>NC_058521.1:85653243-85983243 GCF_904849725.1 Hordeum vulgare subsp. vulgare
GCTATGCTTCAGTAGACGGGTTATCGGTTGAGTGTATACCACGAGTGATGCGAGGTTGATATAATAATCAAGACCGGACTAAGACAAGACTTTCAAGACCTTGGAGGCAATGCAACTCTGGGTCAAGAAGCCAGTGGATGCCCGGGATGCTGGAGAGGCCATGTCATCCTGCGGAAAGCTTCACCAAGGCTCAAAGGGACGGACGGATATTTTCAAGACCCAAGGCTTACCTGCACAGCCACAAGTCATTATAGGCTCTGGCTTGGTTGGACAATGCGGCGACTCTGGACAGGCGGTGCTAGCTGATGTAGAAGAACGGTAGGAATGGATGGGCACCGACAGGGATTCAGAGGGACCCGTTGAAAGACCATGTTTTGATCATCCGGTCTTCAAACACCCTGAAGTGCGAGGACAAACCCGGAGGCTATCAAATCTTGTGGGGAACATGTGCAAAACTCTGTAGAGTGCCCAACCTAATCGATTAGCCGTGTCCACGGTCATGGACAACTTGAGCCGAAGGCATTGAATTTCCCCTAAACTGTCGACACAACTTAATAATGATGTGGGTGTTAAAAACTATTCGGGTACGAGAATTGGTTGGCGGAACCATCTCGTTAACAACAAACAAGGTAGTAATATTTTGCTTTCAACCCCTCTTGTTGTAGGATAAAACTGGCTTTATGCAAAACTTAGCCCCACCGGCCAAATATACATGTAGAGATAGTTGATCATTTTACTCCTCTCTTTGATGACTTGCCGGCATATTCAATATGCTGACCTACACGGCTGCAACGTATCATGTTGCAGAGTACTTTTCTGACCAGGAGTGAGGCTATGATCTACGCTCAGCGACATGCCCTTGGAGTCGGATGGACTCGTCTACCTGATGCTTCCGCTTAGTCTTCGTTAGATAATCTCATGAGTTGGCCTTCATCCACTTTATTGTAATCCTTTATTGTAATAAAGTACTCTTTATGAGATTTCGATTAATAAAGTTGTGTGATTGAACTCTCGAATATATACATTATGTACTCTGTGTGTACCAGCATGATCTTGGGATGGTTCTAAAACACCAGAGGCTTGACTCGTCTTGAGTCGGGTTGCTACATGAACATCATGTGACTCAGGTCCATATTACCACCATTGATTACACCTCCATCATTTACTGCTTTCATTTACTTTTCTGTTGCAGTCACTATCACTATCCTGCTTGTGTTTTGATCCTTTGCAAACTACAAGGCCAGAGAGATTGACAACCTCTCTGTACTCGTTGGGAGGAAAGTTATTTGTTGTGAGTGCAGGTCCACGTCTTCTGCTAGCGCGAGAGCAGCAGAAACCTACTTGTTGATCCTCGGGGTCCTCCTGGTCGATAAACCTTACCGTCCCCGGGTAATGGAAATCTGTTGCCGACTACATCTCCACCTTACACTTGGGGTAACCAACGAGGGGCGAGAAGTATATCCATCCACTCGTCATCAAGTAAATTTCTAGCACCGTTGCCGGGGACTCTAGTCTTCAAGATAGTGGAGTTGCACACTATATTTTACCTTTGCTTTTTAGTCTTGTTAGTTGGCTTTCTAGTTTTTTCCTTAGAGTCTTACACCGAAAACCACAAAAAAATTAGTTGCTTTGTTCTTGCTTGTTGCTGCTACTATGGGTTCCACTGAGAACACCAAGTTGTGTGCTTCACTAGTCACAACAACAATGACTTTATGTGCACTCCTATTGCTGCTCCCGCAACTGGGGCTACTTCCTATGAGAGTAAACCTACTTTATTGAACCTTGTTATGAAAGATCAATTCTCCGGTGCTGGAGATGATGTTGCTTTGCACTTGAATAATTTTGTTGAGCTTGGTGATATGCAAAAATATAAAGAAGTAGATGGTGATATTGTTAAACTTAAGCATGTTCCTTTCTCCTTGAGAGGAGGAGCTAAAGTGTGGCTTCAATCTTTGCCTAGGAATAGCATAGATCCTTGGTATAAGTTCAAAGATGCTTTTATTGGGAAGTATTACCCGCCTGCTAAGATTATCCAGTTAAGAAGTAACATTATGAATTTTAGGCAACTGGATAATGAACGCGTTGCTCAAGCTTGGGAACGTATGAAATCTCTTGTTAAGAATTGCCCTACACATGGTTTGACTACTTGTATGGTTATGCAAACTATGGGATGAGATGATGACACATCATTCTCAATGGCACACCGAGAGAGCTCCAACAGGTACGAAGGTAAATTTTGTTGAGGAGAGATCCTCCCTTAATGATAAGGTTGACATGATCATGACTTTACTTACTAAGCAAGATCGTACTGATCCTCATGATGTTCCTCTAAATTGATTGGTTGCTCAAGAAAAAGAGAAAGTTGATGTTAATTTTGTCTCTAGGAACAACTTTAATAATAATGCTTGTAGGAGTGATTTTGGTAGCAATCCTAGACCTTTCCCATCCAACAACTATGGGAACAGCAACACCTATAGTTACACTCCTAATGATAGAAGAATGCTTATTTATGAAAAAAATTAGAGATAGAGAAGGCTACAAAGAATTATATGCACACGCAGTATGAACAAAACACGGCCTTTTCTAGACAACTAAATGAGCATTCTTCTATTTTGCAAAACATTGGAAGACAACTTGAGAGCCTGAACGGTGAGATTCCCAATCTCCAAACTAGACTCGCCACCACGGAGAACCAAGTCTCCAGTATGTCTCACACACATGCCACTTTGATAAATCAAATGGCGGCTAAACCCGAAGTGGTTGTATCTCAATAAGAGGAAGATAGGATTAAGAGTCTTCCTACACACACTACCCTTCCTACTATACAAGTTGATGAGGATCTCAAAACTTTTAGCACCCATCATACCCCTAGTACCAATGGACCTATTAATGGTGATGCTAATACCTCAACATTAGGACAAGAAGGTCCTTTGAATTTAAAGACTAACAATAGAATGAGTTTAGATGACATTACCACCACTTTAATTAATGGTAGTAATCTTGATTTTGATAATTGTAGTCTTTCCAAAGTTATCACCTTTTTGCAAAGAATGGCTAAAGACCCCCACACTAGTACACTCAATATTGCCTTCACCGAGCATATTACCAATGCTCTTAACAAAGCTAGGGAGGAGAAGCTCAAACTAGAGACTTCTATTCATAGAAAAGTAGAAGATGGTTGGGATCCTATGGTCAAGATGAAATTGAATAATATCTCTTGCTTTGCTATATGTGATGTTGGAGCTAGTGCCTCCGTTATGCCCAAAAGAATGTATGATATGCTTGATTTGATACCTTCTGATCAATGTTCTTTTGGTGTTCGTCTTGTTGATTCTTCCGTAAAGAAACCTTTAGGGAGAATTGATGATGTTCTAATTTTTTTCACGAGATCATCTTTTTGTTCTGAATTTGTTTGACACCATGCTCTACATAATTGTATTTCTAGCGTCTGTTATGAGTTTTTTTCTTTGAGTTGCAGAAGTGCCCCGAAAAAATTATTTACTACCTGATGTTCTGTTTTTCACAAATTCTGCCACGTTTTGCATTTTCATCATTTTGAGAATATTTTCCTTTGCAAAAACCTTTTGTCAGTCATGTGAAACAGTATCTTTCCATCAAAATCTTTATTTCCAGTAGATAATGAATTATTTTATCATGGGTACAAACCACTCTAATCAACTTACGATGAGTTTCGTATGAAGGGAGTTTTCAAGTATGCCATGGAAGATGATGAAAGAAGATCTAGGAGTCTCAAGCGCTCAAGCTTGGGGATTCCCCCATGCGCCCCAAAGAAATATTCAAGGAGACTCAAGCGTCTAAGCTTTGGGTTGCCACCGTGCATCCCCTTCTCTATCAACAATCATCAATTCGTCCATCTCCATGCTATATTTTATCACTTCATATGTTATGTGCTATGCTTGGAGCGTCCCACTCTTTACTTTTTAGTTTGTTTTAGTTTTTCTTGCTGTTTATAACAAGTCGGAACCTAGCATTCCTTGTTTGGGAGAGAAACACGGTCTGTTCCACTCTAGAACACACCATAGGTTTTCATGCTTATCTTTTATGTGTGTTCTTTATCTTTTTATAGCTGCTATCATGCTTAGCTCTTATTTTTCATGCTTTATCTTTTTAAGAGCTTTCATTTAGGTTGCTTTTGGAACTCTCTTGAGTTATGATGCTTATTTTGTTTAGAGAGTTGGCTTGTTGCACTGAGTTGTGTGTCTTGCATGAGTAGGCAATTGAGGTTGCTATTTAAGTATAGTAGTAACTTGCAATAGTTTTGAGGTATTGATTTGAGTAATGTTTGGACTATTGGTGCCAAGAGCTTGAGCCTATTAGTGATAGGTGTCGTATTTTGGGAAATCCGTGTGATTTTCAAAAACTAAAAATTGGTTGAGAACTCTAGCTACTAGATTGATCGCTAACCTCTGGAGGGGTTGGAATATATAGAGTACCCTCACGTTACCATGGGTCGAAGAGGCGTGATACGTCTCCATCGTATCTACTTTTCCAAACTCTTTTTCCCTTGTTTTGGACTCTAATTTGCATGATTTGAATGGAACTAACCCGGACTGACGTTGTTTTTAGCAGAATTGCCATGGTGTTGTTTTTGTGCAGAAATGGAAGTTCTCTGAACATCCTGAAAATTTACTGAGAATTTTTCAGGAAAATATGAAAAATACCTACGCAATGATCCACCGGAGGGGATGGGCTAGTAGGCCACAAGCCCTGTTGCCGCGGCCACCCCGTGGCCGCGGCAACCAAGCTTGTGGGGCCCACGTGGCTCTGCCGCCCCCAAACTCAGCTCTATAAATTCATTTTTGCCCAGAAAACAATCAAAAGAGCAGATTTCATTGCGTTTGTGATACGGAGGTGCCGCCACATCCTGTTCTTCATCTGGAGGACACATCTGGAGTCCGTTTTAGGCTCCGGAGAGGGGAAATTGTCGCCATCATCATCATCAACCTTCTTCCCTCTCCAATTCCATGAAGCTCTTCATTGTTCGTGAGTAATCCATTCGTAGGCTCGCTGGGCGGTGATGAGTAGGATGAGGTCTATCATGTAATCGAGTTAGTTTTGACGGGGATTGATACCTAGTATCCACTATGTTCTGAGATTGATGTTGCTACTACTTTGCCATGCTTAATGCTTGTCACTAGGGCCCGAGTGCCATGATTTCAGATCTGAAATTATTATGTTGTCACCAATATATGTTTGTTTTAGATCCGATCTTGCAAGTTGTAGTTACCTAATATGTGTTATGACCCGGCAACCCCGCACTGACAATAATCATAACTACTCCCGGTGATGACCATAGTTCGACGAGTTCATGTGTTCACCGAGTGCTAATGCGTTGTTCGAGTTCTTTATTAAAAGGACAAGATTAATATCCCATAGTATCCTTTTGGACCCCGGTGCCACGGGAGGGATGGACAATAGATGCCATGCAAGTTCTTTTCCCTAAGCACGTATGACTACACACGGAATGCATGCCTACATCACATTGGCGAATGAGAGCTAGCCACATATCTCTCCGTGTTATAACTGTTGCATGATGAATATCATCCAAACGAATCACCGACCCATTGCCTACGAGTTTATCCCACTGCTGCTGTTACTTCTTTTTGCTCTGCTGCTGTTACTTGTTTTGCTCTTCTGCTGTTACTACTGTTGCTACTTGCTACTGCTGTCACTACTGTTGTTCCTTGCCACTTCTGTTACTCGTTACACTGCTGCTACCCGCTACAATACTTTTTGGCTTGACGTTGACAGGAAAAGACTATTTCCGTCTACGGGAAACTTCTGGCGCCATTGATACAACAGTTAGGAATAGTCTGCCGTCAAGAGATCGTTTCTAGCACCGTTGTTATCATACTACTTTGCTGCTGATACTTTGCTTGAAGATACTAATCTTTTAGGTGTGGTTGAATATGATACATTCAGCTGCTAATACTTGAGAGTATCCTCTCTCCTCCTGCCTGGCGAACCAAGAAATTTGGGTCGAATACTCTACCCTCGAAAACTGCCGCGAACCCACGCGCTGGTGGGCCATTGCAAGACAATTGCTAATTGTTGAGCAACTAGGAGCAGTTCTGGCTCTGTTGTCGTGAAGGCATCAAGTCAGGGACACGTCAACAACATTCTTATAGTGTCATTGCCGGCGACTGCCGTTGGCAGCATTTTTCTGGCGCCATTGCCGGGGAGGATTGCTATATTATCTAAGTCACTTGGGATTTATATCTGCTGATCACTATGAAGAATCTGAAAGATCCAAAAACCAAAGTCTTGCCCTCAACTACGAGGGGAGGTAAGGAACTGCCATCTAGCTCTGGACTTGATTCACCTTCAGTTATGAGTAAGTTTATGGCATCACCTCCTGCTAGAAATCTTGATATGTCGCCTGTGCTTGATGATGCTTATGATGCTACTATGCTTGATGCTATGCCTGATATTACTAGAGATGCTATGCCTGATACTGCTAGAGATGGTATGCCTGATACTGCTAGAGATGCTATGCTTGATACTGCTTTGCCTGAGGATGCTAGAGATGCTATTTTTCCTGATGATGCTATGCTTGATACTGCTAGAGATACTACTTTTCCTGATGTGCCACTAGGGGTGTTCCTTGATGCTGATATTGCTAGAGTTACTGCCATTGCTCATCAGGCTTCTGAAATTGCTGATATTGTTGAGATAGAACCTACTTTTGCTCCTGCTAGATCTAGCTCTCCTAGATATGAATTGCCTGATATACCTGAGGGTTACTTTATGGAGGGAGATATAGCTAAGGATTTTCTTGCGTGTAAGGATGCCTATGACGCTGAGAAATTACTTCTCAAGTGGAAGGAAAAATCTATGAAATCTAGGATGAAATACGACCCGAAGTTTGCCACTTCACGCATCTTTATCACCGATAAGGATTATGAATTCTCTGTCGATCCTGAGATAATCTCTCTAGTCGAATCTGATCCTTTCCACGGTTATGAGTCTGAGACGGTCGTAGCCCATCTTACCAAACTACAAGATATAGCCACCCTTTTCATGAGTGAGGAGAAGATCCGTCACTATTATATCCTTCTCTCTAAAGGATGACGCTAAAGCCTGGTTCACTTCTCTTGCTCCTGGATGTGTGAGTAGTCCCCAATATATGGTCTATTACTTCTGTGAGAAATATTTCCCTGCCCATATGAAGCAAGATGCCTTGCAGGAAATATACAACTTTGCTCAACTCAAAGAAGAGAGTCTCCCACAAGCTTGGGGGAGGCTCGTTCAGCTACAGAATGCTTTGCCTGATCACCCTCTTAAGAAGAACGAGATACTTGATATCTTCTATAACGGACTCACCGATGCTTCTAGAGAGCACCTAGATATTTGTGCTGGTTGTGTTTTTAGGGAACGAACTATAGAACAAGCTGAGACTCTACTAAATAACATCTTGATCAACGATAATGCTTGGACTATTCCCGAACCACCTCCTAAGCCAACTCCGAAGAAAAGAGGTATTCTATTCCTCAGTCCCGAAGATATGCAAGAAGCCAAGAAATATATGCAACAGAAAGGAATTAGATCTGAAGATGTCAAATATCTACCACCTATCGAAGAGATCCATGGTCTCGATAACCCGATACAGGTAGTGGAAGTAAATTCTCTGCGTAGGTTTGATGAGAGTGATATTCCTTTTGATAAACCTCCTAGCCTATGCTTTGATGAATTTGACAACTTTGTTGCCAAAGAACAGAGTTTCAATGATTATGTTAGCAGACATTTGGAACAAAGTACTCGTATGCTTAGTCATTTAAGTGCTTGTGTAGACAGAAATGTCAATGATCTGAAGCTTCTGAGTAAACATGCCTCTATGATTACTACTCAGGTAGAACAAGTACTTAAAGCTCAGAATGACCTGCTCAATGAATTAAATGACAACTCTCTCAGAGTCATTACTAGATGAGGCAAAATGACTCAGGAACATTTGTATCCTGAGGGTCATCCTAAGAGAATTGATCAAGATTCTCAAGGAATTAATGCATATACACCCAGTCATCCTAAGGAGAAGAAGAAGGATGATAGAAACCTGCATGTTAGTTCACCAAATACTATCACACCTGAAGAACCAAATGATATTTCTGTGTGTGATGCAGAAACACAATCTGGTGATGAACATGAACCTGGTGACAATATGGACAACGATGTTCATAATGATGCTCAACCTCGCAATGATAAGGATGTGGAGATTGAACCTACGGTTAATCTTGATAACCCACAACCTAAGAGATACGATAAGAATGACTTCACTGCTAGGAAGCATGGAAAAGAAAGAGAGCCATGGGTTCAGAGACCTATGCTCTTTCCTCCTAAGCCATCCAAGAAAAAGGATGATGAGGATTTTGAGCGCTTTACTGAAATGATAAGACCCGTCTTTCTGCAGATGCGGTTAGTTGATATGCTCAAAATGTCTCTGTATGCCAAGTACATGAAAGATATTATGACCAATAAATGGAAGATACCAGATCTTGAGATCTCCACCATGCTTGCCAATTACACTGTCACAGGTGGAACTCCTAAGAAACTTTGTGATCCCGGAGTGCCCACTATACCTTGCTCCATTAAAGCAAACTACGTATGAACTGCCTTATGTGACCTTGGAGCCAGTGTTAGTGTTATGCCTCTCTCTCTTTATCATAGACTTGAATTGGATAAGTTGACACCCACTGAAATTTATCTACAAATGGTCGACAAATCAACTGCTTTCCCTGTTGGCATTAGCGAGGATGTGCCTGTTGTGGTGGCTAACACCACTATCTTAACAGACTTTGTTATCTTGGATATTCCCGAGGACGATGCCATAGCTGTCATCCTCAGAAGACCATTTTCAAACACTGCAGGGGCTGTTATAGATTGCAACAAAGGCAATGTCACTTCCCATATCAACGGTAATGAGCACACCGTGCACTTTCCGAAGAAACGATATCAAGTACATTGCATCAATGCTATCGAAAAAACATCATCGATTCTTATTGGGAGCTTTGAATGCCCTATTCCTCGTGTCAAGATGAAGTGTGATTTGGTTGTTGGGGAGATTCATATACCCATTGAGGTGACTTAGTGTCTATTCGAAAATTCTCTGTTCTCTCTTGCGATTCGAGAAAGTTTTGTCATGAGGATTTGATCAACCCCATTGACGGATTTCTTTCGATGACCATGAAATGGATGAATCAAAGAGTCACATACCTCTGTTTTAAGCTTTCACTTTCTTTTGCTTAGAAGAAAAATGATAGGTTTAGTTTAGTTTTTCTTGTTTCCTGTTTTTGCGTCCCGGAGAAAAATACCCCGAAAATAAAAGTTCTCCGATGGTCCTGAAAATCTAGTATGATTTTTTCTGGAATATTTGAAAAATACTGGGACTGACAGCTGGCCTGGGGGCCACCCCAGTGGGCTACAAGCCCTGTCACCGTGGCCACCCCCCTGGTCGTGGCAAGCAAGCTTACGGGGCCCAGAGGGCCCCCCTCCACTCATTCTAGCTCCCATCCTCTTCATCTACCTCCAGAAAAAAAAATCACAGCTCAAACCTGTGTTCTTGCTCATTTGGCTGTGATTTTCGATCTCCTTGCTCAAAGCATCATTCTCCGAACCGTTTTGGGGAAATTACTCCTTGGTAAGTGACTCCTCCATTGGTCCAATTAGTTTTTGCTCTAGTGCTTTATCCTTCACGTATTCTTGCTACCTTGGTGACCCTGTTCTTGAGCTTGAAATGTTGATCTTAGCTGGTCCCAAGTAATTTTAGCGCATGATACGGTCTCTAGGCACTAGTAGGAGTATTTGCTCCGAGTTGGGTTAATCTTTATTCACTTTTCTTTCGAAGTCTCTAAAAATTTAAGAATTTTTCAGAGCTAGAAAAAGTAAAAAGATGAGGAGGTTCTGGAGAGGCTCTTCAAGCCGTAACGCCAAGGAGGATGAGAAGAACCTCCCCAAGTATGTGGTTCCTCGAGTCACAGAAGTTTGAGCTTGTGAGTGGCCAAGTGATGAATTTTTGCGCGCTGTCGGGCTTTATGAAGACTTTTATTACTTGGTGGAGAACGCAGGTCTTACCGCGTTCGTTGAAGATAAGTGCTCACAGTACCTCCTCCTCACCAATATTTTCGTTCAAAGCTTCAACTTTTACCCGAGGAAGAATCCTCCCATGGTTGAGTTCATGTTGTATGATATCCCCCAGTGCATGACACTACAGGATTTTTGCAATGCATGCAAATTACCTTATGTTGGGGATATTCATGATCCTCGTCCACGGGACTTGGAGGATTTCATAGGTACTATTGCTGTTGTAGAGGAGAGAGGAGTGTCTCGCGCTAGAATTGCTAGCATACATTTTCCTGTGCTTCGGTACTTCTCATTATTTGTGGGAAAATGTTTGATTGGTCGTGGGGAGGCTGGATCACTTAGTTCTCCAGACCTCGCAGTCTTGCGCGAAGGCCTTTATAGCACTAAGACTTATAGCCTAGGTGCTATAGTAGCTCAGCGGTTGAACACAAACCGTTCCAAAGGTGTCGTCTATGGAGGCATCTATGCTACTCGTCTTGCTAGACACTTTGAGATACCTATTAGACTTCGCGAGGAAGAAGAGATGCTTCTTCCTGAGAAATATCTGGATTATGACAGCATGGTTCGCCATGATTTTGTGGATAGAGATGCTAGTAGACGGATGATTTATAACCTGGTACTTAGTCAGGGTACTCGAGAGACTATTACTTTGCCTGCTCCTTCTTTGTTTGATCTTCATGCAGGTAGGTACACTATTATGCCCTCGCACATCTACGCATATTGGGGCTTGGCCCAACCACAGGTGCCCGAGCCTGAGCCGCCAGTCGAGTACCAGACGCCAGTTTATCAATGGGAGCCATAGGAGCTCGCACATCACTCACGTCCAGAGTCCGCTCCAGAGTATCCCGGAGCTGGTTATTTCGCGCCTTCGGAGTAGACCAAGCTAGGACAAAAGCCTAAGCTTGGGGGAGTATGTGTTCTCACCGACCTTACATTCATGCTTATGCTTTTACTTTGTTCGCCGGTGTTCACACTTTGCCACTGTATTATCCAGGCAAGTTTATTTTCGTTTTCTTGTTTTCTTGTTTTGTGTCCTTTTGAGAAAATCCAAAAAGATTTTCCTTTCTTCTTTTGCTTGTTTGGAGCTTTCCCGTATAAATAGTTTTCTTTTTGTTTGGGTCAAGATAGAAGATATTGGTTACAATGTTTATTGGCTCGTGCATGCATACTTGTTTAGCTTTCAAAGAGCCATATTACTTTGTCTTCTCCTTTGTGTTTGCCTGCAGATTCAGCTTAGTCCAATGCACGAGCACTCTTATTATTGTTCACATCGTTCGATCGTGCAAGTGAAAGGCAATAATGATGATATATGATGAAGTGACTGAGACTGGAAAAGCTGGTATAAACTCTATCTATTTTGTTTTCGTAAATATGACTAGCTTGTCATCCCAGATTCAGCTTTGTTGTGAGAGAACCATGTTTGCAATGACAACTTAGAGATCATAGTTTCTGATGCCATGCTTATTTAGCTAGGAGCTTATAATGGTTTGTCTTGAATGCCAACATAGATTTTGAGATGACTATGATGTAGTATGATAGGATGGTATTCTCCTTTGAATGATTCAAGTGGCTTGACTTGGCGCATGTTCATGCATGTAGTTGAAACAAAATCAACATAGCCTCTATGATGTTTGTGTTCATGGTGATTTATATCCTGTTCATGCTTGCACTCCATGTTAGTCAAACTCATTGCATTCTGATGACTGTTGTCGCTCTCTAGTTGGTCGCTTCCAAGTCTTTTGCTAGCCTTCACTTGTACTAAGCGGAATACTGCTTGTGCATCCACTTCCATAAACCCAAAAAGTTGTTCCATGAGAGTCCACCATACCTACCTATTTGCGGTATTTACCTATCGTTCCAAGTAAATTTGCATGTGCCATTCTCTAAACCTTCAAGAAATACTCTGTTTTGCATGCCCGAACCGCTCATGTGGTGACACGGGGCTATTGGTATCTTCCATGTTAGGCGTGTTATCCTCGACATGTGTTTATTCACTGTCATTCACGAGAAAGGGGCCGGTAATTGGAATGCCCAGTTCCACACTTAAATCGAAAACATAACTGTAAAACAAGACTCCCCCCGGGCTGATGTTAGTATGGATGGTACTCGAGGATTCGGCTAGCCGTGGAGTGTGATTGATTGGTGGTGGGGGAGTTAAAACTTTATTTTTCTGTTTGGGAACCGCCTATAGCATGAATAGCGTGGAAGATATTGAGAACTCTTGGTCATTGCGTTGACAATGAAATCATGCCACCCAAAATTATTATCTCCGTTTTCAAAGCTTGAGCTCTCGCACCTCTGCAAATCAATGCTTCCCTCTGCGAAGGGCCAGCCTATTTATTTTCCTGTTGAGTCATCCTCTTCTTATATAAGCACCAATTACAGAGCACCTCTATCATTTTTATGCTTTGCTTTTGATTGATATTGAGTATGACTATGACAGGATCTTCGTTGCTATGAATTACAATGTTTAGTCAGCCCTTGATCTTTGAAAGTGCTCTGCATTTATGTTTTGCGGTCTCAGAAAGAGCTAGCGAGATACCACCTATTCATATTGCTTCATGCTTGTTTTGATTGAATTCTTGGTATCTGAAACTCATTATTATTTGCTTGCTAGCTGATTATGCCATTGATATTAGTTTACCGTGAGACCTTTGTGTCTCTTGCTTATGTGGTTAACTTGTGATCTTGCTGAAATTCTGGTTATGAGTTAGACATAGTTGCAACAACAACATCAAACAGGGTTTGTCAAAGTTTTTCTTTCTCTTTCAGTTTGTCAACTTAGTTGCTTGAGGACAAGCAAGGTTTTAAGCTTGGGGAGTTGATACGTCTCCATCGTATCTACTTTTCCGAACTCTTTTGCCCTTGTTTTGGGCTCTAATTTGCATGATTTGAATGGAACTAACCCGGACTGACGCTGTTTTCAGCAGAATTGCCATGGTGTCATTTTTGTGCAGAAATGAAAGTTCTCGGAATGTCCTGAAAATTTACGGTGAATTTTTCTGGAAAATATGAAAAATACCTGCACAAAGATCCAGTGGAGGGGATGGGCCAGTGGGCCACAAGCCCTGTTGCCGCGGCCACCCCCCTGGCCGCGGCAACCAAGCTTGTGGGGCCCACGTGGCTCTGCCGCCCCCAAACTCAGCTCTATAAATTCACTTTCGCCCAAAATAATCAGAAGAGAAGATTTCGTCTTGTTTGCGAAACGGAGGCGCCGCCACATCGTCTAGAGGACAGATCTGGAGTCCGTTTTGGGCTCCGGAGAGGGGAAATTGTCGCCATCGTCATCATCAACCTTCTTCCCTCTCCAATTCCATGAAGCACTTCATCGTTCGTGAGTAATCTATTCGTAGGCTCGCTGGGTGGTGATGAGTAGGATGAGATCTATCCTATAATCGAGTTAGTTTTGACGGGGATTGATCCCTAGTATCCACTATGTTCTCAGATTGATGTTGCTACTGCTTTGCCATGCTTAATGCTTGTCACTAGGGCCCGAGTGCCATGATTTCAGATCTGAAATTATTATGTTGTCACCAATATATGTGTGTTTCAGATCCGATCTTGCAAGTTGTAGTTAGCTACTATGTGTTATGACCCAGCAACCCCGGAGTGACAATAACCGGAACTACTCCCGGTGATGACCATAGTTTGAGGAGTTCATGTGTTCACCAAGTGCTAATGCGTTGTTCCGGTTCTTTATTAAAAGAAGAACCTTAATATCTCGTAGTATCCTTTTGGACCCCGCTGCCACAGGAGGGATGGACAATAGATGTCATGCAAGTTCTTTTCCCTAAGCACGTATGACTACACACGGAATGCATGCCTACATCACATTGAAGAACGGGAGCTAGCCACATATCTCTCCGTGTTATAACTGTTGCATGATGAATATCATCCAAACGAATCACTGACCCATTGCCTACGAGTTTGTCCCACTGCTGCTGTTACTTGTTTTTGCTCTGCTGCTTTTACTTGTTTTGCTCTACTTCTGTTACTACTATTGCTACTTGCTACCGGTGTCACTACCGCTGTTCCTTGCCACTGTTGTTACTCGTTACACTGTTGCTACCCGCTACAGTACTTTTTCGGTCGACTTTGACGGGAAAAGACTATTTCCATCTATGGGCAACTTCTCGCGCCATTGATACAACAGTTAAGAATAGTTTGCCGTCAACAGATTGTTTCTGGCACCGTTGTTATCATATTACTTTGCTGCTGATACTTTGCTTGAAGATACTAATCTATCAGGTGTGGTTGAATCTGACACATTCAGCTGCTAATTCTCGAGAGTATCCTCTCTCCTCCTTCTTGGTGAACCAAAAAATTTGGGTCGAATACTGTACCCTCAAAAACTGCCGCGAACCCACGCACTGGTGGGCCATTGCAAGACAGTTGCTAATTGTTGAGCAACTGGGAGCAGTTCTGGCTTTGTGGTCGCGAAGGCATCAAGTCAGGGATGCGTCAACAACATTCTTCTAGTGTCATTGCTGGGGACTGCCATTAGCAATGCGCAAGGATAACCAAACCCCCAAACACTCCTCCTCGGGGTACTTGTCTCTTTGTGAATCTCCTAACTAGATAGAGATTTACAGATAATAAGTATATGAGTTCTTTGGACTAATGCGAGTATTCGATTTTTAGCACTTCCACCATTCATATTTTGCTAGCCTCTTTGGTACCGTGCATTGCCCTTTGTCATCTTGAGAGTTGGTGGAAACTTCTCCGGTGCATCCAAACCCTTGGCATGATACGCTTTGTCATCATAAGCCTCATTATATCTTTCCTCAAAACAGCCGCCATTCCTACCTATTAAGGCATTTCCAAAGCCTTTCCGAGATACATTGCCATGAAACATCCAACATCTCATGACGTGATCTTCATGTCATACATGTTTTTTCTTGATCGAGGAGCCGCATGCTAGTTGGGCCTTGCCCTTATTATTGTTACATGACGCGCTAGTTTCATTGCATATCCTACTACATTGGCAGATGCATACATCATGATAGTTTTTATTTGTCTTTATGTTGACTACTTTTTATAAAGTGTGAAGATCTTCTTTTTATTCTTGTAAAGCATAGAGTGTTGCCCTTAAGTGAGGAAAAGATCCCAAAGAGGACAAACTAAAAGATCCCAAAGAGGACAAATGAGAGATAAATAGAAAGATCCAACGAGGCCACAAAAAATAAAAAAAATAAAAGAGATAAAAAGGGAAAAAATATAGAAGGGGGCAACACTACTATTACTTTTGAAAGATCCACACTCGTACTCCATTGTTATATTTGTACTACATAGAGATTATCATTCAGGCATAACTATGAGGGGACCCTTAGACTATAGAACTTGGCTTCTATATTCGGATGATGAGCCTCCTCAAATGAGCTCTAGTTCTTCATGAGCAAGCAAGTTGGATGCACCCCCACTAGTTCTATTGGAGAGATTACCTTAGCTCATATGTGCACCCGTTGTATGGCAATCCCTACTTCTCACATCATATCTATCATTTGGCTCTCTTTCGCCTATGGTTGTCCCCATTGGTGTGAGCCTTTCACACCTTTTTGTCTTCCTTCCCCATCATTATTCTATTTGCCATCCTAAGTGCCAACATATCTTGTTTGCGCTAATCCATTGCATGTGTGCTCAAAGTCGAAAGGGAGAGGATCATTTTGACTTGTGCCTGACTAGTGGTCTCGGGATGAGTCAAAATAAGATTCCAAAGGAGACCAAGAGTGAAGTTTAGTATATTGAGTTCTCAATTAAAAAAATATGTTATGCTCTAAGCCCATCTCCCATTTCTTGCACGCAAACACCATTTGGAGACATTCGAGTCACGGACAGCGAGACCTCTTGCACCTTTATGTTCTTACTTTGCTAATTTCAATACTAGATATAGACTCTTGCTTGTTATTGTCTTAACTTGAATTGCATATCATACTTACTTTACTTTGAAGTTATTATATGTGTGTTAGCATGTAACCACATAAATTATTTGTGTTATCATTTACCTACTCGAGGACGAGCATGAATTAAGCTTGGGGATGTTGACACGTCCCAAACATATCTATGATTTCTGCTTGTTCCATGATCTTTTGGGTGACATTGTTATATGTCTTGCTACACTTTTATATCTTTTTACACATATTTGGACTAACCTACTGATACGTCTCCATCGTATCTACTTTTCCAAACTCTTTTGCCCTTGTATTGGACTCTAATTTGCATGATTTGAATGGAACTAACCTGGACTGACGCTGTTTTCAGTAGAATTGCCTCGGTGTTCTTTTTGTGCAGAAATCAAAGTTCTCCAAACGTCCTGAAAATCTACGGGGAGTAGTTTTGGAAAATATAAAAAATATCTGCGCCAAGTTCCACCCGAGGGGGTGGGCCAGTGGGCCACAAGCCCTGGCTCCGCCACCACCCCCCCTTGTGGCGGTGGGTAGGCTTGTGGGGCCCAAACGGCTCTACCGCCCCCAACCTCAAGTCTATAAGTCCCCTTTCGTCCCAGAAAAAAAGAGAAGTTGTCACCGCGTTTACGATACGTAGGCGCCGCCACCACCTGTTCTTCAGCTGGAGGGCAAATCTGGGGTCCGTCTTGGGCTCCGGAGAGGGGAAATCGTCGCCATCGTCATCATCAACCTTCTTCCCTCTCCAATTCCATGAAGCTCTTCGTCGTTCGTGAGTAATCTATTCGTAGGATCGCTGGGCGGTGATGAGTAGGATGAGATCTATCATGTAATCGAATTAGTTTTGATGGCGATTGATCCCTAGTATCCACTATGTTCTGAGATTGATGTTGCTACTACTTTGCCATGCTTAATGCTTGTCACTAGGGCGAGAGTGCCATGATTTCGGATCTGAAATTATTATGTTGTCTCCAATATATGTGTGTTTTAGATCCGATCTTGCAAGTTGTAGTTACCTACTATGTGTTATGATCCGGCAACCCCGGAGTGACAATAACCGGAACCACTCCCGGTGATGACCATAGTTTGAGGAGTTCATGTGTTCACAAAGTTCTAATGCGTTGGTCCGGTTCTTTATTCAAAGGAGAACCTTAATATCACGTAGTTTCCTTTTGGGTCCCGCAGCCACGGGAGGGATGGACAATAGATGTCATGCAAGTTCTTTTTCCTAAGCACGTATGACGACACACGGAATGCATGCCTACATCATATTGACGAACGGGAGCTAGCCACATATCTCTCCGTGTTATAGCTATTGCATGATGAATATCATCCAAAGAAATCACCGACCCATTACCTACGAGTTTTTCTTACTGCTGCTGCTACTACTGTTGCTGCTGTTGCTACTTGTTTTGTTGTGCTGCTGCTACTACTGTTGCTAGTGCTGTTACTTGTCTTGCTCAGCTGCTGCTATTACTGTTGCTACTGTTGTTACTTGTCTTGCTGTGCTACTACTGTTGCTACTACTATCGCTTGCTACTGTTGCTACTTGCTACTGCTGTCACTACCGCTGTTCCTTGCCACTTCCTTTACTCGCTACTTTGCTGTTACTACTTTGCTTGCAGATACTAAACTTTCAGGTGTGCTTGAATCTGACATATTCAGCTTCTAATACTTGAGAGTATTCTCTCACCTCCCGTCATGCGAACCAACAAATTTGGGTTGAATAATCTACCCTCGAAAACTGCTACGATCCCACGCGCTGGTGGGCATCAACAACATTCTTCTAGTTTCGATTGCCGGAGAGTGCTAACATCATTCTTCTGGTGCCGTTGCAAAGGGGAAGAACAGTTGACATCACCTACTAATCAGTGCACCCAGTGCAAGTTTTTGTCTGTTGATGTCTTTTTTTGTAGGGACTTTTATCCAAATTTCCAGAGCCCCAAAAATCTCGAGAAAAATATATAAAAATCAGTGTGACGGAAGCTTCTGGAGCACCAAGGGTGGGTCAGAGGGGAGCCAGGGCCTGCCCAGGCGGCCTCCCTGCATGGCCTAGCACTGGCCGCGCCCACAGGTCGCCGGGGTGGGGCCCACCTCCTCTGACGCCCACTTTTGGCCTATATTTATCCCTCCGATCAAAAACCCTTCCATCATATCTATAATCGTGAATTTCTCAATCGTTCCGCCGCCGCAGCACTTCCGAGATTGGGAGCGTCAGGGGACCTCTTCCTGGCACCCTGCCGGAGGGAGGATTGACCTCCGGGAGCTTCTCTACCGCCATGGACGCTTCCTGGACGTGCCATGAGTAGTCCTCCTTGGACCATGAGTCCATGACCAGTAGCTATGTGATGTCTTCTCTCCGATCTTGTGCGTCAGTGTTTTGCCCTTGTGAGCTGCCCTACATGATCAAGGCACCTATGTAAGTTTACTGTTATTTCGATGCTTAGTTTGTTGGGATCCGATGGATTATGAGATTACATTCAGATTGTGATGAGATATATATTTGATTATCCTTTTTTATTATGTTCTTTAGTGATTCATGCATTTGCTTCGTTGCCCTTTATTGGTATGCCCGAGTAGTAGATTACAACTCCAAGAGGGACAGTTATGCATGATTGTGGGTTCAAGCCCCCTGATGTCTAGCTTGAGTGACATAAACATGAGACTAGGGGATGTGCTATTGCCACCAGGGAGAAAACGACGATGCTTGTGACCGCAGTTGCAAAGATTGTTTGCCTTACGCAAAGTTCATTAGTGCAGTTGTCTGTTGCTTTGAGTTTACACTTTGGGTGGGGCTCGTAACTTAATACCAGCGAGATGTTCTAGATAGATATCTCAAGGTGGATGATTTTTAAGTAGATGTTGATGAATAAACGGTCTACTTGTCTTGGCGTACTGCCCATTATTATTGGGCCTCTAACTTTCAAGTAGCATAATTAGCACTGCGGTGCGTTTGTAATTCTGTCAATTGCCCAGCTGTAATTTGTTCACCCATGCATAGTTGTTTATCGTCTTCTGGGAGAGAGACATCACTAGTGAACATCATGTGACTCAGGTCCTTATAACCACCATTGCTTACACCTCCATCATTTACTGCTTTCATTTACTTTTCCGTTGCAATCACTATCACTATTAACCGCTTGTGTTTTGATACTTTGCAAACTACAAGGCCGGAGAGGTTGACAACCTCTCTGTACTCGTTGGGAGCAAAGTTATGTGTTGTGTGTGCAAGTCCACGTCTTCTTCTAGCGCTAGAGCAGCGGACACCTACTTGTTGATCCTCGGAGTCCTCCTGGTTCGAAAAACCTTACCGTCCCCGTGTAAGGGAAATCTTCTTCTGACTGCATCTCCACCTTCCACTTGGGGTAACCAACAAGGGGCGAGAAGTATATCCATCAACTCATCATCGGAAGGATGTTCAAAATTGCTTCAATACTAGTAGTGTCAAGAGGAGTTTAGCATCCCCAGTACTGGTGCAGACAGGTCCAGATGTATCGCCGTACTTAGTATCATTGTGATTACAAGGGTATGAGATAGACGAGGTTCCGAGATTATGTGTTGATAGATGTGATACCCTAGACAAGCTAGTGTTATTGCTAGGAGTTGAGTGATAAATTTCTCCTTGTATCCGGGGACCCGATTGCATGACCAGAAAATTTCGAAAGTTCTTTGGTGGGAATTCAAGTAGTTACTTATAGGACAACCTTCCAATAGATGCATGATGTGAGGTTGGGGTTCGATGTCTAGTGGATTCGTTTGTTCACGGTCGTTTTTACACATGGCAGTCTCGATATATGTCATATATATGCTTCGACAAGCCTTGTATTTCTCTACGCCTAGGGAATATATTGGAGCGTCTTTTGAATGTGACAATCCAATGTATGATCGATCCCGTGCGATCCTATCCACAAAAATATTGAGCTAAATCTTTGTCATGAGTTTGTTTTTGTCTTCTTTCGTAAGCCTCATCCTTTTTTTGTTGGAGTATGGTAATTCGAGTTGCCTCAATGACAGGTGGTGATTTCATATCTTTTCTAAGTGGTGTTCTCATATTTCGATGGGAGTGCTTATTATTTTGCTCAATCGAAATGTCTTATCAATTCTTTCAAATCGGAGTGGTCATGTCTAATTCTTTTCAACCGAAGTGCTTCTCTTCAAGTGAATTCAATCCTTTTCAATATTTGCAAGATCATTCTCTCATTTCTTTCCTGGTTCGTCTCATCTGTCCCAAGTTGTCATTGTTTTTCCCCGCCCTCCCGCCTTTTTCTTCAATGATTCAATTATCATGCAAGTGTCTTCATTTAATTCTTGCTTCTGCTATCTTCTCTAGTGTATTCTATCCGGCGATTCATTGGGAAGATTCTCACGAGTTCGATTTCATCATTTCTCATTCTTGTTTTCTTTTCGGTGGATTCAATTCAAGCTTTCATTGTTCGTCAAATTGTTTTCATTTGTTCAATGCTCTCTCATGTCGGAAATTCTTTTTCCAACCTCTCTTATTTATTCATCTCTCTCTATTCTATCCGGAGTGTTGAAGGTATCTCAGAATTTTTTTGTATTCAATCCTTTCAAGTATTTGAAAACTTTCATGTCATCAAGCTTTCATTTCTACCGGTGCAATCAATCTTTCTTATCAATTGTTCGAATGTTGTTTTCTTTTGAGTGGGACATAACCCATAGGTTCTTTCCCAGGATCATACATGTCTCTTCTATTCTTTTCCGTAGATCCCTAATTATTTCAATTATGACAAAAGTATACATTTCAACAGTCATATTAGTTCTCCAGCATCCGTTCAAATTAATTATCATCATTGGCTCAACTTTTCCTTTTTCATTATTCTGTAGTGTCTAAGTATTTTGGTGGTGTCCCTTCTCATCCTTCTCAACTTGGAAGACTAAAGGAGAGTTTATCTTAAATCTTGCTCCATTCTTTGAAGATTGTCATTGCAGCTCCGTGCTACCATCTCAATTGTTTCCAATCATGAGTTATTCCTTTCTTGCTATCCGATGCATTTCAGAGTTGGTTTCATTTCTCAATCCTCCGAAGTCCATCATTCCAGAAGATTTCTTCGTTCTCAGCTTTCAGCTTTCATTCTCAAATTCTTCTCAATTGTGTCTCTTTGTTAGTCTCTCAATTATTCTGGTGGATTGGTGAAATTCTCTCAGGTGGCCCATGATCTCTTCATTCTCATGTATCTCCATTCATTCTTTGTTTGCCCATTCATTTGCAATTCTTACCGGTGCTTCGTTGAAGAATGTTTTTAATTTGTGCTCATATCTCTCTCCAATCTTTTCAAGAAGAATAAGTGGTATGATAAATTCGTTGCTTGTCATCAATTTAACTTTATTAAGTTTTCTCAAGTATCTTTTCGTGAAGCTTCATCTAAATCTTTGCAAGGATTCAATCTTATTCTTTTCAACATTCAACTCTTTATATCATCCTTTCATCCCGGTGTTCTCCAAGTGGGTCTTCATGGTGATTCATCAAGGTTTCAATTCTTTTTCGAAGTGTTCTTCAACAATCTTGTTGGAGAGGCTCAATAATCCCGTGTTTTGCATTCCAAGTGCAATTCTCCCTCCTTATCCTTTGAGGTGGTGTTATAGAATTCTTGTTGGTGGACGAGTCTCAAAGAGAATTTGTTTCAATAATGATCATGAGATATTTTCAAACCCATGGTTTATTCACTAAGGTGTCTTGGATTTGACCTCACCTAAATCTTTTCCTAATGATTGTTTCTATTATGGTGATTATCGTTGATCCAAGTCCTCAATGTATCCTCTTGGTGAAAGAAGTTTTTCATATCTTGTTGCTTCCAAGCATTCATTGTTTTCGCTAGTGGTTGGTGGTCACCTCATTATTTGAGATGTTTTCCGCAATCCCACAACAAGTTTGTCCTTTTCGTTGTTGGTTTTCCAATAACTTCGTTCTATTATTCTTTCTAAGGGTGCTCTTGTAGTTCAATTGTGGTAGAATGTGTCATTTTCTTCTCCTTTCTTTTCTTTCTAATGCTCAAGTTTATATTCTCTTGTTCGGAGATGTTGTGATGTTTCTCATCTCAGGTTGTCAAGATCATGTTCTTTCCTTGTTTATCAATTGAGTTGGTTTGTTGTCAATCTTTTCAAGATCTTTCCATCTTATCAATTTGTGTCCTCTTTTTCCTACCGAAGTGTTGCAGAAATTTTGCTTGTTTCTCATATCATTCTTCATCTCTTGAAACCTTCAAGATTCATTGGCTTCACTCGTTGTCAAAGAAGCAACTAAGTTTTACCTCATCCTCTTCTCTTCCTCTTCCCCTTTTCATTTTTAGATCTCGAGGCGAGATCTCTTGTTAGTGTATGAGAGTTGTAACAGCCCGAGACCGACGCTCCAGAAGATTCCCCTTTTAGTCAATCGCCGTCGTGTGATCCGTTTGTTTGTCGCATTCATCATGGCATCATTCACATCATCCGCGTTGCGTCGGCACTCCGTCGCCTCCAGTTTTTAAAACTCGCTTCCCTTATTAGTTGTCGGTTTTCTCTGTTTTCGTCTTTGACCGTTTTGGTCCCAACCACACACGCACGCACCCGCGGAATCGATAAAATATTGTTTTTAAAAGTGTGTAAAAATATTCTTGGATTGCGTTGAAACTTTTCATGTGGTCTTATTTTAATATAGGTAGACCGCCTGCCAAATTTCATCGCAATCAGAGTTCGTTTGATACCCGTACCGTTAATTATATAGCGGCACTATAGCCGGTTTAATTGTCGGATGTTTCGGTGTTTTAAAACTCTGTCACGGGCCGCACGATTTCCCTCTCATCCATACATAGCCCAACCAAACAGCCCTCTAGACCCATCTAGCCACTTCCTCCGTCCTGGTCATCGGATCGCGATCGGACGGACGAGGTTCATCCCACCATAGACCAAACCCTAGATAAGAACCATCCGATGGAGAGGCCTCTCTCACTCCACCAGGGTTTCCCCCTAGCCAAATTTGCAGCCACCCCCTAGAAAACCCCACCTCCTAGCTCCAACTCCTCTCTCTCCCAAAATCCAGTCTCAAGGCAAATTTGGACCATTGGATCCCCTTCCCATGGCCCAAAATAGCCCAAAAACACCACCTACCACAAATGTCCATGACCAACTTGGACATGTCTGGGCGACCGTAATCTCTCCGCGGCCATGGAGGAGCCCGGGCTCCACCGCGCACACACCAATCCCTAGAGCTTTCGGAGCCCCATCTCCCACCGGTGACCGCAGCCGTTGCGTCCGCGTCTCGCCTGGCCGCCGGAGCGCCACGAGAGGAACTCACCGGAGCCGCCGCACCTCTTCCCCGGGAGCTTGCTCCGCCGCTGCCACCGGCCTCTCCCAGCTGCCTCCGGCCATGGATCCGACGGGATCCAACCGCTCTAGCCCGGATCCGCGCCACCTCGCCGCCCCTCGCCGCCGGCCTCCTGCGTTAGTTGTGTGGGACGAGGACGAGCGCCCGATTGCCTCACTCGCCCCTGCCTCAGGCCTCGCCACTACCCAGGCGACCCAGCAGCTAGGATGGCCCAGCCAGCGCCCCCACCCAGCCTCCTCAGCCGTTCGAGCTTCGCCTTTGACCATGACCCAACAACTCCCCATAGACGAGCCCATTGGTGAGCACGCCCTGCCTATGTTCCGCCCCGTGCGGGGTTTTGTTATCGAACGCTAGTAGTTTCGGCCATGCAAGTTTTTTTTCCGCCCTGCGTTTTTAGCTAATTATGAGGGATTTCAGAAAATTGTATGGTTTTAAAATGCTCATAACTTTTAATCCGTGTGTCAAATCGCAACAAGTTGTCTATGTAAAATGTGTAGATTAATATTTTCCAACTCGCATGGATATTTAAAACTTTTAACCTTGCTGTTTGCCTCGTTTTGTGTGATGCCATGCTAAATCGGTTTAATTCGTACCTAGTAATCCGTAGCTTCGTTGGAGATGATCCATATATGTAAACCGACTAGAATGACGTGTAGTTTCACGCGCACCGCTTTTTTTTGTGGTTTAACAAACATTAAACATGTTTAGGTCAGATCTGGTCAGAATATGAAATTATCACATGGGGTCAATTCGGAGATTCTATATGTCGTGTCCGACCTCATTTAAAATGCCTAGATAGGTAGTATAGTTGTGCTTCACCTCTTGCCAAGTTTAAACAACATTTAATATTGAAGTGTACCTAAACGGCAGTGAACTAAATAATTCGTATGAGGAGTTTCATCAATATGCAACTCGTTGCATATTGAGCTTCACTTATTGTGTAGCGTTTGATTGTTGTGAATTTCCATGCCATGCCTTGCATAGTTTAACTAGACATGCATCGTATTAGGGTGTGCATCATATCATGCATGTGCCGTGGTGAATATCGTGTGTTGATTCTTGATTCCGGTTTGCTTCATCTCAATAGAGTTCTGCAGGCGTGTCAGAATGTGAGGATTTGTTGGACTATGATGGTTCTTCTGCTTCATGGATTCGATCTTCTTCCAAGCCGGATCTCAGGCAAGATAATCATTTCCCTAGATATCATTACTATCAATGTCGTGCTAGTTGTCTCGTTTCTTTTGACATGTCATGCTGCCTACCACTTAAATGTCATCCTTTCAACATTTCCATGAAAAACCTTCAACCTTTCTACAACCTCGCAAACCATTGATTGACTAATTGCAGGTGCAATAGCTTCCAATTGATAACATGTGTTCCTTGTTATATCACCATAGAATTGTTAATTAATTTAATGGATATATACTTGGTAAAAGGTGGAAGGTCGACTTTCTAGCCTAGTGTTTTGTTCCACTTTGCCGCCTTTGTGTCGGCTACCGGTGTTATATTCCATAGTTGTTACGGGGACCCCCTTGATAACTCGTCTTATATTAAAACTCTTGGTACTATATTTTCCTAATTAACTAATGAACCGCATAGGGTTTGCTTGCCCCGTGGATAATTAATCAACCCCCGGGCCAGTGTTCTTCATAATTGTTGGTCGAAAATGGATTGCGTGAGGGGCTACAGCGAGGAAACTCGGGGTTTGGTTTTACTCATAGCTAGTCCTGTGGCACCCCGGCTCAGAGAAAACCGGAACGCCCCGTATTCCACCCCAGGGACAAGTCTTCTAGAATACGGCTCCGTTGGCATAAAACAAATCATCTCTTTATTACTGTGCAAAAGGTTACAAGGGTACTTGGATTACATCGCCACGGCGATACTACGCCTGCCTAGGGTAATCCTCGATGGACTCCACTCCACAGGGACACTGGCTGGAATGCGTATCCTACCTCGCAACTCGGGATCCTCGACAAGCATGCAATCATGGCATGACATGCAAACTGGCATGACACACCAAGTGAGTACTCTAAATGCACTCGCAAGCTCACAACAAACATCGGCATTAAGGCAAGACAACATCATAGAAATCAAGATTAGGTAAAGATTTATCATCACCGAAGGGATAGTCGAAAATAACTATACCAGGCTACTCTCACCGTACTCTAGTGACCAATTCGTGATCTCACCAAGAACCTTCAGCAAATATTCTCAAGACGAACACCAAGACTTATCACTAGCATGATGCCCAAGTGCTACCATACTCAGACGAGTTCTTCCATCATTATTATCACTATTATGGTCATGATTGATCACCTAGTGAGATATGGACGGGATGTCCAATACCGTGGATGCGGCTATTCGAATAGATTTTTCACCCTGCAGAGGTTGCACACTTTACCCACACCATAGAGTGTCCGACCTCGTGATCCTATTCGGGTGTACCAGTGTTGCTCCAACGAAACTTGTCTGACCCATGACTCTCCCATTGTACCACCAGCATTCATCCTCCCCTGGAGTCCTGCCCTTGGTGGCCCCTGTGTCCTCATGACACCTGCCACCATCGTGGCTAAACTAAAATGTCCCAAACGGGAACGGGCCCAAACAACTCAACTGGGCTCACAAGGTTATCGCCGCCTACTGAGCCAGGTCAGCGTGCGCGCATAACCTTCCCTCTTTGGTGGTACCGATAAAAGAACATGCGATCAGACCAAGTCAAGTCCATCCCATACTGGCAAATGTGCCTGCACGGCTAAGCCCGGATAGGCGACTCTTGATCAACCAACTAATTATCTTATCCGAATAATATTTTTTGTCATAGCTGACACTCCGATACCATAGTAATCCAATAACCAGTAAGCTCAAGCCACTGCTATAGATTCATATCCACAAACTTCCGGATGAAACCCAAAATAATCATAGATAGTAATCTTCAATGTCATGGCATCAACTAAAGGGTAAAATACTAGTTACTAACAATCCCGTACTCAACATGGTAGTCACCTATTCAAGAATTTATTCAAACATTCCATAATCCAATCCATACTAAAAATAATTATAATAGAGATTAAAGTAATTTGTTAAACTATGATATTGCAATGCAATTATGCAAATGTGGGTTCTGGCTTGCTTGGGGATGAAGGAACCCTCGAGAAGAAGTGCAGAGAGTCCACGGAATTGATTGCCGAACACAGTTCTCTCTCGGAGGGGCTGTTTAGAGGCAAGGGGAAATGGTCATTTTCATAGTGTGAAAACATTAAGAAAATGATACCATCGGAACGGGCTCGACGAGACGAAGACGTGGTCTTTGGAATCACCTCAATCGGAGTTACGGGCAAAAATATAAAGGGGTTTTCCTGCCAGGGCTGATCTGTAAAAAAGAATAATCCCATCTGGGTCCCTCAGCAGTGCGGTGGGGCAGAGGGCGGGCGCCATTAGAAAATACGCCTTCGGTGCAGTGATATGGCTTCGTGGGAGGGCGCCTCCACTTATCCACGTGGGCAGCGCCTCCTGGCACCGACACGCGGGGCCAGCTTGTCAGGTCTCCTTCAACCTCCCGCTCGCGTGCCTAGCCGAGGAGGGGCTTGGCGCCGACGCTGGTCCAATAGGCTCAGGACACCACCGGTGACGCTACGGCCACCGGAGTGACCAGGGGAGCGAGACACGTCCACCAGTGGGTCTTGCGGCCGCTGGGGAGTGTTGGAGTAGTTGGGGCCTCGACTGTGGTGGACGGTCGCGTTGGCCATGATGGGGAGTACGTCGGAACGGCGGAGGAGATGGCCTGGGGTGGTGGGTGGGCCAACAAGGCCGGAGGCGGTCGAATTTAGGCGAGAGAAAGCGGTGGCCATGGCGGCCAATAGAGGCGAGGAGGAGCTCCGGTGCTCGGGTGAGAGGCTGGGGAGGGGTAAAGGAGTGCGGCGAGGGCGATAATAAGCTCAGGAGGATGTGGGGAGGGGCTTACATAGTCGCGGTGAGATCGCCGAATAAGCTCGGCCGTGGTGGCGAGCTTAGCCAGTTACTGGAGCTCCAGGGCGACGTGGCTGGCCGTTTACGGCATCAGGAGGCTTCGTGGAGGGATGGAGATGGCTCAGGCGAGGTCTGGAAAGCTCGGGAGAGCTCAGGCAACAGGACACGGCGGCGACAACAGCTGTAGGTCACGGTCGCGGCTCCTGCACCGCGTAGGAGGTGACGTGAGAGGGAGAGAGGGGTCTAGGGTGAAGGAAGACGACGCGGGGAAGCCCCTCGACATGGCTAGGGGTCGAGGGAGAGGAGGAAACCGACGACCCCGAGGGCCCCAATGCACAGAGCACGGATATGGCATGCCAAAGGCATGGTCACCGCGTGAACTTGTGCACTCGGTGCACCCTGGCATGCCTCATGATGTCTAGAAGGGTGTCCTTCCAAGGAATAGTCCTTCTGAGGTGATAGATTGCCAAAAGACATGAAGAGACGCTGGGAGGCTTCACTGGAAGTTTTCTGCAGCAAACTTGGCCATATCACTGTGAGAAACAGGGAAGAGATAAGGGCAAAATATGATGTCCGGGAGGTTAAGGGTAGGAAGGACTACAATCCTGGGAAGTTTGAGAAGAAAAGGACCAAGATTCAATATAGTTGCTTTGCAACTGACCAATCTGGTCCAGAATGCAAATCTTGATGTGGCACTCACATATCAATTGGGATGGATCTGAAATTTGGAGGAGGCTAGTTATTTTGCCATGTGAAGATATACTGTATAAGTTTCATACCATATGGATAAACCAAAATGGTATTTCCTTCACACAACATCCCACTCGACAGAATCTTAGGAAAATTACTGGGGGGAAATAGTTAGATAGAATGAGCTCAAATTTGGTGGAGAGATGTTCTATATGTAGGAGAATGTCCTGGTAAAATTTCAGAAATTATCGAGAACCATAAAGTAAAGTTTCTTCACAATCCAAACTAATGACTAGAGACAAAGGGATGATGCTCAACTTTTGTGGACAGTGTTAATTTGAGCATCTGAAGGGTCTTGCAAAATTTCAAATCATTTGAATACATTTAGCTAGACTTGCGTCACAAAGCTTCCCGTGGATCAGAAACTTTGGAAATTTGCCAAGAATTATTTACTAGCCAAATTGAGTTGAATTTTTTCATGAGTCAATGATATGGATAGGAAAGAGTGCCCAAAAAGTTTGAGAACAAGCAAGCACATATAAAGGGTACTTCCTTCACAACTTGACAGGTAGGGAAGAATCAGAAAAGGAATATTGGCGAAATATTTTTGAACATGGCAAGGTAGGATTTTGTCATATCTGAGGAAGATATGACCCAAGAAATTTATAAGAATTATTTGGAAATTTTTGGAATGATAGAAATGTGGCTTGCTTCACAACCCAGAGCAACAAGGTTATTCCTTTAATAGAAAAAGGAACAGTCCCAGGGAAAATATTATTGGGAATGGCTCAAGATGGAAATGACAAGGTCTTGGGATGGGTTGGGGGTTGGCAAGTCACTAGGGAAGAGAAATCAAGGGTGATCCCTTCAGGTTCCAAAACTACCAAGCCACAAAAAAGGAAATCCACACCAAAATCAAGAAAATAAATGGGCAAAATCCAGGGTGTTACAAGTCCCATCCAGTCGTGTCCTGAGAACGAGATATGCGGCTCCTATCAGGTTCTTTGACACGTCGGGCGGCCTTGCTGGACTTGTTTTACCTGTGAGAAAATTGTGGGGACCCCGACTTACTAGTCGAGATCGCCGGATGCACGTGTATAGTGATCCCAGAGATTAGTGCTCACTAAACACACAGATATTGAATAACAAGAGTCTTAAATCCTTGAATAGCATCTGATACAATAAAGGACCATTACGGTCAAGTCTTAAATAGATAGGGCCATGAAGGCCAATCACACCAACTCAACTACTATCGGAATACTTGGTACTAAACGGGAACCCATGCCATCAGCCTTAACCAACAGGCATTCTGAGTAGGAAGCGCCCTAGTTGGCGGGTCTATTTTCGACGATGAATTCTTCTCCATACTCAAGTTCCTCCAAGTCTGGTCAAATAAATAACCAGTGGTAAGCCAATGAGTACATTCAATGTACTCGCAAATAGCCCATGATGTGGATAATGTTGTTGGTAAGATAATAAAATAATATGCAGCCTTTGCGGAAAGCAAGTTTTCAGTTGTAAAGAAACATGGTTAATTGCTTGTATGGATATCCATCATAAACTAGATGGTAATGAGTATTCAACATGGCATGCATAAAAATATTTTATTGGACATGGTCAAAGGGCTGCTTGCCTTCATCAGCTAGGTATCCGTGGTCTTCAAGACCTTCGGTGCCAAGTCCTTTGTCAAACGCGTGATCTATCATCGTAATAATAATAATAATAATAATAATAATAATAATAATAATAATAATAATAATAATAATAATAATAATAAGCACACTAAAAAAAAGAGCACAAACTCAAATTAAAAATGTTACCCTATTCTGAAAAAATATAAATTTATTTCTGAAAAATATTTTTCTCGTATTGAAGTGAAAAGGTATTTTTAAAGTCTTATTTAGAGAAGCTAAAAATACCCAAACTAGGAATTTAATTAAAGCTGTGCATAAACGTCCTTGCAAAAATTTGTACAACAACACTAAAAATACTACATAATTTTATAGGAATTATAGTGGAAAAAATATTTAAGTTTGATTAAATATTTAATCCTGTAGAAATATTTTTAGAATCTAGATTAAAAATAAAATAAAAGGGGGGGGGTCAGCTGCTGGCTCGGCTCGGCCAGCACCTGGGTCGGCCCAGCTAGCCAACCGGCCAGCTAGCCAACACATGCGCGCGCATCGTCGGGTTTAAAATCTGGTGCGCGGGACCTTGAGGCCAACGACAGAGAGGGGAGAGAGGGGGAGAGACTAGCCGTCGACACGTGGGAACCTCGTATCGGGGTCGTATTTCACCTCCAAATAGAGGAGAGGGGAGGCACGCCGACACTAGCTTCGGCGTCCTCGTGGCCAGGTGAGCACGGGAATGGACTCGTGGCTTCTCGGCCTACCTGATAGGACTCAAGGGATCGACAGAGAAGACCTGAGTCATTGGTGACAAGGAGACCGCGGCGGAGGAGTTTCGGGAAGTGGTGTTCCGAGTAGGGAGAAGCTCGGGGGAGTGGTGGAGAACGTTCATGGTTTTGTTGTGGTCACGGGGGAGTGAGAGGAGCTCGAGATTGTGCATGTAGCCCGAGATCGACGGAGCTCCGATGCGGCGATGCCTCGGTAGATCTTGAGCTCCGGGGTTCTCCTGGATCAAACGGAGCTACTAAGGGGTCGATTGGAGGTTGGTGGGAGAGAACTAGGGTGCTAGAATGACTGGGGATGCCTATTTATAGGCCGGCGACGAGCCACCGAGTGGGGGAGCACCGGTGTTTTTTCCCACGACTGCACGAGAGGGATAGAGAGCTCGGGGCCGAAATCGTGGTATGCGGACATGGTTTAGGACTTTGTGGACTCAAAAGGAGGAGCTGGGGCAGTTGTGCACGCTTGCTGCGGGGCCGCGCTCTCCTAACTGAATCGGGCGCGCGCGGGCACGCTTCGCTTGGGTCATAGGAGAGGGGAAGAAGGGGGTTCTGAGGCTGCCGTGGGTCCGGTCGTTGGCGGGGTCAAAGAGAGACATTGATGGGAGGTGAGAACTGGCCCGTGCTGGCCTCCCTCGCCTCGGGTGCACCCTGTAGCATGTCCATAGCGCATTTTGGGCATGCCACGACATTCTGGCGTGCTCTAGCGGGCATTGGCCTTCTCTGGTGTGTCTGGGAGGTGGGGTAGTTGTCCCTCGGTTGCTGGGAACAAATAGGAACCAAGCTGGCCAAGGGGATAGAGTTAAAGTGGTATTGCCAACATTGAACCAGGAGCTAAAATGAGGTTTTTTGCTTACTCACTTTGAACCCAGGAGGGGTGCTACGGCGACAGAGATCATCAGTCGTCTCTTGAGCTTGCGTTGGTTTTTCCCTTGAAGAGGAAAGGGCGATGCAGCACAGGAGCAGTAAGTATGTCCCTCAATTTGAGAACCAAGGTATCAATCCAGTAGGAGAATATCATCACGTCCAGAGTCCCTGCACAAACACAAAAGAGCTGGCACCCAACGCTATAAAGGGGTTGTCAATCCCTTCAAGATTGATTGCAAAGTGAGATCTGAAAGCGGAAAGTGCAATGCAGAAAAAGAGTAAGGCTGAAAATATGGTGTGGAGTAGACCCGGGGGCCATTGTGTTCACTAGAGGCTTCTCTCAAAATAGCAAATATTATGGTGGGTGAACAAATTAGTGTCGAGCAATTGATAGAACCCTGCAAAGTCATGACGATATCTAAGGAAATGATCACACATATAGGCATCACGTACGAGACAAGTAGACCGATACTTTCTGCATCTACTACTATTACTCCACACATCGACCGCTATCCATCATGCATCTAGTGTATTGAGTTCATGAAAAACAGAGTAACGCCTTAAGCAAGATGATATGATGTAGAGGGATAAACTCAAACCAGTGATGAAAACCCCATCTTTTTACCCTTGATGGCAACAACATGATGCGTGCCTTGCTACCCCGTCTGTTACTCGGTGAGGTCACCGCATGGTATGAACCCAAAACCAAGCACTTCTCCCATTGCAAGAATCATAGATCTAGTTGGCCGAACAGAACCCACAACTCAAAGAGAATTACAAGGATATGAAATCATGCATAAGAGTGATCATACGAAACTCAAATAAGGTTCATAGATAATCTGATCATAAATCCATAATTCATCAGATCTCGACAAACACACCGCCAAAGAAGATTACATTGGATAGATCTCCATGAAGATCATGGAGAACTTTGTATTTAAGATCCAAGAGAGAGAAGAAGCCACCTAGCAACTAGCTATGGACTCGTAGGTCTATGGTGAACTACTCACGCATCATCGGAGAGGTCATGGTGTTGACGAAGAAGCCCTTCGTATCCGAATCCCCCCTCCGACAGGGCACCAGAACGTGCCCCAGATGGGATCTTGCGGAGACAGAAGCTTGCGGCGGCGGAAAAGTACTTTCGATGATCTCTTGATTTTTTCTAGGATTTTAGGGAATTTATAGGCGAAAGACCTAGGGCAGAGGTGACCCACGGAGCCCACAAGCTTGCGAGGTGCGAGCCATCTTGGCCGCGGCTAGGGGCTTGTGGTGTCCCTGCTCGCCCCCTGCCCTGATTCTCAGGCTTCCCGATCTTCTTCTGTTTCAGAAAAAAAATCTATTTGGCAGTTTCGTTCTGTTTGGACTCCGTTTAAAATCCTCCTCTGAAAGGGGTAAAAAACATGGAAAAAACAGGAACTGGCACTTGGCACTGAGTTAATAAGTTAGTCTCAAAAAATATATGAAAGGGATACAAAACATCCAAAGTTTGACAAGATAATAGCATGAATGCATCAAAAATTGTAGATACGTTGGAGAAACATCAAGCATCCCCAAGCTTAACTCCTGCTCGTCCTCGAGTAGGGAAGTGATAAAGAATGAATTTTTGATGTGGAATGCTACCAAGCATAGTTGTCCTTTGCAACTTCTTTCGTGTGACATAAATATTCAGATCCGTCAGATTCAAAACAATAGTTTGCTATTGACATGAAAACAATAATACTTCAAGCAAACTAGCAAGGTAATCACGAACTTTCAAAATAACAAGGCCAAAGGAAGTTATCCCTACAAAATCACATAGTCTGGCTATGCTTCATCATCCTCACACAACTATTGTAAATCATGCACAACCCCGGTATTGGCCCAGTAATTGTTTCCGCACTCTTACTTTCTCAAACTTTTTATAACTATCACACGATACATGAGCGTCACTACTGGAAATCAGTTTTTTGCCGTCTGCTAGCTGACGGCAAAGATTGTCTTTGCCGTCAGCTCCCACAAAGCAGATGGCAAAGAATTGGCTGATGGGAAAGAGGGTCTTTGCCAGCAGTCAATTCTTTGTCGTCTGCCGCAGACGGCAAAGAAGGGGACAACAAACGGCAAAGATGCTCATCTGTCCGGGGAAGCCTTAGGTCAAACTACGCCCTTCTTTGTCGTCTGCTGGCTGACGGCAAAGATGCTAGAGGCAGACGGCAAAAAGTATAGACCCTTTGCCGTCCGCCTGCAGACAGCAAAGTAGACGAATCTACTAACGTCCCCATCACAATCCTCTCCCCGTCTTGATTGTGTCAAACACCACAAAGCTCTCCTCCTCTCCCCCGACCCCCACCGCCGCCACCACCGTCGCGCCGCTGCTCCCGCCGTCCCCGGCGCCACCCCGGGGGACCACGGCCCCGCCGTCGCCGCCCCGCAGCCCCCCAGCGCCGCCTTGGTGCCCACAGCCCCCCGGCAGCGCCACCCCACCGCCCCCGGCGCCGCCCCGCAGCTCCAACACTGTCGGTGAGCCCCCACACCCCACCCCCCATAGGAAATTTACTTGTTGTTAATTAGTTTTTTGGAGGAAGAATAAGAAGAGGTGGAGTAGGAGGAGAAGAGGAGAAGAAGAAGAGGAGGAGGAGGAGGCGGAGGAGAAGAAGAAGAGGAGGAGGAGGAGGAGGAGGAGAAAAATAAGAAGAAGAGGTGGAGGAGGAGGAGAAGAAGAAAAAGAAGAAGAAGAAGAAGTAGAAGAAGAAGAAGAAGAAGAACAGGAGGAGAAGACAAAAGTAAGAAGGAGGAGGAGGAGGAGAAGAAGAAGAAGAAGAAGAAGAAGAAGAGAAGAAAAAAATAAGAAGGATAAGAAGAAAAGAAGAAGAGAAGAAGAAGAGAAGGAGAGAAGAAGAAAAGAATAAGAAGGAGAAGAATAGAAAAAAGAAGAATAAGTAGAAGAAGAGGATAAAGAAAAATAGAAATAGAAATAAGAGGAAGAAGAAGAACAAGAGGAGAATAGGAGGAGGAGGAGGAGGAGGAGAAGAAGAAGAAGAAGAGGAGAATAGGAGGAGGAGGAGGAGGAGGAGGAGGAGAAGAAGAAGAAGAGGAGAACAAAGAGGAAAAATGAAAAGAAGAAGAAGAGAAGAAGAAGGAGAAGGAGGAGGACGAGAAGGAGCCCTCCTTCTTCTCCTTCTTCTCCTTCTTCTCTCCTCCTTATTTTTTAGGTTGTTTAGCTAATTATCCTCCAAAATGATATAATAAGCTAATAACCTTGGTTAGCTCATGAATATTATATTATAAGCTCTTTTTCCTGAAAAAATGACATAATTAGACATAATTAGAATATTTGTGTTGATCGGGGGGATTGACGTGTGATAGTTGTCTCGCCGCTGTGAGGTCTGCTGTGCGAAGACCTCCCCGTGCGTTGTACGAGCTCCGCCCCTGCATTCGTGGGTCGGTACAAATTTGATCTCCTCCTCGCCCCTTCATTTACTGTGGCTCGGTTTCCTTCATAATTCCCAAGCCACAAGACGTGACAAATGTGAACAGTGACCGGCCACATCAATCTGTAGGCACTCTGCATGCAAGATTTACCGGTGCAAAAGTAGAAGCATCATTGGCCACTTTCCTTCATCCCATAGCCCGTTTGCACACGTCCCAGCAATTAAATTTGCAGTTACCAAGGCATTCATTTGTACCTCATGAATGTTCCCCTTTCAAATCCATAGGCATCATTAGTAGGCCATCTCGAGTTGCGGCTGCCATTTCCAATCCACGTCCAGACCAATGGAAAACTTCAGGTCCTATGGAGAACGGGACGACTGCTACCTCCAAAACATGATGCTTCATGAAGAGCATCACTGCTTTCTGGATTTCAGGTAGGTATTCAGCCCCTCCCCCGCGGCTGTGCAACGCTTAATCTTGTTGTAGTCTGTTGTCGCGGCCCAGTTGGAAGGCGATATCCTCAGCTTTTGGCCTGCCTTGAAAAAACCAGCCCATCACCAGGGCCTGAAGGAAGTGAAGCAGGAGCTGGGAAAAGACGTCGCAGAGAAGAAGCGCTAGGGCTAAGAGGCAGCATTCTTGTCGTCCACCTCCACCCAGCATCTCTGCAATAGCATAATATCCTCAAAATGGCATAAGAACCTTGGTTAGTTCATGAATATTATATTTTTAGCTTGTTTTCCTCTAAAATGGCATAATTAGCTCATATAGCTCCGAAAATACATAGTTAGCTAATTGAGCTCCAAGAAGACGAGAAGAGGAGAAGAAATAGGAAAAATGAAACGAAAGAAGAAGAAGAAGAAGAGAAGAAGGAGAAGGAGGAGGAGGAGGAGGAGAAGGAGGAGAAGGCTAAGGACCTTCTAGTCCTCCTCCTCCTCCTCCTCCTTCTCCTCCTTCTTCTTTATTTCTTCTTCTTCTTCTCCTCCTCCTCTTTCTTCTCCTCTTTCATATTCTCCTTGCCTTAATTTCCCCAACAATGACATAATTAGCCCATTTAGCTCCAAAAAGACATTATAGGCTCAAAATCGCATAAGAACCTTAGTTAGCTCATTAATATTATATACTTAGCTTTTTTCCTCTAAAATGGGATAATTAGCCCATTTAGCTCCAAAAAGATATAGTTAGCTAATTGAGCTCCAAGAAGAGGAGAAGAGGAGAAGAAATAGGAAAAATGAAAAGAAAGAAGAAGAAGAAGAAGAAGAGAAGAAGGAGAAGGAGGAGGAGGAGGAGGAGGAGAAGGAGGAGAAGGCCAAGGACCTTCTAGTCCTTCTCCTCCTCCTCCTCCTTCTCCTCCTTCTTGTTGATTTCTTCTTCTTCTCCTCCTCCTCCTCTTTATTCTCCTCTTTCATATTCTCCTTGCCACAATTTACCCAACAATGACATAATTAGCCCATTTAGCTCCAAAAAGACATTATAAGCTCAAAATGGCATAAGAACCTTGGTTAGCTCATTAATATTAGCCCATATAGCTCCAAAAGGACATAGTTACCTAATTTAGCTCCAAGAAGAGGAGAGGAGGAGAAGAAATAGGAAAATTGAAAATCAAGAATAAGAAGAAGAAGAGAAGAAGCAGAAGGAGGAGGAGGAGGAGGAGAAGGCCAAGGACCTTCTAGTCCTTCTCCTCCTCCTCCTCCTTCTCCTCCTTCTTTATTTCTTCTTCTTCTTCTCCTCCTCCTCTTTCTTCTCCTCTGTCATATTCTCCTTGCCTTAATTTCCCCAACATGACATAATTAGCCCATTTAGCTCCAAAAAGACATTATAAGCTCAAAATGGCATAAGAACCTTGGTTAGCTCATTAATATTATATACTTAGCTAGTTTTTCTCTAAAATGGGATAATTAGCCCATTTAGCTCCAAAAGGACATAGTTAGCTAATTGAACTCCAAGAAGAGGAGAAGAGGAGAAGAAATAGGAAAAATGAAAAGAAAGAAGAAGAAGAAGAAGAAGAGAAGAAGGAGAAGGAGGAGGAGGAGGAGGAGGAGGAGAAGGCCAAGGACCTTCTAGTCCTTCTCCTCCTCCTCCTCCTTCTCCTCCTTCTTCTTGATTTCTTCTGCTTCTCCTCCTCCTCCTCTTTCTTCTCCTCTTTCATATTATCCTTGCCTTAATTTCCCCAACAATGACATAATTAGCCCATTTAGCTCCAAAAAGAAATTATAAGCCCAAAATGGCATAAGAACCTTGGTTAGATCATTAAATTATATACTTAGCTTGTTTTCCTCTAAAATGGGATAATTAGCCCATTTAGCTCCAAAAAGACATAGTTAGCTAATTGAGATCCAAGAAGAGGAGAAGAGGAGAAGAAATAGGAAAAATGAAAAGAAAGAAGAAGAAGAATAAGAAGAGAAGAAGGAGAAGGAGGAGGAGGAGGAGGAGGAGAATCAGGAGAAGGCCAAGGACCTTCTAGTCCTTCTCCTCATCCTCCTCCTCCTTCTCCTCCTTCTTCTTGATTTCTTCTTCTTCTTCTCCTCCCCCTCTTTGTTCTACTCTTTCATATTCTCCTTGCCTTAATTTCCCCAACAATGACATAATTAGCCCATTTAGCTCCAAAAAGACATTATGAGCTCAAAATGGCATAAGAACCTTGGTTAGCTCATTAATATTATATACTTAGCTTGTTTTCCTCTATAATGACATAATTAGCCCATTTAGCTCCAAAAAGACATAGTTAGCTAATTTAGCTCAAAGAAGAGGAGCAGAGGATACTCAACTTGTTTTCTTCAATTTAGCTTATTTGTCATATATATGTTCTTCTTCTTCTTCTTCTGACTTTCTTATTCCCATTTTGCAGATTGGATGTACTACATGCATGGAAGCTGGTATTGGAGTGCTTTAGTTCCCGTTTTTATTTGAGTTGATGAACAATGTGGAACTATATGTATATGTATATATGGATGAACAATATATATGCAACTATATGTATGTATATATGGATGAAACTTTGTATGTGTTGGTTCTTTTGATATATGGGATGTACGTTGATGAACAAATGGCGTTGATGAGCTTTATATGTATATCATATGTGTTGTGACCTATTTATCATATATGTGCTATGAATTATATATATATATATATATGTGCTGTGAAATAGAAAAAATAAACAAAAATGTGACAATATAGGCTCTTTGTCGTGTGCCAGCTGATGGCAAAGGCCTTTGCCATCAGTTGACCGACGGCAAAGGTGCCACATGGCACCCAGCTATGCTCCGTGGGTGTCCATATAGTATCTTTGCCGTCTCCTTCCTGGGGGGCTGACGGCAAAGAAGAGGGCACAGATGAGGGGGGAGGAGGGGTAGGCAGACGACAAAGAGTGGTGGGGGGGGGGGGGGAGGAGGTGAAGGCAGACGACAAAAAGTGGAGGTGGTGGCAGACGACAAAGCCTCTGTTAGCCCCTAATGGAGGCAACGCCTGACGGCTGCCGTCTCGTCCTCTTTGCCGACTGCTCTTATGAAAAGCTGACGGCAAAGCTCTTTGCCGTCCGCTTCGGTGAGGCTCACGGCAAAGAAGCTACAATGCCGTCGTAGGTGACGCAGAATTTTTGCCGAGAGGAGTTTTCTTTGCCGTCTGTGTATTACTATTTGCCGTCGGTGGAGTCCTCTTTGCCGTCTGTGACGGCAGACGGCAAAGAAGCTTATTCCTGTAGTGCGTGAGCCATGGATACAACACTATAGGTGGAATAGAGTGTGGTGGTGGTTGTGAGACAAAAAAGGAGGAGTTGGTCACATTGACTCGGCGTATCAATGGCTAAGGAGATGCCCATTAATAGATATCAATGTGAATGAGTAGGGATTGCCATACAAAGGATGCACTAGAGCTATAAGTATGTGAAAGCTCAAAAGGAGAACTGGTGGGTGTGCATGCAACTTGCTTGCTCGCGAGGACCTAGGGCAATTTGAGGAAGACCATCATTAGAATACACAAGCCAAGTTATATAATAAAGATTCCCACTAGCATACGGTGATGACGAAACGAGAGGCTCTCAAACATGAAGAACATGCTGCTATTACGAAGCACCAGTGTGGAAAAAGATAATAGCATTGTCCCTTCTCTCTTTTTCTCTCCTTTTTCGTTTGGGCTCTTGGGCATCTTTTTTCTCTTTTTTTTATTTGGGCTCTTTGGCCTATTTTTTTTATTTCCTCACATGGGACAATGCTATAATAATGATGATCATCAGACTTTTATTTACTCACATCTCAAAGCTTAGGAATGACCCTATAGGAAATGCCTCCGGCAGTGTACCGGGATGTGCAACGATCTAGCTTGGCGTATGACGTTGAAACATCTCGCTAGCTATCTTATGATCATGCAATGGAAATATGAGAGTGACGACACAAGTAATGAGCCGGAACGGTGGGAGTTGCATGGCAATATATCTCGGAATGGCTATGAAAATGCCATAGTAGGTAGGTATGGTGGCCGTTTTGAGGAAGGCATATGGTGGGTTTGTGTACTGGCGAGAATCGCGTGGCACTAGAGAGGCTAGCAATGGTGGAAGGTGAAAGTGCATCTATACCATGGACTCACATTAGTCATGAAGAACTCACATACTTGTTCTGAAACGTTTTATGAGTAATCGAAACAAAGTGCTAAACGCTTACTCCTAGGGGAAGCGTTGGTAGGTGTTAACCATCGCGCGATCCCGACCTCAACACAAAGGATGACAATCAATAGATAAATTATGCTCCGACTTCCTAACATTGCGGTTCACCATACGTGCATGCTACAGGAATCACTAACTTCAAAACAAGTATTTCTAAATTCACAACACCCTACTAACATAGCTCTTAATATTACCAAATCCACTTCTCAAAACTTATTGAGAGGAATCAAGACTTCTCTTTCTACTCAATGCACATGAAGATGGAGGTTTTTGTATCCTCTTTGGGTACCGATCACCTTTGGGACTACTTTCATAGTATAAGCCAACTACCAAGTCACGCACCGCCGTGCTCTAAAAGATCTAAGTGAAGCACATACAACAAAATTATCTAGCTCAAAAGATATAAGTGAAGCACTATGAGCACTCTAGCAAAATCACGATGAGTGCATGTCTCTCTCTAAAGGTGTGCAGAAAGGATGATTGTGACACAACAAAAAGAAAAGACTCCTAAGATACAAGACGCTCCAAGCAAAACACATATCATGTGGTGAATAAAAATATAGCTCCAAGTAATGTTACCGATGGATTGAAGACGAAAGAGGGGATGCCATACTGGGGCATCCCCAAGCTTAGGCTTTTTGGTGTCCTTTAATTTGGCTTGGGATGCCTTGGGCATCCCCAAGATTGTGATATTTCTACTCCTTGTCTCTTTGTCCATGAGAACATCACCCAAAACTTGAAAACTTCACAACACAAAAGTTAAACAGGAACTCGTGATAACATTAGCACAAGAAAACAAACTACCACCACTTTAGGTACTATAGAAATCTTGATTTCTATTTATCTTGGTGTTGGGATACTGTATTCTCACTTTTCCATGGCTAGTACCCCCGATACTATCCATAGTTTCATGAAAACAAGCAACCAACTCAACAAAACAGAATCTGTAAAAAACAAACCAGTGTGTAGCAATCGGTATACTTCTTATACTTCTGTTACCTCAAAAATTCTGAAATATTACGACTGCCTGGGAAAAAGGCATATCAATCAGTAGAAAAAAGAATCAACTCAAAAGCTCTTTCTGAATAAAAATGAAAAATCATCTCGTGAGCGAAAAGTTTCTATCTTTTTCCAGCAGGATCGAACAACCATCACCAAGACTAGTCATAAAGGTTTTGCCTGGCTCAAACACAAAAAGAAACACAAAAACACAATCATAATAGAAGTATGATGGTGTGGACGCAACAAAATAGAAAGAAAATTAAATAAATTCATTGGGTTGCCTCCCAACAAGCGCTATTGTTTAACGCCCTTAGCTAGGAATTGATAGTTCAATTATGCTCACACAAAAGACAATAATTGAAGCACAAGGAGAGCATCATAAAGCATGTGAAAATCACATGTAAGTCTAACATACTTCCTCTGCATAGGCATTTTATAGGAAAACAAATTATCAAGACAAGCCATAACTGCTATATGCAAGGAAGTAGAAAGAGACAAGAGCAATCTCAACATAACGAGAGGTGATTTAGTGGTATGAAAGTTTCTACCACCATATTTTCCTCTCTTATAATAATTACATGTGGGATCATATTCAAATTCAACAATGTAACTATCACAAAGGATATTCTTTTCATGATCCACATGCATGCAGAGTTGACGCTCTTCAGAAGTAGTGGGATTATCATCAACTAAAGTCATGACTTATCCAATCCCACTTTCAATATTAGTGCAAATATCATTGCAACAAGTAGTGGATATAGAAAAACTAGCATCCACAAGCTTAGGGTTTTGCATATTTTTAGCATGATTGTCATCAATAGAATTTGTAATGAAATCATTGCAATCATGCTTTTCATTAAAGGAGCCCTCGTGAATCACTTCACAAATTTCTTCACCACAATTTTCACATTCACACATCTCAAGCAGAACTCCATACAGAAAGTCAAGTGCACTCAACTCATTAGCAAATGTATCAACATAATTGGATCTCTTAAAGAGATTAGAAAGTAGATGAGGATCCATATCAATAGATTTTCAGCAAGCGAAGATGCAAGCATATTGAAGGCACATAGCACACAAGAAAACAGAAAGCAAGCGAGAGAAACGGGCGAACGAAAAAGGCAAAAAAATTGTAAATTTTTGTTTTTCAAAAGTAGGAGAGAGGAAAACGACAGGCAAAAAAGTAAATGCAAGAGAAGAGTTTGCGACACTTACTTGGATGAGTTCTTGACTTGATCCTCCCCGACAACGGCGCCAGAAATTGGTACGTTGACGGGAGGCTATTCTTTACTTGATTCTCCCCAGCAACGGCGCCAGAAATTCTTCTGCTACGGCGACAGAGATCTTCTGTCGTCTCTTGAGCTTGCGTTGGTTTTTCCCTTGAAGAGGAAAGGGCGATGCACTACATGAGCAGTAAGTATTTCCCTCAGTTTGAGAACCAAGGTATCAATCCACTAGGAGAATCTCGTCAAGTCCAGAGTACCTACACATACACAAAAGAGCTTGCACCCAACGCTATAAAGGGGTTGTCAATCCCTTCAAGATTGATTGCAAAGTGAGATCTGAAGGCGGAAAGTGCAACGCAGAAAAAGGGTATGGCTGAAAATATGGTGTGGAGTAGACCCAGGGGCCATAGTGTCGACTAGAGGCTTTTCTCAAAATAGAAAATATTAGGTTGGGTGAACAAATTACTCTCGAGCAATTGATAGAACCGCGCAAAGTCATGGCGATATCTAAGGCAATGATCATACATATAGGCATCACGTCCGAGACAAGTAGACCGATACTTTCTGCATCTACTACTATTAATCTACACATCGACCGCTATCCAGCATGCATCTAGTGTATTGACTTCATGACGAACAGAGTAACGCCTTAAGCAAGATGACATGATGTAGAGCGATAAACTAAAACCAATGATGAAAACCCCATCTTTTTAACCTTGTTGGCAACAACACGATGCGTGCCTCGCTACCCCTTCTGTCATTGGGTGAGGTCACTACACGATATGAACTCAAAACCAAGCACTTCTCCCATTGCAAGAATCATAGATCTAGTTGGCCAAAAAAAACCACAACTCGAAGAGAATTACAAGGATATGAAATCATGCATAAGATAGATCAGAAGAAACTCAAATAAGATTCATAGATAATCGGATCACAAATACACAATTCATGGGATCTCGACAAACACACCGCAAAAGAAGATTACATCGGATAGATCTCCATGAAGATCATGGAGAACTTTGTATTGAAGATCCAAGAGAGAGAAGAAGCCATCTAGCTACTAGAGATGGACCCGTAGGTCCATGGTGAACTACTCACGCATCATCGAAGAGGTTATGGTGTTGATGAAGAAGCCCCCCATATCCGATTCCCCCCTCCGGCGAGGCACCAGAACATGCCCCAGATGGGATCTTGTGGAGACAGAAACTTGCGGCGGCGGAAGAGTACTTTCGATGATCTCTTGATTTTTACTGGGATTTTAGGGAATTTATAGGCGAAAGACCTAGGGAAGACGTGGCCCAGGGAGCCCACAAGCCTGGGAGGCGCGGGCCCCCTGGCCGCGGCTAGGGGCTTGTGGGGTCCCTGCTGGCCCCCTGCCCTGATTCTCAGGCTTCCGATCTTCTTCTGTTTCGGAAAAACCTTTTTGGCAGTTTCGTTCTGTTTGGACTCCATTTAAAATCCTCCTCTGAAAGGGGTCAAAAACATGGAAAAAACAGGAACTGGCACTTGGCACTGAGTTAATAAGTTAGTCTCAGAAAAGATATAAAAGGTGTACAAAACATCCAAAGTTTGCAAGATAATAACATGAAACCATCAAAAATTATAGAAACGTTGGAGACTTATCAAGCATCCCCAAGCTTAACTCCAGCTCGTCCTCGAGTAGGGAAGTGATAAAGATTGAATTTTTGATGTGGAATGCTACCTAGCATAGTTGTCCTTTGCAACTTCTTCCGTGTGACATGAATGTTCAGATCCGTAAGATTCAAACAATAGTTTTCGATTGACATGAAAACAATAATACTTCAAGCAAACTAGCAAGGTAATCATGAACTTTCAAAATAACGAGGCCAACGAATGTTATCTCTACAAAATCATATAGTCTAGATATGCTCTGACATCCTCACACAACTAATGTGAATCATGCACAACCCCGGTATTGGCCAAGTAATTGTTTTCGCACTCTTACTTTCTCAAACTTTTTATAACTATCACGCAATACATGAGCGTGAGCCATGGATATAGCACTATACGTGGAATAGAGTGTGGTGGTGGTTGTGAGACAAAAAAAGGAGGAGATGGTCACATAGACTCGGCATATCAAAGGCTATGGAGATGCCCATTAATAGATATCAATGTGAATGAGTAGGTATTGCCATACAAAGGATGCACTAGAGCTATAAGTATGTGAAAGCTCAAAAGGAGAACTAGTGGGTGTGCATCCAACTTGCTTGCTCACGAAGACCTAGGGCAATTTGAGGAAGGCCATAATTGGAATATACAAGCCCAGTTATATAATAAAGATTTCCACTAGCATATGGTTATGACGAAATGAGAGGCTTTGAAACATGAAGTGTGGAAAAAGATAGTAGCATTGTCCCTTCTCTCTTTTTCTCTCCTTTTTTTGTTTAGGCTCTTGGGCTTCTCTTTATTATCTTTTTTTTATTTGGGCTCTTTGGCCTCTGTTTTTTTCCTCAGATGGGACAATGCTCTAATAATGATGATCATCCCACTTTTATTTACTCACAACTCAAAGCTTAGGAATGACTCTATAGGAAATGCCTCCGGTAGTGTACCGAGATGTGCAACGATCTAGCTTGGCGTATGATGTTGAAACATCTCGCTAGCTATCATACGATCATGCAATGGAAATATGAGAGTGACGGCATAAGTCATGAGACGGAACGATGGGAGTTGCATGGCAATATATCTCGGAATGGCTATGAAAATGCCATAGTAGGTAGGTATGGTGGCTGTTTTGAGGAAGGCATATTGTGGGTTTGTGTACCGGCGAGAATTGCGCGGCACTAGAGAGGCTACCAATGGTGCATACTTCAACACAAGTATTTCAAAATTCAGAACACCCTACTAACATAGCTCTTAATATTACCAAATCCACATCTCAAAACTAATTGAGAGGAATCAAGACTTCTCTTTCTACTCAATGCACATGAAGATGGAGGTTTTTGTATCCTCTTTGGGTACCTATGACCTTTGGAACTACTTTCATTGCATAAGCCAACTACGAAGTCACGCACCGCAGTGCTTTAAAAGATCTAAGTGAAGCACATAGAGCAAAATTATCTAGGTGAAAAGATATAAGTGAAGCACTATGAGCATTCTAGCAAAATCACGATGAGTGCATGTCTCTATCTAAAGGTGTGCAACAAGGATGAGTGTGACACAACAAAAATAAAAGACTCCTAAGATACAAGACGATCCAAGCAAAACACATATCATGTGGTGAATAAAAATATTGCTCCAAGTAATGTTACCGATGGATTAAAGACGAAAGAGCGGATGCCTTCCCGGGGCATCCCCAAGCTTAGGCTTTTTGGTGTCCTTGAATTTGGCTTGGGATGCCTTGGGCATACCCAAGATTGAGCTCTTTACACTCCTTATCTCTTTGTCCATGAGAACATCACCCAAAACTTGAAAACATCACAACACAAAACTTAAACAGAAACTCGTGATAACATTAGCACAAGAAAACAAATTAGCACCACTTTAGGTACTGTAGCAATCTTGATTTCTATTTATCTTTGTGTTGGGCTACTGTATTCTCACTTTTCCATGGCTAGTACCCCACGATACTATCCATAGTTTCATCAAAACAAGCAACCAACTCACCAAAAACAGAATCTGTCAAAAACAGACCAGTCTGTAGAAATCTGTATACTTTGTATACTTCTGGTACCTCAAAAATTCTGAACAATTACGATTGCCTGGGAAAAAGGCATATCAACCAGCAGCAAAAAGAATGAACTGAAAAGCTCTTTCTTAATAAAAATGAAAACTCATCTCGTGAGCGAAAAGTTTCTGTCTTTTTCCAGTAGGATCAAACAACCATCACCAAGACTTGTCCTAAAGGTTTTGCCTGGCTCAAACACAAAAAGAAACACAAAAACACAATCATAACAGAATTATGATGGTTTGGCAGTTTCGTTCCGTTTGGACTCCGTTTAAAATCCTCCTCTGAAAGGGGTCAAAAACATGGAAAAACAGGAATTGGCACTTGGCACTGAGTTAATAAGTTAGTCTCAAAAAAGATATAAAAGGCATACAAAACATCCAAAGTTTGACAAGATAATAGCATGAAATCTTCAAAAAATATTGATAGGTTGGAGGCGTATCAAGGGGCCACCCGTCTGCAGTTGAGGAGTGGTACTGGCAGTTTGTGCTAGGAGTTAGAAGGAAAGGGACTGGGTTTAGAGGATGCTAGATGTTATTTGACCAATCTAGTTGAAGGTGTTTAATTTGTGTTTGGGATAGTTAACCTTTACCAGTGGGTCTGAAAGTTAACAGGATAAAGTTTTAGGTGAGATTAGGAGGCGCTACCAAATTTGAGCTCCATTGGACAAGTTTGACAATGTAAACTTGAAAACACCCCCAAATGAGCAGTTATCCCATCTTATGAGAAAATGCGAGAAATTTAATCCCAACAAATCCAAATCTTGGCATGATCTCCTTATTTGTGGTACTAAGCACTCCTGCAATGTTTGAGGCCATTTCAACAAACTTTGCAATGTGGAGTTGCTTCAACTTGAATCTGGACAGGAAGGGTTTATGGATTATTTGGTGAACAAAACCACCTGGGAATGCTGTAAAACCTAGCATGATCACCAGATATAGCATGCGGGACATGCTAGAATTTTTTGGGAATTTATTGAGAATACTTCCTTTGGAAATATTTCAAAAGGTCAAAACAAAGAGAATAGGTTTTCGAAGGTTTGCTCTAATATTTTAAATATAAATTGGGGTTCAAAATCTTATGTATGGAAAATATATGTCCTCTTAGTAACTCCAAATTTTCTCAGTTTTATCTAAGGGAGCAAAATATTTTTCCACTCAGAAATATCATTTTATGGTTTTGGAGAGTTATAATAATGCTAGAATCAGAATACAATCTTTGCTTAAAGGCACCCCCTTTAAATCAAGGACTTGTAGTGCAAACCCCAAAGCAAGGTTTTGAATTAACAAAAATGAGATAAACGGTTTTTATGGAAATATTATTTTATGAAACCATTTTTAAGATCCACACACAAGCATACATACAAACAATGAAAATTAAGACACTCATAGCATTTTCTTAAAAAGTCTTAATTTAAACCAAACTTGAGAAGATTACAGTTGAGGCAAAGTGAAAACAGGGTGTGATAGACCTATCCCCGTTATAAGAATCTCGTCCCCGAGATTCCTAAGCTAGGTGCTAAGAAGGTACCGAAATTCGGATATAAGATAGTCTTCACGTTCCCATGTTTCTTCTACTTCGGCGTGCTTGCTCCACTGGACCTTTGAGTCCTTGATGGTGCGGCTTCGGGTACAACGCTCGGCTTCATCCAGAATGTAGATCAGTCTTTCACGATAAGTGAGGTCAGGCCGAAGGTTGATGGCTTGATGGTCGATGTCCTTATATACATAATGGTGGTTCGGCGCTTGAAGGCCCTTCCGAATTTGTGACACGTGGAAGACGTTGTGCACACCCGAAAGTACTAGAGGTAGCAAATTCTCCACACCTTGTCGTGTTCTTAAAAGGTCCAATGTACCTTGGAGCAAGTTTTCCCCTGACGTGGAAACGCTTTGTCCCCTTGAGAGGTGTGATGCATAGGTACACATGATCTCCGGGGTTGAGGTCTATTTCTCGGTGGTGGGAATCTGTGTAGCTCTTTTGCCGCGACTTGGCAACCTTTAATTAGGTGCTCCCTAACAAGCTGCACCTTCTCTTCAGCTTCTCAGAGGACATCTGGCCCGAAAATCAACCCTTCACCAGTCTCAGACTAGTTGAGCGGAGTGCGGCACTTACGTCCCTACAACACTTCAAATGGGGCCATTTGGAGACTGTACTGATAGTTGTTGTTGTAAGAGAACTCAGCGAAAGGCAGACAGTCTTCCCATTTGGTTCCATGTTCCAAGACACAAACGTGAAGCATATCCTCAAGTATCTAATTTACTCGCTCCATCTGTCCGCCTGTCTTTGAGTGGAAGGCGGTGTTGAAGGAGAGCTTAGTTCCCAGAACCTCTTGAAACTGTTTCCAGAATCTTGACACGAATTGGGTGCCTCGGTCGGACACAATTTCCTTGGGAACTCCGTGGAGGCTCACAATATGCTCAATGTAGAGTCTGGCCAACTTGTGTCCCTCATACTTGGTACTGACAAGGATGAAGTGGGCCACCTTGGTCAGATGGTCAACAATGACCCATATGGAGTCATGTACCTTGCCTGACTTAGGCACACCGGTGACGAAGTCTATACCGACTTTGTCCCACTTCCATTCGGGTACCTCGTTAGGTTGTAGCAGTCCGACAAGTCGCTGGTGCTCAACTTTGACACATTATCACACATCGCATTTGGCGAAATATGAGGCTATTTCTCGCTTCATGCCATGCCAACAAAATCTCTAACTGAGGTGTTGATACACCTTGGTCCCACCAGGGTGGATTGAGTAGGGAGTGTCGTGGGCCTCTTGCAAGATTAAGTTCTTGAGTTCGACCTTGTTGGGTACGCATAAACGTTTCCCAAACCACACAACTCCGTGTTCATCCTCTGAGAAACCTGGGGCCTTGCCTTCCTTGAGCTTCTTCTTAATGCCTTCAATGCTCTCATGTCCCTTCTGGGCCTCTTTAATGTCATCCATCAGCGTGGGTTTGACTTCGAGGTTAGCTAGGAATCCTTGTTCAACCAGCTCTAACCCGAAGCTTTCCAGCTCTTCATATAGGGCGGGTAGCCTTTCCTTGATCATAACATTCAAGGTACTTGCCTTTCGTCTCAAGGCATCGGCCAACACGTTGGCCTTACCGGGGTGGTATTGAATGCCGAGGTCGTAGTCTTTAATCAATTCCAACCACCTTCGCTGCCTCATATTCAATTCCTTCTGAGTAAAAATATACTTCAGACTCTTATGGTCGGTGTATATTTCTCATCGCTTCCCGAGGAGGTAATGCCACCATGTCTTCAAGGCGTGAACCATGGCTGTCAACTTGAGGTCATGAGTGGCGTAGTTCTCTTCATGCGGGCGCTGTTGCCGTGACACATAAGCCATGACCCCACCGTCTTGAATCAGGACGCCACCAAGCCCGATCCTTGAGGCATCACAGTATATCACAAACTCCTTGTTGATATCTCGAATGGCCAGTACCGGGGCGGTGGTCAATCTTTTCTTCAACTCCTAGAAGCTTTCTGCGCACTCTGGCATCCATTCGAACTTTTTGCCCTTCTTCAAGAGCCGAGTCATTGGCCAGGCGACATGGGAGAATCCTTCCACGAACTTGCGGTAGTATCCCGCGAGTCCGAGGAAGCTTCTAACTTCCTTCACATTGATTGGCGACTTCCAGTTGGTTACCGTAGTAATCTTTGTGGGATCGACTACTAATCTATATGTCATCATGGTATGACCCAAGAATCCAACTTTGTGCAGCAAAAATTCGCACTTGCTAAAATTATCATAAATTTGGTGCTCTCAAAGTTCATGAGGAAGATTTGGAGAAGATTTGGAGACGACAAACTTATCCAAGTATTGCATGAAGACATTGTTCATGAGGTACATGAAGTATGATCGGGCATTGGTCAACCGAAATGACATGATCGTGCACTCATACATGCCATGCCTGGTCACGGATGTCGTCTCAGGTATGTTCACGGGTCGAATCTTCAGTTGGTATTACCCAGATCAAAGATCGATCTTGGTGAACACCTTGGCACCATTTAGCTGGTCGAATAAGTCTTCAATCTTGGGGAGTGGATACTTGTTCTTTATTGTGACTTCATTGAGGGAACAGTAATCAACACAGAGCCTAATAGTTCCATCCTTGTCGGACACGAATAGAATAGGTGATCCCCAAGGTGAGGCACTCGGACGGATGAATCCCTTCCTGAGCTGCTCGGCCAACTGCTTCTTCAACTCTGCCAACTCCTCGGATCCCATCCTATAGGGATTCTTATAGACAGGCCTTGACCCATGCATGATCTCAATGATGAACTTGATGTCTCGGTCAGGAGGCATCCCAAGAATCTCATCAGGAAAGACCTCCGGGTATTCACATACCACTCGTACTTGGTCCAACTGTTTTCCCAAAAGGTAGTTAACCCACGGGGCTTGACTGGAGATAGTCTCAGGGACCTATTTGACTTTGACCCGTTGGTTACTAACCATGGGAATAGCCCTATTGGTGTAGTCTAGTATGCCTTGGTGCCTGGCCAAGAAATCCATACCAAGGATCACGTCCAAGCCTTCCGAGTTAAGGACAATGAGATCTGCTATGAAGTCTATCCCATTATTGTTGGTCCCAACTCCTGTACATCCTAGGTTGGTCCTTGATACTTCTCCCGGGGTCTGTACTCCATTTGTCCTTTTAGGAGGGTAGGTTTCAAACCACTCTTTGCAGCAAAATTTTGGGTGACAAAAGAATGCGAAGCACCACAATCAAACAATATTGTTTCTGGAGTGGAGTTGACGAGAAGCGTACCCAGAATGTAGTCCGGGTCTTCTTGGGCTTCCTCAGCGGAGATGTGATTCATGTGTCCCCTAATGTGGTACTGTTGGTTGCGGGGAGCTTGATTTCTGTTTGATGCTCCATGACCTTGTCCTTGGTTTGGCATATTAGGGTGCGGTGCATCGGGATTCTTGTTGGGGCATTGCCTGGAGTAGTGCCCAAGCTGACCACGCCCAAAGCAGGTGACGTGCCCAGGGTTGTTGGGCTTACCCCTAGTTTTGTTGGGCAGGTTGTTTGCCGACGTCGGATTGGCATGCTACTCAGGCTGAAAGCTTGGGAGAAATGCAGGAGTCTTGAACTGCTGCTGCTGATAGTTAGGCCTTGCCAGGGCGGACTGCCACGGACAAGCCTTCTGGTTGCTGGAACTACCTTTGCCCATCAGCTTGCGCTTGTGAGTATCATCCATAGCACGATGCTTGTCTTCGAGCATGAGAACCTTATTCACCAGATCACAGAAGGTACGACAGTCACACACAACAAGATGATATTGCAGCGACTGCTCGAGTCCTTCCATGAAGCGTTCCACCTTAGCGGCTTTACTGCTGACGTTATCACGCGCATACCTTGACAAGAGGTTAAACTTATGCAGGTACTCCTTGATTGTGTTGCTGCCTTGCTTCAGTGCATGGAACTCCCGCTTCTTGATAGTCATCAATCCAAGGGGATGTGAGCAGCGCGGAACCCGTTCTTCAAGACAACCCAAGTGATAACCTGCACTACTAGAAAACAGTAATTTGTGATCAGCCAGTTCTTTTGCCGTCTGCTGGCTGATGGCAAAGACCCTTTTTGCCGTGAGCTGACCTAAAGCGGACGGTAAAGGGCTCACTGATGGTAAAAAGAATATTTGCCATCTGCCAGGGCTTTGCCGTCTGCCTGCGGACGGCAAAGAGACCTAGGGCAGACGACAAAGAGGGCAGATGGGTCCCACTAGACCTTGGGCATGGCCAGGTCCAACAGACGGGCTCTTTGCTGTCAGGCTGGCCTTTGCCATCCGCCGTTGGGCCCTTTGCCGTCCGGGGGCAGACGGCAATGCTGACGGCCGTTATCCCCTACCCCCCGCTCCACTTCCCCACTCCCCGCTCTGTCTCTCCTTCAAACCGTCGTGCGCGCCTCCCTCCTGCACCACCGGCGGCCGGCCACCCCTATGTCGCCCCTACGCCGACCCCTGCGCCGCCCCCTCACCTGCCCCCCTCCGCCGCCACCACTGCCCCCCGCCGCTGCACAAGACCCCACCGCCACCACCACTGCCCTCCGCCGCCACCACTGCCCCCGCCGCCGCACTGCCCCCGGTGACGCTCCACTGCCCCGTCGCACCCATCCTCCTCGCCGCCCCGCCGCCCCAGCCGCCCCTGCCGGTGAGTCCCCCCATTTTTTTTGTTTTTCCTTATTTTTATTTATGTTAAATTAGTTAGGTTAGTTTTTCAGTTTATTAGGTTAGTTAGGCTAGTTAGTTAGGTTGTTAAATTAGTTTAGTTTAGGTTCAGTTTTAGTTTAGGTTTAGTTAGGTTAGTTTCTTGTTTAGTAAAGGAGAAAAGGAGAAGAAGAAGAAGGAGAAAGGAGAAGAAGAAGAAGGATAAAGGAGAAGAAGAAGAAGAAGGAGAAAGGAGAAGAAGAAGAAGGAGAAAGGAGAAGAAGAAGAAGGAGAAAGGAGAAGAAGAAGAAGAAGGATAAAGGAGAAGAAAAAAATAAGAAGAAGAAGGAAAAGAAGAAGAAGGAAAAGGAAGGGAAGGAGAAGAAAGAAGAAGAAGAAGAAGAAGAAGAAGAAGAAGGAAAAGGAAGGGAAGGAGAAGAAGAAAAAGAAGAAGAAGAAGAAGGAAAAGGAAGGGAAGGAGAAGAAAGAAGAAGGAGAAGAAGAAGAAGGAGAAAGAAGAAGAAGAAGAAGGAGAAAGGAGAAGAAAAAAATAAGAACAAGAAGGAAAAGAAGATGAAGGAAAAGGAAGGGAAGGAGAAGAAACAAGAAGAAGAAGAAGAAGAAAAATAGGAGAGGAAGAGAAGAATAAGAGTAAAAAAGAAAAGGAGAAGAAGAAGAAGGAGAAAGGAGAAGAAGAAGAAGGAGAAAGGAGAAGAAGAAGAAGGACAAAGGAGAAGAAGAAGAAGGACAAAGGAGAAGAAGAAGAAGGAGAAAGGAGAAGAAGAAGAAGGACAAAGGAGAAGAAGAAGAAGGACAAAGGAGAAGAAACAAATAAGAAGAAGAAGGAAAAGAAGAAGGGGAGAATTGATTATCACCCCCCCTGTTCGTGCTCCACCACAACATAAGCCCCCCTGTTTGCCTGGCTCCCTTTTAACCCCCCCCCCCAGTTTTCACCATGCTGTAGTTGATGCCCCCCTTTGCAATGTTTAACAGATTTGTCAATGGATAAATAACAAATGGGTACATCAATAGACAAAACTAGTTCACAGTTCACTTGATTTCTTCTTCTTTGGAGTCATCTTCTTCTTCTTCCCTCTTGTTGGAGACTTTGTTGGTGTAGCAGCAGCAAAAGAAGTTCATGGGAGCACAAACGAGTTCACAGTTCACTTAATTTCATGGCAGCACAACAGAAGAAGAAGGAAAAGGAAGGGAAGGAGAAGAAGAAGAAGAAGAAGGAAAAGGAAGGGAAAGAGAAGAAAGAAGAAGGAGAAGAAGAAGAAGGAGAAAAAGAAGAAGAAGAAGGAGAAAGGAGAAGAAAAAAAAATAAGAAGAAGAAGGAAAAGAACAAAAGAAGGAGAAGGAGGAGGAGAAGGCCAATGACCTTCTAGTCCTTCTCCTCCACCTCCTTCTCCTCCTTCTCCTCCTTCTTCTTGATTTCTTCTTCTTCTCCTCCTCCTCCTCCTCTTTCTTCTCCTCTTTCATATTATCCTTGATTTAATTAACCCAACAATGACATAATTAGCCCATTTAGCTCCAAAATACCATAATAAGCTCAAAATGGCATAAGAACCTTGGTTACCTCATGAATATTATATACTTAGCTTGTTTTCTTCTAAAATGGGATAATTAGCCCATTTAGCTCAAAAAAGACATAATTAGGTAATTTAGCTCCAACAAGAGGAGAAGAGGAGAAGAAATAGGCAAAATTAAAAGAAAGAAGAAGAAGAAGAAGAAGAAGAGAAGGAGAAGGAGGAAGAGGGGGAGGAGAAGGAGAAGGCCAAGGACCTTCTAGTCCTTCTCCTCCTCCTCCTTCTCCTACTTCTCCTCCTTCTTCTTGGTTTCTTCTTATTCTCCTCCTCCTCCTCTTTCTTCTCCTCTTTCATATTATCCTTGCGTTAATTAACCCAACAATGACATAATTAGCCCATTTAGCTCCAAAATACCATAATAAGTTCAAAATGGCATAAGAACCTTGGTTAGTTCCTGAATATTATATACTTAGCTTGTTTTCCTCTAAAATGGGATAATTAACCCATTTAGCTCCAAAAATACATAATTAGGTAATTTAGCTCCAACAAGAGGAGAAGAGTAGAAGAAATAGGCAAAATGAAAAGAAAGAAGAAGAAGAAGAGAAGAAGGAGAAGGAGGAGGAGGAGGAGGAGAAGGACAAGGACCTTCTAGTCCTTCTCTTCCTCCTCCTTCTCCTCCTTCTCCTCCTTCTTCTTGATTTCTTATTCTTCTCCTCCTCCTCCTCTTTCTTCTCCTCTTTCGTATTATCCTTGCTTTAATTAACCCAACAATGACATAATTCGCCCATTTAGCTCCAAAATGCCATAATAAGCTCAAAATGGCATAAGAACCTAGGTTAGCTCATGAATATTATATACTTAGGTTGTTTTTCTCTAAAATGGGATAATTAGCCCATATAGCTCCAAAAAGACATAATTAGATAATTTAGCTCCAACAAGAGGAGAAGAGGAGAATAAATAGGAAAAATGAAAAGAAAGAAAGAAAGAAGAAGAAGAAGAGAAGAAGAGAAGAAAAATACCTTCTCCTCCTTCTCCTTCTTCTCCTCCTCCTCCTTCTCCTCCTTCTCCTCCTTTTCGATTTCTTCTTCTTCTCGTCCTCCTCCTCTTTCTTCTCCTCTTTCATATTATCCTTGCTTTAATTTCCCCAACAATGACATAATTAGCCCATTTAGCTCCAAAATGCCATAATAACCTCAAAATGGCATAAGAACCTTGGTTAGCTCATGAATATTATATACATAGCTTGTTTTCCTCTAAAATGACATAATTGGAATATTTGTGTTGATGAGGTGGATTTACATGTGATAGTTGTGTGGCTTTATTCCTGAGGATGAATGGCTATTACTGGCGGAGCTGAGCTATTACTTCCGTGTTCTTTGTGCGAAAGAATTGTCGCCTGGCGTGGTAGAAGACGTGGAGGAGTTTGCACCAGAGTTGTTGTGCAAGTTAGAGAAGATCTTTCCACTGGGCTTCTTTAATCCAATGCAGCATTTGATTTTACATCTACCGACCGAGGAAAGATTGGGTGGGCCCGTGCAAGATCGTTGGTGCTATGCAACTGAGAGGATGCAGAAGACCCTTCGAGCTAAATGTAAAAATAAGTGTAGAATTGAAGCTTCGATGGCTGAGGCATTCATTACTGAGGAGGTGGCAAACTTTGTGACAGCACACTATGAAGCCAAAAATCATCATTTGCATAATCCGAAGCCTCGACACAATGATGCAGACCCTAAAAAAGGTGGGTCCAACCTCAGCCTATTCAAAGGGAAGCTCGCACCAGCCGGTGCTTCGAAACCAGTAACGTTGGATGTCGAAGAATGGCGGAACATTTCGTTGTATATCTTCAACAACCTAACAGAAGTGCAGCCGTACATCCAGTGAGTTCTCGGCACATTTTCCCGTAACTTCTAATTCATTTGAACTGCTCTTATTCCCGGATATTTCAAACAACCGTTACGTCGTCAAACTCTCGGATGGAGCGGTGATCGAAAATGATTCCGTCGAAGAGTATGACCTTCTGTCAAAGACAGGAGGCGGCTATCCCGGTTTCATCTCTTGGTTCAAACAAACAGTAATTGTCAATAATGGACCATTTCATTCTTGGACTAACTTGCGGCTAATGCAACAACCGTTTCGTATTAAACTTGTAGGCTAATTCAGAGTCTATGGACGCCGAATTGAGACCAGTCGCTAATGGTTTTGACTATAAGGTCCGTTCATTTGAGAAATACAACATCAACGGGTATCTCTTTTGTACCTTTGGCAAAGAGCTATCTATGCCCGACCGGAAATCTACAAATTGTGGTGTCTCTGCTATCGGCGAAGGTGTTATCGAGTATTATGGAAGAGTTGAAGCAATTTATGAACTTCAATTCTATGGTGAAAACCCACCGAATGTCGTAGTCTTCAAATGTTATTGGTTCCAGCCGAAAAGGACTAGAAGGACTCATGAACATATAGGACTAGTCGAAATCAATCCAAACACCCATTTAGATGTTCCCGATGTCTATATTACGGCTCAACAGGCGACCCAAGTTTTCTATCTACCGTGGGCATGCCAAACGGATATGAATCTGGAAGGTTGGTATGTTGTTTATGAAGTGCCGCCACATGTCAGACCACCTCTCCCAAATGAACAGGATTACGAACCTCACGTTAACCCAAACACATATGATGGAGAATTCTTCCAAGAAACACGTCTTTCCAAGAAACGTTTCAAGAACCGCCGTGCTTCACCCAAGAACATGGAAGTAGACAGCGACAACGAATCCGACTCTAGCCTTGAGCCGGAACCAGAAGTCCTGGAACTCATAGAGGTTACTCATGCGGATGACCTATCAATGCTTCAACGATTAAAGGAAGGCCTTTCACAACTTCATGCCGTTGAACCCGACGAGCACGTCATTCATGAAGACATGCGTGATAGTGATGATGATGATGCATTTATTGATGATGATTATTAGTTTGTAAGATTCACAACTTAAATTATATATATTTTAATATTTATTATTCATGTACATATTATTATTCATGTCAGTTATTCAATTTTTTTATGTTGTACTAATTTCTTTTAATCTTTATCATGGCAGGTCACCAGGTGTGGAAAGATGGTGGGCGCTGGTCCAGAGCGCTCGACGGGTTCTTCCCAGGCGCCCCGCACGAGGGGTGGTACTTCCCTTCCACCCCTATCTCTTCGTAGAGCCTTGGCAGACAGTATGTCGACACCACCCGTGGGTTCTTCTTCGTCGGCGGCATTGCCCACTGGGAGAGGTGCTGGTCGGGTGGGGAAGAAGGGGAAGGGTACAGGGAGAGGTAGTGGCCGCGGACGATCCAGGAGGACTGTTGAGCCGTCCTCGCCACCACCACCAGCTCATTCACCCGAGCATAGGACTAGTATGGTCGACCCGTTTGCGGAGGAGGTTACGGGGACTCCGGTCCACGAGCCTGGTGTTAACGGGCATTCGTCCCATGAGACTCCGGTCCAGGAGCAGCCTCGGGTCGAGGTGCATTCGGCCCAGGAGCAGCCGGAGGAGAATACGGTTCCGGAGGCTTCACCCGACGTGGAGAGGCCCGGATGGGAGACCTGGCCGGATCATACCGAGTTGCCGGATTGGACCGAGGGTCCGGGTGACTCAGGGGGCGGGGATGGCGGGGATGAGCTTACGGATAGTGAGGGCGATGTGCAGGTGGACGGGGCCACCGTGTACAAGCGTGGTAGTACACGTCTCCCTGTCGCCCCGGCTACCCGCGAGCAGAGGCCGGTGATTAAACTTGAAGGAGATAGGTAAGTACATTTACCCTTTTTTTAGCTTTTGCCTTCAAGTTTGTTCAAATATCTAATGCGTTGACCTTATCATACTGCAGGGGATGGGTACACCCTCTTGGAGTCCGTAGGCCGAACTCCGTCCTTGGTGTGCTTTGCCGGACAAATTTCCCGGGGTTTGTCACATTGCGTGGTGAGGGTCAGGTTCCTATACTAGGATTTACCTGGGAGCACTAACAGGCTGCGCAGGCCCCGCCGGAGGAGATTATAGATGGTGTCTTGTGCCACACGAGGGCCGGGATGGTGATCAAGAGCTTTTGGGTAAATTATCATTTTACAGAATCTAAAATTAATAATATAGATAATTATTGTACTAATCGGTGTTTTCACGTTTGATTGCAGACCTTCTATAGGTGTGAGGATGGATATGAGGAGGAGGCGGCCAGGGTTCTCGAGGCCGATTGTAGGCGGTTACTACAGAACTTGCGCCACGAGGCTCGGCCGCAGGCTATTGGAGATTACTACGCCACGCGTGGTATTAAGAAGCAGAAGAAGGATTACCGCGGAAAGTTTCTGAAGAAGGAGCAATACATGATGGTAATTACCTATTCTTAAGTCCTTCTACGTAGTCTTCTTGATTTTATTCATAGGCGTAGCGCTGAAAATTCTTTCTAATAACTTACAGGTGCCCCCGAGATGGTGTGCGGATAAGATGGATTGTTGGGAGGCATTGGTTGATGAGTGGTGCACATGCAGCTAGCGAGCCATCCACGAGAATACGAAGGATCAACATAGCCAAATGGTTCGTGTGCCACACCATCAAGGCAGCGCCAACTTACTTTAGTTTGGACGAAACTGGGTATGTGATTTGCTTCATGATTCATGCAATTCAGTCTTGATGCTAATATTGTGTTCCTCTCTTTTAGGCGCATCACAATAAGACTGAGATGCCACACTTGTACGACCTTTATGGCATGGCCCATACTGCCTCATAGAAGAAGGCGAAGGCATTCTCTGAGCCTGACCTGGATGATCCCAATAACTTCACCAATATATCATCCCACTAGAAGCTCGTGGCATACAGGGACGCGGGGAAGGCTACGAAAGGAATGACTTTAACCCTAGCCAGGAACCTTTGGATCCAGAGCTGGTGATGATATCTGGTGGCGGGAGGCCCCATGGCTCGATAGCCATTGGAGAAGGGATAATTCGTTGTCCACTCACTCTTCCGGAGATCAAGGTGCGCCAGTCGAGCAGCTGTCCTGGGATAACGCGTCGTCCACGGCCAGTCGAAGTTGCCATCGAGGTTAGTTGTACGGACTTAGAACACTTTCAAACATTTCATTATGTGTGTCACCATAGATCATTACTGTGGTAACGAGGAATGGTGTTTTAGGCTGCTCTTCAGAAAGCGAGAGCGGCAAACCAGGCTGGTCTTGAGAAAGAGAGATTGGCCAGCTAGGCTGCTCTTCAGGCTGCTCTTGATGAGAGGGACCAGACCACAACACGATTGCTTGAGGAGGAGAGGGCCTGGAATGAGGCGGGTCAACGGGCCTTGTACGAGCTTTTTGTGGTATGTTTTTTTCACATTAGCCAAATCATGTGTGTAATGTCTGTTTCAATACTAACTAATACAACCCACTCTTCAGGGTCTGTGCGAGAAGAGCGGTCAAGTCCCTCCGTCGATGCCCGTCTTCTCTTCGATTGGCACGGTGAGTTTGATTATAAACTAGTATTAATAATTGAGTGTCATCATGCTAACTGAGACATTGCCAAATATCTTTTCTGCAGAATAACTCCCGAGCGGCATCGCACGACCCTTCTCCAGGGCAACCGTCTCCAAACGAAGCCGGCGTGAGCAACCGTGGTGTTTCTCCTCCTTGATGACCACTACGGTAAGTTTCTCCTCCAAACTTAGCTTGTTTTCCTCTAAAATGAGATAATTAGCCCACTTAGCTACAAAAAGACATAATTAGGTAATTTAGCTCCAACAAGAGGAGAAGAACTAGGCAAAATGAAAATAAAGAAGAAGAAGAAGAAGAAGAGAAGAAGGAGAAGGAGGAGAAGGAGGAGGAGGAGGAGAAGGCCAAGGACCTTCTAGTCCTTCTCCTCCTCCTCCTTCTTGATTTATTATTCTTCTCCTCCTCCTCCTCTTTCTTCTCCTCTCTCATATTATCCTTGCTTTAATTTCCCCAACAATGACAAAATTAGCCCATTTAGCTCCATAATAAGCTCAAAATGACATAAGAACCTTGGTTAGCTCATGAATATAATACACTTAGCTTGTTTTCCTCTAAAATGGGATAATTAGCCCATTTAGCTCAAAAAAGACATAATTAGGTAATTTAGCTCCAACAAGAGGAGAAGAGGAGTAGAAATAGGCAAAATGAAAAGAAAGAAGAAGAATAAGAAGAAGAGAAGGAGAAGGATGACGAGGAGGAGGAGAAGGAGAAGGCCAAGGACCTTCTAGTCCTTCTCCTCCTCCTCCTTCTCCTACTTCTCCTCCTTCTTCTTGGTTTCCTCTTCTTCTCCTCCTCCTCCTCTTTCTTCTCCTCTTTCATATTATCCTTGCTTTAATTAACCCAAGAATGACATAATTAGCCCATTTAGCCCCAAAATACCATAATAAGTTCAAAATGGCATAAGAACCATGGTTAGTTCCTGAATATTATATACTTAGCTTGTTTTCCTCTAAAATGGGATAATTAACCCATTTAGCTCCGAAAAGACATAATTAGGTAATTTAGCTCCAACAAGAGGAGAAGAGGAGAATAAATAGGCAAAATAAAAAGAAAGAAGAAGAAGAAGAAGAAGAAGAAGAAGAGAAGGCGGACAAGGAGGAGGAGGAGGAGGAGGAGGAGAAGGCCAAGGACCTTCTAGTCCTTCTCCTCCTCCTCCTTCTTGATTTCTTCTTCTTCTACTCCTCCTCCTCTTTCTTCTCCTCTTTCATATTATCCTGGCTTTAATTTCCCCAACAATGACATAATTAGCCCATTTAGCTCCAAAATACCATAATAAGCTCAAAATGGCATCAGAACCTTGGTTAGCTCATGAATATTATATACTGAGCTTTTTTTCCTCTAAAATGGGATAATTAGCCCATTTAGCTCAAAAAGACATAATTAGGAAATTTAGCTCCAAAAAGAGAAGAAGAGGAGAAGAAATAGGCAAAATGAAAAAGAAGAAGAAGAAGAAGAAGAAGAAGAAGAAGAGAAGGAGGACAAGGAGGAGGAGGAGGAGAAGGCCAAGGACCTTCTAGTCCTTCTCCTCCTCCTCCTTCTTGATTTCTTCTTCTTCTCCTCCTCCTCCTCTTTCTTCTCCTCTTTCATATTATCCTTGCTTTAATTTCCCCAACAATGACATAATTAACCCATTTCGCTCCAAAATACGATAATAAGCTCAAAATGGCATAAGAACCTTGGTTAGCTCATGAATATTATACACTTAGCTTGTTTTCCTCTAAAATGGGATAATTAGCCCATTTAGCTCAAAAAATACATAATTAGGTAATTTAGCTCCAACAAGAGGAGAAGAGGAGAATAAATAGGAAAAATTAATAGAAAGAAGAAGAAGAAGAAGAAGAGAAGGAGAAGGAGGACGAGGAGGAGGAGAAGGAGAAGGCCAAGGACCTTCTAGTCCTTCTCCTCCACCTCCTTCTCCTACTTCTCCTCCTTCTTCTTGGTTTCTTCTTATTCTCCTCCTCCTCCTCTTTCTTCTCCTCTTTCATATTATCCTTGCTTTAATTTCCCCAACAATGACATAATTAGCCCATTTAGCTCCAAAATACCATAATAAGCTCAAAATGGCATAAGAACCTTGGTTAGCTCATGAATATTATATACTTAGCTTTGTTTCCTCTAAAATGGTATAATTAGCCCATTTAGCTCAAAAAGACATAATTAGGTAATTTAGCTCCAACAAGAGAAGAAGAGGAGAAGAAATAGGCAAAATGAAAAGAAAGAAGAAGAAGAAGAAGAAGAAGAAGAGAAGGAGGACAAGGAGGAGGAGGAGGAGAAGGCCAAGGACCTTCTAGTCCTTCTCCTCCTCCTCCTTCTTGATTTCTTCTTCTTCTCCTCCTCCTCCTCTTTCTTCTCCTCTTTCATATTATCCTTTACTTAATTTCCCCAACAATGACATAGTTAGCCCATTTAGCTCCAAAATACCATAATAAGCTCAAAATGGCATAAGAACCTTGGTTAGCTCATTAATATTATATACTTAGCTTGTTTTCCTCTAAAATGGGATAATTAGCCCATTTAGCTCAAAAAAGACATAATTAGGTAATTTAGCTCCAACAAGAGGAGAAGAGGAGAAGAAATAGGAAAAATGAAAATAAAGAAGAAGAAGAAGAAGATGATGAAGAGAAGGAGGAGAAGGAGGAGGAGGAGGAGAAGGTCAAGGACCTTCTAGTCCTTCTCCTCCTCCTTCTCCTCCTTCTCCTCCTTCTTCTTGATTTCTTCTTCTTCTCCTCCTCCTCCTCTTTATTCTCCTCTTTCATATTATCCTTGCTTTAATTTCCCCAAAATGACATAGTTAGCCCATTGAGCTCCAAAATACCATAATAAGGTCAAAATGGCATAAGAACCTTGGTTAGCTCATGAATATTATATACTTGGCTTGTTTTCCTCTAAAATGGGATAATTAGCCCATTTAGCTCAAAAAACACATAATTAGGTAATTTAGCTCCAACAAGCGGAGAAGTGGAGAAGAAATAGGCAAAATGAAAATAAAGAAGAAGAAGAAGAAGAATAAGAGAAGGGGGAGGAGGAAGAGGAGGAGGAGGGGAAGGCCAAGGACCTTCCAGTCCTTCTCCTCCTCCTCCTTCTCCTCCTGCTCCTCCTTCTTCTTGATTTCTTCTTCTTCTCCTCCTCCTCCTCTTTCTTCTCCTCTTTCATATTATCCTTGCTTTAATTTCCCCAACAATGACATAATTAGCCCATTTAGCTCCAAAATACTATAATAAGCTCAAAATGGCATAAGAACCTTGGTTGGCTCATGAATATTATATACTTAGCTTGTTTTCCTCTAAAATGGGATAATTAGCCCATTTAGCTCAAAATAGACATAATTAGGTAATTTAGCTCCAACAATATAAGAAGAGGATAAGAAATAGGCAAAATGACAAGAAAGAAGAAGAAGAAGAAGAAGAAGAGCAGGAGGAGAAGGAGGAGGAGGAGGAGGAGGAGAAGGCCACGGACCTTCTAGTCCTTCTCCTGCTCCTCCTTCTTGATTTCTTCTTCTTCTCCTCCTCCTCCTCTTTCTTCTCCTATTTCATATTATCCTTGCTTTAATTTCCCCAACAGTGACATAATTAACCCATTTAGCTCCAAAATACCATAATAAGCTCAAAATGGCATAAGAACCTTGGTTAGCTCATGAATATTATACACTTAGCTTGTTTTCCACTAAAATGGGATAATTAGCCCATTTAGCTCAAAAAAGACATAATTAGGTAATTTAGCTCCAACAAGAGGAGAAGAGGAGAATAAATAGGCGAAATGAAAAGAAAGAAGTAGTAGAAGAAGAAGAAGAGAAGGAGAAGGAGGACGAGGAGGAGGAGAAGGAGAAGGCCAAGGACCTTCTAGTCCTTCTCCTCCTCCTCCTTCTCCTACTTCTCCTCCCTGTTGATTTCTTCTTCTTCTCCTCCTCCTACTCTTTCTTCTCCTCTTTCATATTATCCTTGCTTTAATTTCCCCAACAATGACATAATTAGCCCATTTAGCTCCAAAATACCATAATAAGCTTAAAATGGCATAAGAACCTTGGTTAGCTCATGAATATTATATACTTAGCTTGTTTTCCTCTAAAATGGGATAATTAGCCCATTTAGCTCAAAAACGACATAATTAGGTAATTTAGCTCCAACAAGAGGAGAAGAGGAGAAGAAATAGGAAAAATGAAAATAAAGAAGAAGAAGAAGAAGATGATGAAGAGAAGGAGGAGAAGGAGGAGGAGGAGGAGAAGGTCAAGGACCTTCTAGTCCTTCTCCTCCTCCTTCTCCTCCTTCTTCTTGATTTCTTCTTCTTCTCCTCCTCCTCCTCCTTATTCTCCTCTTTCATATTATCCTTGCTTTAATTTCCCCAAAATGACATAATTAGCCCATTGAGCTCCAAAATACCATAATAAGCTCAAAATGGCATAAGAACCTTGGTTGGTTCATGAATATTATATACTTAGCTTGTTTTCCTCTAAAATGGGATAATTAGCCCATTTAGCTCAAAATAGACATAATTAGGTAATTTAGCTCCAACAAGATAAGAAGAGGATAAGAAATAGGCAAAATGAAAAGAAAGAAGAAGAAGAAGAAGAAGAAGAGAAGGAGGAGAAGGAGGAGGAGGAGGAGGAGGAGGAGGAGAAGGCCACGGACCTTATAGTCCTTCTCCTGCTCCTCCTTCTTGATTTCTTCTTCTTCTCCTCCTCCTCCTCTTTCTTCTCCTCTTTCATATTATCCATGCTTTAGTTAACCCAACAATGACATAATTAGCCCATTTAGCTCCAAAATACCATAATAACCTCAAAATGGCATAAGAACCTTGGTTAGCTCATGAATATTATATACTTAGCTTGTTTTCCTCTAAAATGGGATAATTAGCCCATTGAGCTCAAAAAAGACATAATTAGGTAATCTAGCTCCAACAAGAGGAGAAGAGGAGAATAAATAGGCAAAATGAAAATAAATAAGAAGAAGAAGAAGAAGAGAAGGAGAAGGAGGAGGAGGAGCAGGAGGAGGAGGAGAAGGCCAAGGACCTTCTAGTCCTTCTCCTCCTTCTCCTCCTTCTTCTTGATTTCTACTTCTTCTCCTCCTTCTCCTCTTTATTCTCCTCTTTCATATTATCCTTGCTTTAATTAACCTAACAATGACATAATTAGCCCATTTAGCTCCAAAATACCATAATAAGGTCAAAATGGCATAAGAACGTTGGTTAGCTCATGAATATTATATACTTAGCTTGTTTTCCTCTAAAATGGGATAATTAGCCTATTTAGCTCAAAAAAGACATAATTAGGTAATTTAGCTCCAACATGAGGAGAAGAGGAGAAGAAATAGGCAAAATGAAAAGAAAGGAGAAGAAGAAGAAGAAGAAGATGAAGAAGAGAAGAAGGAGAAGGAGGAGGAGGAGGTGGAGAAGGAGAAGGCCAAGGACCTTCTAGTCCTTCTCCTCCTCCTCCTTCTCCTCCTTCTCCTCCTTCTTCTTGATTTCTTCTTCTTCTCCTCCTCCTCCTCTTTCTTCTCCTCTTTCATATTATCCTTGCTTTAATTTCCCCAACAATGACATAATTAGCCCATTTAGCTCCAAAATACCATAATAAGCTCAAAATGGCACACTACTAGAATCGGAGATTTTGCCTTCTGCCTATTCTTTGCCGTCAGCTAGCTGACGACAAAGACACTCTTTGCCATCAGCTTCAGCAAAATTGACGGCAAAGAACTCGGTGATGGCAAAGAAGGTATTTGCCAGCAGTCAGCTCTTTGTCGTCCGCGGCAGACGGCAAAGAAGGCGCCAGCAGACGGCAAAGAAGCAGATCTGGCCGGGGGAACCTTAGGTCAACCTACTCCCTTCTTTGCCGTCTGCTGGCGCCTTCTTTGCCGTCTGCCAGCAGACAGCAAAGAGTATAGACCCCTTTGTCGTGTGCCAGCAGACGGCAAAGATCCTGAATCTATTAACGGCTGTCCCGCCCCTACCGCGGCCCTCTCTCTCTCTCAAACGGCTCCACCCTCTCTCTCTCCTCCCCCGACGCCCAACGCAGCCAGCACTGTCGCCCGGCCACCCCCGGCGCCGCCCCGAAGCCCCACAACCCCCCGGCGCCCCGTGGTGCCCCTGGTGCGCCCCCGCTGCCCCACCCCCGCCGCCCCTGGTGCCGCCGCCGCAGCCCCACCGCCGGCACCGCCGGCCCAGCCACTGCCCCGCAGGCCTCGGCGCCGCCCCCGCAGCCCCACTGCCGGTAAGCCCATCCACCCCCGCCCCCTTGATTTTTTATTTTTTGGTATTTAGTTCTTTGAAATTAGATTATAACTACCGGCATGATTTTTTATTGTTGTTGTAGTAGTTGTTCTTGTTATTGTAGTTGTTGTTGTTATTGTAGTTTTTGTGGCATATATAGTTTAGTTGGTAGGTTAGTTAATTAGTAGTTTTAGTGGTAGTTTAGTTAGTTGGTAGATTTAGTTAGTTAATTAGTAGATTTAGTTGGTAGTTTAGTGGTAGATTTTTTTTTGTTATTTAGTGGTAGCTAGATTATTTTTTAGTTACTTAGTGGTAGATTCTGTTTTTATCATTTTTTTGCTGTTTAGTGCTATCTAGGTTTAGCGATAGGTTTAGTTAGCTTGGTTAGTTAGGTTAGTTAGTTAGTTAGCTTACTAGAAATAATAAGAAGAAGAAGAGGAGGAGGAGGAGAAGAGGAGGAGGAGGAGGAGAAGAAGAAGAAGAAGAATAGGAGGAGGAGAAGAAGAGGAGAAGGAGGAGGAGAAGAGGAGAAGAATAATAGGAAGAAGAAGAAGAGGAGGAGGAGCAGAAGAGGAGAAGAGGAGGAGGAGGAGGAGAAGAAGAAGAAGAAGAAGAATAGGAAGAAGAAGAAGAAGAATAGGAGGAGGAGAAGACAAAAATAAGATCACATGTTTGGTATTTAGTTTTTTGGAATTAATTATTCCATTTAGCTCCAAAATACCATAATAAGCTCAAAATGGCATAAGAACCTTGGTTAGCTCATTAATATTATATACTTAGCTTTTTTTCCTCTAAAATTGGATAATTACCCATTTAGCTCAAAAAAGACATAATTAGGTAATTTAGCTCCAACAAGAGGAGAAGAAATAGGAAAAATGAAAAGAAAGAAGAAGAAGAAGAAGAAGAAGAAGAGAAGAAGAAGGAGGAGGAGGAGGAGGAGGAGGAGAAGGCCAGAAGGTCCTTGGCCTTCTCCTCCTCCTCCTCCTTCTTCTTGATTTCTTCTTCTTCTCCTCCTCCTCCTCTTTCTTGTCCTCTTTCATATTATCCTTGCTTTAATTCACCCAACAATGACATAATTAGCCCATTTAGCTCCAAAATACCATAATAAGCTCAAAATGGCACAAGAACCTTTCTTAGCTCATGAATATTATATACTTAGCTTGTTTTCATCTAAAATGACATAATTGGAACATTTAGCTCAAAAAAGACATAATTAGGTAATTTAGCTCCAACAAGAGGAGAAGAGGAGAAGAAATAGGCAAAATGAAAAGAGAGAAGAAGAAGAAGAAGAGAAGAAGAAGAAGAGAAGAAGGAGAAGGAGGAGGAGGAGGAGGAGGATGTGAAGGCCAAGGACCTTCTAGTCCTTCTCCTCCTCCTCCTTCTCCTCCTCCTCCTCCTTGATTTCTTCTTCTTCTCCTCCTCCTCCTCTTTCTTCTCCTCTTTCATATTATCCTTGCAATTGCTTTAATTTCCCCAACAATGACATAATTAGTCCATTTAGCTCCAAAATACCATAATAAGCTCAAAATGACATAAGAACCTTGGTTAGCTCATTAATATTATATACTTAGCTTGTTTTCCTCTAAAATTTGATAATTAGCCCATTTAGCTCAAAAAAGACATAATTAGGTAATTTAGCTCCAACAAGAGGAGAAGAGGAGAAGAAATAGGCAAAATGAAAAGAAAGAAGAAGAAGAAGAAGAAGAAGAAGAGAAGAAGGAGAAGGAGGAGGAGGAGGAGGAGGAGAAGGAGGCCAAGGACCTTCTATCCTTCTCCTCCTCCTCCTTATTCTTGATTTCTTCTTCTTCTCCTCCTCCTCCTCCTCTTTCTTATCCTCTTTCATATTATCCTTGCTTTAATTAACCCAACAATGACATAATTAGCCCATTTAGCTCCAAAATACCATAATAAGCTCAAAATGGCACAAGAACCTTTGTTAGCTCATGAATATTATATACTTAGCTTGTTTTCCTCTCAAATGACATAATTGGAATATTTGTGTTGATCAAAGGATTTACATGTGATAGTTTTCTCGTCGCTGTGAGGTCTACTGTGTGAAGACCTGCCCGTGCGTTGTACGAGCTCCGCCCGTGCATTCGTGGGTCAGTACAAATTTCATCTCCTCCCCGCCCCCCTTCATTTACTGTGGCTCGGTTTCCGGTTGAAACTTTCTAGATTTAGGTAATTCAATTAATTTATCAGTATGCGTGACCAGTATGCGTCTCCCGTTCGAAAGGGCGACATCTATAAATATGCATGTCTTTGCATATTTATAACCGCCATCCTTTCGAATTGTCCAACATTATCCATGGACAACCCGAGTATGTGTAGATTGGGTTTGTTTTCCCGTATGCTGTGCTCTGGATCCGATGCGGAATTTCGTCAGTGCCTCCCTGTTGTTCTCCGGATGCACATCCTCTCTGTTTATTGCGGAGACGTGTATCAGGAGAACAGCGGGGAGGTGCTGCCGAAATTTTGCGTTGGATCCGGAGCAGAGCATGGGAAAACGAACCCAATCTACACATACTCGGGTGGGATTAGGACCTATCTTTACCTATTAGCGTGTAGGTTGCTTGGACGTAATAAAAATGGCGAACCTGATTAACCGATGAATATAAATGCTAAATTATATATAAATATATTTCTTCTGTCTTTAGTAGCTACGCAAGATGAGTGATCGTGCGTGGATGTATACCGGTCACCCTAGTCAGAAAGAGATGAAGAAAGAATGGTTTTTAAAAACAAAGGAATTTGTGAAAGCCGCATTCGCAAATGGCCAGGAAAGAAACTATTGCCCCTGTCCTGGATGCGACAACTATAAAAAGACAACAGAGGCTGTAATGATTAAACACCTGCAGAGGAGGGGTTTTAAGCCTAATTATACAGTGTGGACATTTCATGGTGAGTCTATACAACGCACAAGAGCTGAGGTGGTCCGTCCTCGCACGGACGAGCATGGTACTGGGGTCGAAGACATGGTGCAAGACTTTGATGATGCTCGGGATTCGGAAGATGAGATGGAGGAATCTGCAAAGGCCTTTTATGAAATGTTGGAGTCTTCAAAACGTCCTCTCCATGAGCACACTGAGCTCTGTCAGCTGGATGCAATTGCACAAGTAATGGCTCTGAAGGCTCAGTTCAACTTGGGAAGAGAATGCTACGACGCGATGATGACACTATTTGGACGTTTCCTACCCAAAGGCCATGTCATGCCTGCAAACCTGTACTAGTCGGACAAAATACTTCGTGTACTTAAGATGCCCTATGAGAAGATAGATGCATGTGAGAAAGATGTGTCTTATTTAGGAAGGAGTATGCACACTTGGACTATTGTCCCAATTGGGAGTCTTGCAGGTATCTTCTGGTAGACAACGGTATGGGTGAGAAGAGGCAGACCAAAATCGCAGTTAGTGTTCTTCGGTATATGCCAATCGTAACAAGACTTCAACGTCTTTTCATGGTCGAAGAGACAGCCAGACATATGACATGGCATAAATTGGGCAAAAGAACCGAACTAGATGCGGATGGGAATAAGATGATGGTACACACATCGGATGGGGAAGCGTGGAAACATTTTGATGGATTGGATCAGGATAAAGCGGCAGATCCAAGGAATCCTCGAGTCTGCGCCGCCATGGATGGTTTTAATCCCTTCGGCATGACGGAAACCCAATACAGTTGTTGGCCTGTATTTGTCATTCCACTCAATCTCACCCCCGGGCAGATTATGCAAAGAAAGAACATATTTCTGACATTGATAATTCCAGGGCCCAATTATCCGGGGAAGAATATGAATGTGTACCTGCAACCAATTAAGGATGAGTTGGAAGAAGCTTGGGAAAATGGGGTCAAGACAAACGATGCCGCTAGAAAAGAAAACTTCAAAATGCATGTGTGCTACATGTACTCTATGCATGACTTGCGAGCGTATGCGCTATTCTCTGGATGGTGTGTGCATGGAAGGTTCCCGTGTCCCCAATGCAAGGCAGCTCTTCAGTTTCATTGGTTGCAGGAGGGTCGGAAGTATTCTTGCTTTGACTTGCATAGATAGTTCCTGGATCCTGACCATCAGTTCAGAAAAGACAAGAAGAACTTTACCAAAGGTAAAGTTGTCAAAAACATGGCACCACCTGCGTTCACAGGCCAACAGAACCTGGATCAGTTAAACGCCCTCGAGCCTGATCCAGAGCGTCTAGGGTATTTCAAGGGGTATAATTCAAAAGATGCCTGGACTCACGAGCCATGCTTGTGGGATGTGCCTTACTTCAAAGACCTCCTTCTTCCACACAATATCGACATGATGCACACTGAAAAGAATATCGGAGAGGCTATTTTTGGTACATTGTTCGACATAGATGGGAAGACAAAGGATAATATTAAGGCTAGAGTCGATCAAGAGACACTATGTCATAGACCATTACAAAACATGCGAGAAGGCAAAGGAAAGCATAAGTGGTCGAAGCCAAAGGCCTGGTTCAATATTGGAAGGCCAGCTATGAGGGAAACTATCTTGTGGGTCAAAATGCACTTGATGTTCCCCGATGGGTATGCAGCGAATCTAAAGAGGGGAGTGAGTCTTGAAAAATTAAAAATCTTTGGTCTCAAGAGTCATGATTGGCACATATGGCTAGAGCGGGTAATGCCGGTGATGTTACGTGGCTTTATTCATGAGGATGAATGGCTAGTACTGGCGGAGCTGAGCTATTTCTTCCGTGTTCTTTGTGTGAAAGATTTGTCGCCTGGCGTGGTAGAATACATGGAGGAGTTTGCACCGGAGTTGTTGTGCAAGTTAGAGAAGATCTTTCCACCGGGCTTCTTTAATCTAATGCACCATTTGATTTTACATCTACCGACCGAGGCAAGATTGGGTGGGCCCGTGCAAGATCGTTGGTGCTATGCAACTGAGAGGATGCAGAAGACCCTTCGAGCTAAATGTAAAAATAAGCGTAGAATTGAAGCATCGATGGCTGAGGCATTCATTACTGAGGAGGTGGCAAACTTTGTGACAGCACACTACGAAGACAAAAATCATCATTTGCATAATCCGAAGCCTCGGCACAATGATGGAGACCCTAAAAAAGGTGGGTCCTACCTCAGCCTATTCAAAGGGAAGCTCGCACCAGCCGGTGCTTCGAAACCAATAACGTTGGATATCGAAGAATGGCGGAACATTTCGTTGTATATCTTCAACAACCTAACAGAAGTGCGGCCGTACATCGAGTGAGTTCTCGACACATTTTCCCGTAACTTCTAATTCATTTGAACTGCTCTTATTCCCGGATATTTCAAACAGCCGTTACGTCGTCAAATTCTCGGATGGAGTGGTGATCGAAAATGATTCCGTCGAAGAGTATGAGCTTCTGTCAAAGACAGGAGGCGGCTATCCCGGTTTCATCTCTTGGTTCAAACAAACGGTAACTATCAATAATGGACCATTTCATTCTTGGTCTAACTTGCGTCTAATGCAACAACCGTTTCGTATTAAACTTGTAGGCTAATTCAGAGTCTATGGACGCCGAACTGAGACAAGTCGCTAATGGTTTTGACTATAAGGTCCGTTCATTTGAGAAATACAACATCAACGGGTATCTCTTTCGTACCTTTGGCAAAGAGCTATCTATGCCCGACCGGAAATCTACAAATTGTGGTGTCTCTGCTATCGGCGAAGGTGTTATCGAGTATTATGGAAGAGTTGAAGCAATTTATGAACTTCAATTCTATGGTGAAAACCCACCGAACGTCGTAGTCTTCAAATGTTATTGGTTCCAGCCGAAAAAGACTAGAAGGACTCATGAACATATAGGACTAGTCGAAATCAATCCAAACACCCATTTAGATGTTCCCGATGTCTATATTACGGCTCAACAGGCGACCCAAGTTTTCTATCTACCGTGGGCATGCCAAACAGATAAGAATCTGGAAGGTTGGTATGTTGGTTATGAAGTGCCGCCACATGTCAGACCACCTCTCCCAAATGAACAGGATTATGAACCTCACATTAACCCAGACACATATGATGGAGAATTCTTCCAAGAAGCACGTCTTTCCAAGAAACGTTTCAAGAACCGCCATGCTTCATCGAAGAACATGGAAGTAGACAGCGACAATGAATTCGAATCCAGCCCTGAGCCGGAACCAGAAGACCTTGAACTTGTAGAGGTTACAGATGCGGATGACCTGTCAATGCTTCAATGATTAAAGGAAGGCCTTTCACAACTTCACGACGTTGAACCAGATGAGCACGTCATTCATGAAGACATGCGTGATAGTGATGATGATGATGCATTTATTGATGATGATTATTAGTTTGTAAGATTCACAAATTAAATTATAGATTTTTTAATCTTTATTATTCATGTACATATTATTATTCATGTCAGTCATTCAATTTTTTATGTTGTACTAATTTATTTTAATCTTTATCATGGCAGGTGTTGAAAGATGGTGGGCGCGGGTCCAGAGTGCTCGACGGGTTCTTCCCAGGCGCCCCGCACGAGGGGTGGTACTTCCCTTCCACCCCTATCTCTCCGTAGAGCCTTGGTAGACAGTCTTTCGACACCAGCCGGGGGTTCTTCTTCGTCGGCGGCATTTCCCACTGGGAGACGTGCTGGTCGAGTAGGGAGGAAGGGGAAGGGTACAGGGAGAGGTGGTGGCCGCGGAAGATCCAGGAGGACTGTTGAGCCGTCCTCGCCACCACCACCAGCTCATTCACCCGAGCATAGGACTAGTATGGTCGACCCATTTGCGGAGGAGGCTACGAGGACTCCGGTCCAGGAGCCTGGTGTTCACGGGCATTCGTCCCATGAGACTCCGGTCCAGGAGCAGCCTCGGGTCGAGGTGCATTCGGCCCAGGAGCAACCGGAGGAGACTACGGTTCCGGAGGCTTCACCCGACGTGGAGAGGGCCGGATGGGAGCCTTGGCCGGATCGTACCGAGTTGCCGGATTGGACCGAGGGTACGGGTGGCTCAGGGGGCGGGGATGGAGGGGATGAGCTTACGGATAGTGAGGGCGATGTGCAGGTGGACGGGGCCACTGTGTACAAGCGTGGTAGTACACGTCTCCCGGTCGTCCCGGCTACCCGCGAGCAGAGGCCGGTGATTAAACCTGAAGGAGATAGGTAAGTACATTTACCCTTTTTTTAGCTTTTGCCTTCAAGTTTGTTCAAATATCTAATGCGCTGACCTTATCATACTGCAGGGGATGGGTACACCCTCTTGGAGTCCGCAGGCCGAACTCCGTCCTTGGTGTGCTTTGCCGGACAAATTTCCCGGGGTTTGTCACGTTGCCTGGTGAGGGTCAGGTTCCTACACTAGGATTTACCTGGGAGCAGTACCAGGCTGCGCAGGCCCCGCTGGAGGAGATTATAGATGGTGTCTTGTGCCACACGAGGGCCGAGATGGTGATCAGGAGCTTTTGGGTAAATTATCCTTTTACAGAATCTAAAATTAACAATATACCTAATTATTGTACTAATCGGTGTTTTCACGTTTGATTGCAGACCTTCTATAGGTGTGAGGATGGATATGAGGAGGAGGCGGCCAGGGTTCTCGAGGTCGAGTGTAGGCGGTTACTACAGAACTTGCGCCACGAGGCTCGGCCGCACGCTATTCGAGATTACTACGCCACGCGTGGTACTAAGAAGGAGAAGAAGGATTGTCGCGGAAAGTTTCTGAAGAAGGAGCAATACATGAAGGTAATTACCTATTCTTAAGTCCTTCTACGTAGTTTTCTTGATTTCATTCATAGGCGTAGCGCTGAAAATTCTTTCTAATAACTTACAGGTGCCCCCGAGATGGTGTGCGGATAAGATGGATTGTTGGGAGGTGTTGGTTGATGAGTGGTGCATAGGCAGCTGGCGAGCCGTCCACGAGAATGCGAAGGATCAGCGTAGCCAAATGGTTGGTATGCCACACCATCAATGCAGCGCCAACTTACTTCAGTTTGGACGAAACTGGGTATGTGATTTGCTTCATGATTCATGCAATTCATTCTTGATGCTAATATTTTGTTCCTCTCTTTTAGGCGCATCACAATAAGACTGAGATGCCACACTTGTACGACCTTTATGGCATGGCCCGTACTGCCTCGTACAAGAAGGCGAAGGCATTCTCTAAGTCTGACCTGGATGATCCTAGTAACTTCACCAACATATCATCCCACCAGAAGCTCGTGGCATACAGGGACGCGGGGAAGGCTACGAAAGGGGATGACTTTAACCCTAGCCAGGAACCTTTGGATCCAGAGCTGGTGATGATATCTGGTGGCGGGAGGCCCCATGACTCGATAGCCATTGGAGATGGGATAATACATTGTCCACTCACTCTTCCAGAGATCAAGGCGCGCAAGTCGAGCGGATGTCGTGAGATAACGCCTCGTCCACGGCCAGTCGAACTTGCCATCGAGGGTACTTGTACGGACTATGAACACTTTCATCCATTTCATTATGTGTGTCACCATAGATCATTACTGTGGTAACGAGGAATGGTTTTTCAGGCTGCTCTTCTGAAAGAGAGAGCAGCAAACTAGGCTGCTCTTGAGAACGAGAGATTGGCAAGCCAGGCTGCTCTTCAGGCTGCTCTTGATGAGAGGGACCAGACCACGGCACGATTGCCTGAGGAGGAGAGGGCCCGGAATGAGGCGGGTCAACGTGCCCTGTACGAGCTTTTTGTGGTATGTTTTTTTCACATTAGCCAAATCATGTGTGTAATGTCTGTTTCAATACTAACTAATACGACCCACTCTTCAGGGTCTGTGCGAGAAGAGCGGTCAAGTCCCTCCGCCGATGCCCGTCTTCTCTTCGATTGGCACGGTGAGAATTATTATAAACTAGTATTAATAATTGAGTGTCATCATGCTAACTGAGACATTGTAAAATATCTTTTCTGCAGAATAACTCCCGAGCGGCATCGCACGACCCTTCTCCAGGGCAACCGTCTCCAAACGAAGCCGGCGCGAGCAACCATGGTGTTTCTCCTCCTTGATGACCACTACGGTAAGTTTCTCCTCCAAACTTAGCTTGTTTTCCTCTAAAATGAGATAATTATCCCATTTAGCTCGAAGAAGACATAATTAGTTAATTTAGCTCCAACAAGAGGAGAAGAAATAGGAAAAATGAAAAGAAACTAGAAGAAGAAGGAGGAGGAGGAGGAGGAGGAGGAGGAGGAGAAGGCCAGAAGGTCCTTGGCCTTCTCCTCCTCCTCCTCCTCCTCCTCCTCCTCCTTCTTGATTTCTTCTTCTTCTCCTCCTCCTCCTCTTTCTTCTCCTCTTTCATATTATCCTTACTTTAATTAACCCAACAATGACATAATTATCCCATTTAGCTCCAAAATACCATAATAAGCTCAAAATGGCACAAGAACCTTGCTTAGCTCATGAATATTACATACTTAGCTTGTTTTCCTCTAAAATGACATAATTGGAACATTTAACTCAAAAAAGACATAATTAGGTAATTTAGCTCCAACAAGAGGAGAAGAGGAGAATAAATAGGCAAAATGAAAAGATAGAAGAAGAAGAAGAAGAGAAGAAGAAGAAGAGAAGAAGGAGAAGGAGGAGGAGGAGGAGGAGGAGGAGGAGGATGAGAAGGCCAAGGACCTTCTAGTCCTTCTCCTCCTCCTCCTCCTTGATTTCTTCTTCTTCTCCTCCTCCTCCTCATTCTTCTCCTCTTTCATATTATCCTTGCAATTGCTTTAATTTCCCCAAAAATGACATAATTAGTCCATTTAGTTCCAAAATACCATAATAAGCTCAAAATGGCATAAGAACCTTGGTTAGCTCATTAATATTATATACTTAGCTTCTTTTCCTATAAAATGGGATAATTAGCCCATTTAGCTCAAAAACGACATAATTAGGTAATTTAGCTCCAACAAGAGGAGAAGAGGAGAAGAAATAGGCAAAATGAAAAGAAAGAAGAAGAAGAAGAAGAAGAGAAGAAGGAGAAGGAGGAGGAGGAGGAGGAGGAGAAGGCCAAGGACCTTCTATCCTTCTCCTCCTCCTCCTTCTCCTCCTCCTCCTCCTCCTTCTTGATTTCTTATTCTTCTCCTCCTCCTCCTCCTAGTTCTTATCCTCTTTCATATTATCCTTGCTTTAATTAACCCGACAATGACATAATTAGCCCATTTATCTCCAAAATACCATAATAAGCTCAAAATGGCACAAGAACCTTGGTTAGCTCATGAATATTATATACTTAGTTTGTTTTCTTCTAAAATGACATAATTGGAATATTTAGCTCAAAAAGAAGGAGAAGGAAGAAGAAGAAGAAGAAGAAGAAGAGAAGAAGGAGAAGGAGAAGAAGAAGAAGGAGGAGGAGAAGAAGAGTAGAAGAAGGAGAAGGAGGAGAAGAAGAAGGAGAAGGAGCCCTCCTTCTTCTCCTTCTTCTTCTCTCCTTCTTCTCCTCCTTCTTCTCCTTCTTCTTCTCTTCTTTTTTCTTCTTCTCCTCCTCCTTCTCCTTCTCCTTCCCCTTCCCCTCCTCCTCCTCCTCCTTCTTGTTTTTCTTCTCCTTGTTCTATTCTTGCTTCTTCTCTTTCTTCTTCAATTTAGCTTATTTGTCATATATATGTTCTTCTTCTTCTTCTTTTGACTTCCTTATTCCCATTTTGCAGATTGGATGTACTACATGCATGGAAGCTGGCGTTGGAGTGCTTTAGTTTCCGTTTTTATTTGAGTTGATGAACAATGTGTTGGGTCTTTGTATGTGTTGATGAACAATATATGTGCAACTATATGTATGTATATATGGATGAAACTTTGTATATGTTGGTTCTTTTGATATATGGGATGTACGTTGATGAACAAATGGCATTGATGAGCTTTATATGTATATCATATATGTGTTGTGATCTATTTATGATATATGTGCTATCAATTATATGTATATGTGCTGTGAAATAGAAAAATAAATAAAAATGTGACAATATAGGCTCTTTGCCGTCTGCCTGCTGATGGCAAAGGCCTTTGCCGTCAGCCAGCCGACGGCAAAGGTGCCACGTGGCGCCCAGCTGTGCAACCTGGGCAGTAGCAGCTGGCCATATAGTCTCTTTGCCGTCAACTTCCTGGGGGGCATACGGCAAAGAAGAGGGCACATAGGAGGAGGCAGATGGCAAAGAGTGGAGAGAGGGGGGAGGGGAGGACCCGACAGACGGCAAAGATCGACGGGGAGGCAGACGGCAAAGGCTCCGTTAACCCCTAACGGAGGCAATGCCTGTCGGCTGTCGTCTCAAAGGCTTTGCAGACTGCTCCTAAGGAAAGCTGACGGCAAAGATCTTTGCCGTCCACTTTGGTGGAGCAAACGGCAAAGGAGGTCCTATGCCGTCGTAGGCTGACGTAGAAATTTTGCCGGCCGTGACAATCTTCGCCGTCTGTGGTATTCTCTTTGCCGTCCGGGATATTGTCTTTGCCGTCTGTGATGGCAGACGGCAATGAAGGTGATTCCTGTAGTGGCATAAGAACCTTGGTTAGCTCATGAATATTATATACTTTGCTTGTTTTCCTCTAAAATGGGATAATTAACCCATTTAGCTCCAAAAAGACATAATTAGGTAATTTAGCTCCAACAAGAGGAGCAGAGGAGAAGAAATAGGCAAAATGAAAAGGAAGAAGAAGAAGAAGAAGAAGAAGAGAAGAAGGAGAAGGAGGAGGAGGAGGAGGAGAAGGCCAAGGACCTTCTAGTCCTTCTCCTCCTTCTGCTTCTCCTCCTTCTCCTCCTTCTTCTTGATTTCTTCTTCTCCTCCTCCTCCTCCTCTTTCTTCTCCTCTTTCATATTATCCTCGCTTTAATTAACCCATTTAGCTCCAAAATACCATAATAAGCTAAAAATGGCATAAGAACCTTGGTTAGCTCATGAATACTATATTCTTAGCTTGTTTACCGCTAAAAATGACATAATTAGCTGAAAAACATCATATTTTGTTCTTCTTCTAACTTTCTTATTCACATTTTTGCAGATTGGATATACTACATGCATGGAAGCTGGCATTCATGGAGTTGAACAGTGTCGATGGATGAACTTTAGATGTATATCATCTAGTTTTCATTTGAGTTGATGAACAATGTCGAACTATATGTATATGTATATATGGATAAACAGTGCAATACTTAGTATGTTGGTTCTTTGGATATATGGGGATGTACATTGGTGAATCATATATGTGTGGTGAATTATATATATGTGTTGGCAAGTATATGTGTGGTGAACTATATATCATATATGTGTGGTGAATTATATAAATGTGCTGTCAAATATATATATATATATATATATATATATATATATATATATATATGCTGTGAAATAATATAAAACAAAAAAACAGGTACTATATGGGCTCTTTGCCGTCTACCAGCTGATGGCAAAGACCTGTGCCATCAGCTGGTAGATGACAAAGGTGCCACATGGCAGCTAGCTGTGCATCCCGGGGTGTCTATATAGTCTCTTTGCCGTCAGCCTCCAGGGGGGGCAGACGGCAAAGAAGAGGGCACAGAGGAGGGGGGGAGGAGGAGGCAGACAGCAAAGAGTGGAGGGGGGGAGGGGAGGAGTCGGCGGACGGCAAAGATGGAGGGGGAGGCAGACGGCAAAGATGGAGGGGGGGAGGTAGATGACAAAGATGGAGGGGGAGGGGAGGATTAGGCAGACGACGAAGATTTAGGGGGAGGCAGATGGCAAAGCCTCCATTAACCCCTAACGGAGACAACGCCTGTCGGCTGCCGTCTCGAGCACTTTGCCGACTGCTCCTAAGGAAAGCTGACGGCAAAGAGCTTTGCCGTCCGCTTTGGGGGGGGGCAGACGGCAAAGAAGGTCCTATGCCGTCGTAGGCTGACGCAGAAATTTTGCCTGCCGTGAGAATCTTTACCGTCTGTGATTTTGTCTTTGCCGTCCAGGATTTTGTCTTTGCCGTCTGTGATGGCAGACGGCAAAGAAGTTGATTCCTGTAGTGTTGCACGCCTTGAATAATCTGGAATCCGTCCCACCAAGCCCTGGCAGTGCCTCCGAAACAGTGAGGTGCATAGAGAACCTTCTCATTATCGTCGGTGCACTTAACAAGTGCGAGGAGCTCTTCAATAGTGTGGATCCATTCATTGGCATCCGAGGGCTCAGTTGTCTGAGTGAATATTAGAGGCGTTGTCCTCATGAACTCAGACAGACAGGAGCGACCATAGCCATTTCCGCCCTGCGACGGGTTGTTAACTAGGGCCTGAGCTATCTGTTGCATGGGGGCGTTGTTGGCTTGGTGTTCCTCTCGGAGATCCTGGAGGAATTGAGCAACAGTTAGGTTCTCTAGAGGAGGCGGTGGCGGGGGAATGTCGTCGTGCTGCTGCTTCAGGTGATCTCCATCTTGGGCAGACCCATCGTCTCCTGGCTGCTGGCTAGAGTTGCCAGTGCTGGGGTTGCCGAAGGTACTGGTGCGAGTAGTAGTCACCATCCTATTCGGATTAGTCAGTTCAAAACTCCAAAGTGGACGAGAGGAAAACATAATGGGGTGATGTGCCTATATAAAGGAGCTTTGGTATGGTGCAAGTATGTCAAACAAGAAGGGTCGAAGAACCAAATGCAGGTACATTAATTAAGGTAGGTGGTGCAGTCGCTTACATCTTACTTAAGGCAAAAGGGCGGCTTGCACCAAGGCCTAAACAGAAAGCACACACGCTACAATCATTTATGGTTTCATATGAACCATTACACGGACTCGACTTCGCAAGGGGACGCCTAACTTGTCCTAAGATATCCATCCTAAGTGGCGGATTGCTCGGTCTCGTCCTCAGGTTCTTCAGGGTCTTCCTCTTCGTCATCATCTGTGTTGGTGTCATCTCCCTTCAAGGGTGTGGGGGAAGGAAGAGATCCATCACAACGGCGTTTCGTCGGTGAAGCGGTGAGGTGTTCAGTATGTTCCTGGGCGGTCAGGCGACGACTCTGTATAGGAGTGGCCTTAAGTGGTGGTACACCCCCTCGGAAGGTGATGGCAGATTGCCCTCCGGGTGCTCCTTCCTTCTTGATCTTGCGTGTCTTCATCTTTTCTAGGCAGTGTAGGTCTTTCACTTGATGAATTTCTTGGCGAAGCGTCACAGACTCCTTAATCAGGTTGTGAGCTAAGGTGTCGACAGAGAGGTTGAAGTAGGTCTGAAACCTGAGTGGCGTCCCTTCCTCTGTGGATGGGTTGAGCGTCAGCTCCAGTCAAGCCCGTCATTAACGAAAGGCAAGTGGCGGGTAGCCGGCTCATTGGCCATCTCGGGAAGGAAATCGCGGAGGTGCACGAGCGCCTCTCGGGCTGTTGTCTCCACAACCAATACGAGAGTCTCCATCTGTGGTCCTTCAAAGAACCAACTAGTTGGGGAGTCATTTTCCTTCACAATCACATCCACGTGATATTCCTTTGTGCAAGCATTGATCCAGTGCTCGTGGTATAGAATAACGGGCGGTCGACGTACTTGACACTTCTCCAAGCTGTCTCCGAGGAGTAGGAGAAAGCCTTATTTCCAGAAGTGTCTCAGGTACGACGGCCATCTATAAGTTTTTTATGAGAGGGTTAGAAATTTGTGGGTTTTATGAAAAGGTAGTAGGGTGTAGAAAATCCCAAGAGTAAGGGCTGAGAATGCTATTCGTCTTGGCTATCGTCCATGCTACCTAAGGCTTCTTACAGTCAGGATGGCTTTGATGCCAGTTCTATGGGGACCCCGCCTTACGAGTCGAGATTGCCGAATGCACGTGTACAGTGATCCCAGAGATCAATGCTCACTTAACACACAAATACTGAATAACAAGAGTCTTACATCCATGAATAGCATGATACAATAAAGGACCATTACAGTCAAGTCTTACATAGATAAGGCCATGAAGGCCAATCACACCAACTCAACAACTAGTGGAATACTTGGTAGTAAACGGGAAACCATGCCATCAGCCTTAACCAACATGCATTCTGACTAGGAAGCGTCCTAGTTCGCGTGTCCGTCTCCGTCGATGAATTCTTCTCCATATTCCCGTTCCTCCATGTCTGGTCAATAAAATAACTAGTGGCAAGCCAATGAGTACATTGAATGTACACGCAAACAGCCCATGATGTGGATAATGCAGTTGGTACGATAATAACATAATACGCAGCCTTTGCAGAAAGCAAGTTTTGACTTGTCAAGAAACTTGGTCAATTGCTTGTATGGATATGCATCATAAACTAGATGGTCATCATGAAAACAGGTTGCAAATATCAACATATCTGCTGAGGGTTGAACACCTCGGTTCACCCTATATGCCAAGTCACCAGACCTATCATTATCATCTTTCCCATATAACACCTTTGTACACACGCACACTTGGTTTATGCGGAAACGGCTAGACCTAGTCTAAGCAGGATTACCCAACTGTCCTTGACCGTGGACACGGCTATTCGAATAGTTTTACACTATACAAAGGTTGCACGGTGTACCCACGAGATCCGGGAAACTTACGTGTCATCCACGACTCGCGGTATATAACATACCCGAGGTAAGTACCCGATCATTTCCTTTCCCTAGACGACACTAGAAAAAGAGTCCACTCGATTGGTACCCAACCCACATGATGTACCTTTTACGAGAACTAACTCTAGACCGTGTTATCCATGCGTGGACCAACTGTGTGCCCGGAACACATAAAAATGGCATAGTCATCCTACCTGGCACGACCCCGTCATGAGAGTGACCATATAACTCCCGCCACTAGAAATGCGGGATCTTTGCTAGCATCGATCAAAGTAATCAACAAAGCCCTGTCGCATAAAGGGCTATCGTGGTCGCACATGTGAGGTTGGGATGGTCAGCAAATCTTAAATCTAATCCCATTTCCGAAACCACTCACACAAAACCTTTCCTGTACACCACTTCTTTCTCAAGTGGTCATCCAGCTCAACACCATCACCCTCGATACCCGATGGGGTTTTCGAAAAACCTTTGATATTGCCTTTGTGTTACCATCATCATGCTTATGCTCATCCTAAGCGTAGCACAACTACTACTTGTCAACTTTTTTCAGCCTCACCCTCATAGATGGTAGGGTCATGCTTAATACAAGTGCTCCACATAAGCCATCATAAACACCATACCGAGGGGTTACCGACTAAGCATGATCATATGCATCCGAAATAAGTATTCAACATGGCATGCATAAATTTATTTTCTCAGACATGGTCAAAGGGTTGCTTGCCTTGATCAACTAGGTATCCGTGGTCTTCGAGGTCTCTGGTGCCAAGTCCTTCATCAAAATCGTGATCTATCGTCGTAATAATAATAATAATAATAATAATAATAATATTAATAATAATAATAATCACACTAGAAAACACAGCACAAACTCACATTAAAAATATTACCTTATTCTGAAAAATTATATCATTATTTCTAAAAATGTTTGTTTCTCGTGTTGAAGTAAAAATGTATTTTTAAAGTCTTATTTACATAAGCTAAAAATATCCAAACTGGGTATTTAATTAAAGCTCTGCATAAAAGCCCTTGCTAAAATCTGTACAACAACACTAATAAATACTACATAATTTTACACGAATTATGGTGGAAAAATATTTAAGTTTGATTAAATATTTAATCCTGTAGAAATATTTTTAGAATCGAGATTAAAAAAGGAAAGAAAAGGGGGGTCAGCTCCTGGCCAAGCTAGCCAACCGGCCAGCCAGCCATCTAGCCCGCCCAGACACGCGCGCCGTGAGGTTTAAACTTGACTCGTGGGCCCGTGCGGCTAGGGGCAAAGAGGGGGGAGAGGGGGACATACTGGCCACCGACAGGTGGGACCCTCCTATCGGGGTCGTCTTCCACCTCTAGATAGAGCATAGAGGAGGCACGCTGGCGCAGCTCCAGCGTACTCGTGGCCACGAGATCATGGGAATCGACTCATGGCTTCTCCACCTACCGGATGGGGGTAGAGGGATCGACTGAGAGGACCTGAGTCACCAGCAACGACTAGACCATGGCGGAGGAGTTTCGGGAAGTGGTGGGGAGAGGTGTTCCGAGCAGGGAGAAACTCAGGGGAGTGGTGGAGAATGATCACGGGTTTTCTATGTTCACGGGGGGGGGGGGGGGTGAGAGGAGCTCGGGAGCGTGCCTTTAGCCTGGGATCAATGGAGCTCCAACGCAGCGGCGCCTCTTGGCTCAAATGGACCTGGTACGGGGTCGATTGGAGGTTTGTGGGAGAGGACTGGGGTGCTAGAACGACGGTGGAGGCCTACTTATAGGCTGGCGATGAGTCACCGAGTGGGGGAGCGCCGGTGGTTTTCACCATGGTTACAACAGAGGTAGAGAGAGCTCTGGGCCGAAATCATGGTTTGCGGACATGGTTTAGGATCTTGTGGACACAAGGGGAGGAGGGGGTCAGCTGTGCAGGCGTGCTGCGGGGCCGTGCTCTTCTGACCGAATCGGACACGCACGGACACGGGTCGCCTTGGTGAGAGGAGAGGGGGAGGCTGCCTTGGGTCCGGTCGTTGGCGGGGTCAAAGAGAGACATCGAGGGGAGTTGAGAACTAGTCGGTTCTGGCCTACCTAGCCTCGGGTGCATCCTGTAGCTCATCCAGAGCGCAGTTTTGGCATGCCACGGCATGTCGGCGCACTCTGGCATGCTTTGGCCTTGTCTGGTGTGTCTGGGAGGTGGGATAGATGCCCATCGGTTGCTAGGGACCGAGAAGAACCAAGATGGCCAAGGGGAGATGCTTAAAGTGGTTTTGCGAGCATTGAACCAGGAGCTAAAATGAGGTTTTTGGCTGACTAACTTTGGTCCAAGGAATGGTACTCGTAGTCAATGCTTGGAGTTAGAAGGAAAGGGTGTGGGTTTAGAGGATGCTAGATGTTGTTTGACCAATCCGGCTGAATGTGTTTGTGTTGGAAGTATGCCATCGAGGTAATAATAAATTGGTTATTACTATATTTCGTTGTTCATGATAATCGTTTATTATCCATGCTACAATTGTATTGATTGGAAACTCAGATACATGTGTGGGTACATAGACAACACACTGTCCCTAGTGAGCCTCTAGTTGACTAGTTCGTTGATCAAACATGGTTAAGGTTTCCTTGCCATAGAAAAGTGTTGTCACTTGATAACGGGATCACATCATTACGAGAATGATGTGATGGACAAGACCCAAACTATAAACGTAGCATGTGATCGTGTAATTTTGTTGCTATTGTTTTCTGCATGTCAAGTATACATTCCTATGACCATGAGATCATGTAACTCACAGACATCGGAGGAACACCTGGTGTGTATCAGACGTCGCAACGTAACTGGGTGACTATAAAGGTGCTCTACAAGTATCTCCGAAGGTAACTATTGAGTTAGCATGGATCAAGACTGGGATTTGTCACTCCGTGTGATGGAGAGGTATCTCGGGGCCCACTAGGTAATACAACATCATAAACAAGCCTTGCAAGCAATGTGACTAAAGAGTTAGCCACGGGATCTTGTATTACGAAACGAGTAAAGGGACTTGCCGGTAACGAGATTGAAATAGGGATTGGGATACCGATGATCGAATCTCGGCAAGTAACATACTGAAGGACAAAGGGAATGATATATGTGATTCAACCGATAAGGTCTAGAATACGTAGGATCCAATATGGGCGTGCAGGTCCCGCTATTGGATATGGACCGGAGAGTGTCTCAGGTCATGTCTACATAGTTCTCGAACCCGCATGGTCTGCACACTTAAGGTTCGGTGACGTCTCGGTATAGTTGATTTATAGGTGTTGGTTACCGAAGGTTGTTCTGAGTCCTAGATGAGTTCCTGGACGTCACGAGGAGCTCCGGAATAGTACGTAGGTAAATATTGATATATAGGAAGTCTTGTTTTGGTCACCGGAATTTTTTTGGGCTCATGAGTAGTTTATGGGAGTGCCGGGAGGGTACTTTGGGACCACCGGGAAGGGTGTGACGACCCAAAATACCTAATGGATAGTGGGAGGAGTGAAACCAGACCCTAGTGGGCTAGCCGAACCAACCACTAAGTCCCATGCGGCTACGGGTGGGAAAACCCAACGGTTGAAAGGGTTTCCAAAGGGATAGGGGGAATATTCCAAGTGGGAGGAGTCCTACTTGGAGTTGGATTGGAGTAGGACTCCTCCACATCCAATTTCGGCCAAACCATGAGGGTTTGAGGCTTCTTCCTCCCCTCCCTCCCTCCTGTATATACTGGAGGAATTAAAGGGAGAGCTAACCCTAATTGCCACATGCTCCCTCTACTTCATCTCGATCATTATCTCCTCTAGTCTAGTTCGGCGGTGCTTACGCAAAGCCCTGCTCGATTAGTTCATCACCACCACCACTACCAAGCCCTCGTCTTGGAGAACTCATCTTCCTCTCTGACCCCTCTTGTTGGATCAAGAAGGCGGAGATCGTCATCGAGCTGCACGCGTGCTTAACACGGAGGTGTCGTCCGTTCGGCGCTAGATCGGGACGAATTGTGGGACGACTGCGATTTGGATCGCGAAGATATTCCACTGCATCAACCGCGTTTATGAACGCTTCCCGCTTAGCGATCTACAATGGTAAGTGGATCCGATGTCCCCTCTCGTAGATGATCATCAACATGATTGGTATTGTGCGTGCGTAGCAATTTTTTTGTTTCCCATGCTACGTTCCCCAAGAGTGGGTTTAAGAGCTAGGTTCATGCGTAGATGATATCTCGAGTAGAACACAAAAGGGTCTATGGGCGTTGATGTTCAATTTGCTTCCCTCCTTAGTGTTTTCTTAATTCAGCATTATTGTTAGATTGAAGCGGACCGGACCAACTTTACCCGTACGCTTATGAGAGACCGCTTTCATCGACCGACATGCAACTTGTTGCATAAAGATGACTGGTGGGTGTATGTTTCTTCAACTTTAGTTGTATTGGATTTGACCGTGGCGGTCCTTGGAGAAGGTAAAATTTGTAACAAAAAATTAGAGGACGTCTAATTTGTTTTTGCAGGGTATGCTATGATGTGATATGGCCAAAGACATGATATGATATATTGGATCTATGAGATGATCATGTTGTAATAGTTAAATATCGACTTGCATGTCGATGCTACGACAACCGGTAGGAGCCATAGGGTTGTCTTTAAATTTATTTTGCGCTTGCAGATGGTCTTGCTATATGGCTAGGCAATAGCTTTAGTCCTAACAACATAGATAGGGAGACAACCTTGATGGCAGCACGAGGACGGAGATCATGATGATGGAGATCATGGTGCGGCGTCGGTGACGATAGAGATCATGGCGGTGCTTTGGTGATGGAGATCAAGAAGCACAAGTTCATGGCCATATCTTGTCACTTATGATTTGCATATGATGTTAATCCTTTTATGCACCATATTTTGCTTAGGACGACGGTAGCATTATAAGGTGAACCCTCACTAAAATTTCAAGATGAAATTGTGTTCTCCCCGACTGTGCATTGTTGCGACAGTTCTTCGTTTCGAGAAACCACATGATGATCGGGTGTGATAGACTCAACGTTCACATACAATGGGTGCAAAACAGTTGCACATATGGAACACTTGGGTTAAACTTGACGAACCTAGCACGTACTGACATAGCCTCGGAACACAAGAGACCGAAAGGTAAAGCATGAATCATATAGTTGATATGATCAACATGGAGATGTTAACCATTGAAACTAATCTCGACTCACGTGATGATCGGACTTGAGTTAGTGGATTTGGATCATGCACCACTCGATTGACTAGAGGGATGTCTATTTGAGTGGGAGTTCTTAAGTAATATGATTAATTGAACTCATTATCATGAACATAGTCAAAATGTCTTTGTCAATTATGTTGTAGCTTTCTGTGTAGATCTACAATTTTTATGTTCCTAGAAAAAATTTAGTTGAAAGATGATAGTAGCAATTATGCGGACTTGGTACGTAAACTGAGGATTGTCCTCATTGCTGCACATAAGGCTTATGTCCTTAATGCACCGCTCTGTGTGCTAAATCCCGAGCGTCGTCTGTAGATGTTGCGAACATCTGACATACACGTTTTTGATGACTAGATGATGGTTTAATGCGTAATGCTTAAACGGATTAGAAGTAAGGCACCGAAGACGTTAGGAACGTCACGGGACACACAAATGTTCCGAGAGATGAAATTGACATTTTAGGCTCGTGCCGGTGTTGAGAGGTATGAGAGCTTCGACATGATTCTTTGCCTACAAAGTAAGGTGGAAAAGCTCAATCGTTGAGCATGTGCTCAGATTGTCTGGGTGCTACAATCACTTGAATAGAGTGGGAGTTGATATTCCACATAAGATAGTGATTGGCATAGTTCTCAAAGTCACTGCCACTAGGCTACAGAGCTTCATGATGAACTATAACATATCAGGGATAAGTTGATGATCCTTGAGCTATTTGTGATGTTTGACACCATGAAGGTAGAAATCAAGTAGGAGCATCAAGTGTTGATGTTTAGTAGAACCACTAGTATCGAGAAGGGTAAGGGTTAAAAGGGATGCTTTATGAAATGGTAAACCAGTTACCACTCTAGTAAATGAACCAAAGGTTGAACCCAAACCCGAGACTAAGTGCTTCTATTATGAGGGGAATGGTCACTACAGCGGAACTATCCTAGTTACTTGGTAGATGAGAAGGTTGGCAAAGTCGACGACAGTATATTGGATATACATGATTTTGATGTATGGTTTACTAGTACTCCTAGTAGCACCGGGGTATTAGATACCGGTTAAGGTTGATAAGTGTTAGTAACTCGAAATAAAAGTTGTGGAACAAACTTATACTAGCTAAGAGCATGGTGACGATGTGTTGGAAGTGTTTCCAAGGTTGATGTGATCAATATCGCACGCTCCCTCTACCATCAGGATTAGTGTTGGACCTAAATAAATGTTATTTTGTGTTGGCGATGAACATGAACATGAACATGATTGGATTGTGTTTATTACAATACAGTTATTCATTTAAGTCAGAGAGTAAAAGGTTATTCTATTTACATGAATAATACCTTCAATGTTCATGCACCAATGTGAATGATTCATTCAATCTCGATCGTAGTAATACACATGTTCATAATATTGATGCCAAAAGATGCAAACTAGTAATGATAGTACCACTTACTTGTGGCACTGACACTTGAGTCATATTGGTGTAAAACGCATAAAGAAGCTCCATACTAATGGATCTTTGGACTCACTCATTTTTGAATCGTTTGAGACATGCGAACCATGCATATTGGTGTAAACGTATGAAGAGACTCCATGCATATGGATCGTTTGGACTCACTTCATTATGAATCACTTGAGACATGCAAATCATGCCACATGGACAAGATGACTGAAGGCCTCGTTCTCCATTGAGATGGAACAATAAAGTAACTTATTGGAAGGAATGCATTTTGATGTACGCAGTCCAATGAGTGTTGAGGAATGCAGTGGATATCGTGATGTTCTTACTTCATAGATGATTTGTGTAAATACTGGTATATTTACTTGATGAAACACAAGTCTAAATTATTGAAAGGTTCAAGCAATTTCTCAGTGAAGTGGAAGATCGTTGTGATAGGAGGATAAATGTCTACAATGTAATCGTAGAGATGAATTCCAAGTTGCCATTTTGGTACACATTTAAGACAATGTGGAAATTGTTTCACAACTAATGCGACCTCAAACACCATTGTGCAATGGTGTGTCCGAACATCATAGTCTCTCCCTATTAAGATATGGTGCATACTATGATGTCTCTTATCAAATTACCACTATCATTTTGGGGTTATGCATTAGAGACAAACACATTCACTCTAAATAGGGTACCATGGAAGTTCTGTTGAGATGACACTATGTGAATTGTGGTTTGGAGAAACCTAAGCTGTCGTTTCTTAAAAGTTTAGGGCTATGATGCTCATGTCCAAAGGCTTTGGCCTCATAAGATCAAACCCAAAGCGGATAAATGCATCTTCATAAGATACCCAAAATAGTTGGAATACCTCCTATCTCAGATCAAAAAGCAAAGTGTTTGTTTCAACAAATGGGTCCTTTCTCGAGAAATAGTTTCTCTCGAAAGAATTGAGTGGGAGGATGGTGGAACTTGATGAGATTTTGAACCAATTGAAGTGGAAGCCAATGATGGTGATCATGAAGCTTCAAATCAAGTTACTACCAAACCTCGTAGGTTGACAAGGATATGCCTTGCTCCAGAGTGGCACGGTAATCCTGTCTTGGAGGTCATCTTGCTGGACAACGATGAACCTACGAGCTATGGAGAAGCGATGGTGGGCCCGGATTTCGACAAATGGCCGGAGGCCATGAAATCCAAGAAAGGATCCATGTATGAAAAAATGTGTGGACTCTCGAAGAACTACTTTATGGTCATAAGACTATTAAGTACAGATGGATCTTTAAAAGGAAGATAAACGATGATGGTGAATGTCACCATTTAGAAAGCTTGACTTGTTGCAAAAAGGTTTTCGACAAGTTCAATGAGTTGACTACAATGAGAATTTATCACTCGTAGCGATGCTAAAAGTCTATTGGAATTATGTTAGCAGTTGTTGCGTTTTTGAATTACGAAATCTTGAAAATGGATGTCAAAACATTGTGTCCTCGACGGTTTCCTTGAGGAAAGGTTGTATGTGATACAACCAGAAGGTTTTGTCGATCTTATGGATGCTAAACAAGTATGCAAGCTCTAGCGATCCTTCTAAGGACTGGAGTAAGCATCTCGGAGTTGGAATATGCGCTTTGATGAGATGATCAAAGTTTTTGGGTTTATGCAAAGTTTATGAGAAACTTGTATTTCCAAGGAAGTGAGTGCGAGCACTATAGAATTTCTGATGAGTATATGTGGTTGACATATTGTTGATCGAAAATGATGTAGAATTTCTGGAAAGCATATAGGGTTGTTTTAAAAGGAGTCTTTCAAAGGAAAACCAGGATTAATCTACTTGAACATTGATCATCAAGGTCTATATAGATAGATCAAGACGCTTGATAAAACTTTCAATGAAATGCATGCCTTGACAAGTTTTTGAAGGAGTTCAAAATAGATCTGCAAGGAAGGAGTTCTTTGCTCTGCTGTAAGGTGTGAATTGGAGTAAGGCTCAAAGCTCGACCACGGCAGAAAAAGGAGAAAGGATGAAGGTTGTCCCCTATGCCTTGGCCATAGGTTATATAGTATGATATGTTGTGTACCGCACCTAATGTGTGCCTTGCCATGAGTCTGTGAAGTGGTACAAAGGTCATCTAGGAATGGATTACTGGACATCGGTCAAAAGTTATCCTTAGTAACTAGAGGACTAAAGAATTTTTCTCAGTTATGGAGGTGATAAAAGAGTTCGTCGTAAAGAGTTACGTCGATGCAAGCTTTGACACTAATCCGGATGACTTTGAGTAGTAAACCGGATTCGTATAGTGAAGCAGTCATTTGGAATTGTTCCAAATGGCACGTAGTAGGAGCATCTACAGGATGACATAGAGATTTTTAAAGCACACACAGATCTGAAAGGTTCAGACCCGTTGACTAAAAACCTCTCTCACAAGGAAGACATGATCAAACCCCAGAACTATATGGGTGTAGGATTCGTTAAAATCACATAGTGATGTGAACTAGATTATTGACTCTAGTGCAAGTGGGAGATTGTTGGAAATATGCCCTAGAGGCAATAATAAATTGGTTATTATTATATTTTCCTTGTTCATGATAATCGTTTATTATCCATGCTACCATTGTATTGATTGGAAACTCAGATACATGTGTTGATACATAGACAACACACTGTCCCTAGTGAGCCTCTAGTTGACAAGTTCATTGATCAAATATGGTTAAGGTTTCCTAGCGATAGATAAGTGTTGTCACTTGATAACAGGATCACATTATTAGGAGAATGATGTGATGGACAAGACTCAAACTTTAAATGTAGCATGTGATCGTTTAATTTCGTTGCTATTGTTTTCTGCATGTCAAGTATACATTCCTATGACCATGAGACCATGTAACTCGCTGACACCGAAGGAATGCCTTGTGTATATCAAACATCGCAATGTAACTCAGTGACTATAAAGGTGCTCTACAAGTATCTTCGCAGGTATCCGTTGAGTTAGCATGGATCAAGATTGATATTTGTCACTCCGTGTGATGGAGAGGTATCTCGGGGCCCACTCGGTAATACAAATCACAAAAAAAGCCTTGCAAGCAATGTGAGTAATGATTTAGCCATTGGATCTTGTATTATAGTACGAGTAAATAGACATAACCGTGACGAGATTGAAATAGGTATTGGGATACCAATGATGAATTCTCGGGCAAGTAACATACCGAAGGACAAAGGGAATGATATACGGTATGAACTGAATCCTTCACACAGAGGTTCAACCGATAAGATCATCGTAGAATATATAGGATCCAATATGGGCATCCAGGTCCCGCTATTGGAAATTGACTGGAGAGTGTCTCGGGTCATGTCTACAAAGTTCTCAAACCCGCATGGTCTGCGCACTTAAGGTTCGGTGACGCTCGGTATAGTTATGTTATAGGTGTTGGTTACCGAAGGTTGTCCTGAGTCCCAGATGAGATCCCGGACGTCACGAGGAGCTTCGGAATAGTACGGAGGTAAAGATTGATATATAGGAAGTCCTGTTTTGGTCACGAGAAAAGTTTCAGGCTCATCGGTAGTGTACCGAGAGTGCGAGGAAATTACCGGGGGACCACCGAGAGGGGTGTGACAACCCAAAAGACCTCATGGGCTGTGAGATAAGTCAAACCAACCCCTAGTGGGCTGGCGAACCAACCACTAAGGCCCATGCGGCTAGGGGTGGGAAAACCCAACGGTGGAAAGGGTTTCGAAAGGGAGAGACGGAATATTCCAAGTGGGAGGAGTCCTACTTGGAGTAGGATTGGAGTAGGACTCGTCCACCTCAAATTTCGGCCAAACCTTGAGGGTTTGAGGCTGCCTCCTCCCCTCCCTCACTCTTATATATACTAGAGGAATTAGAGGGGAGAGCCGACCCTAATTGCTACGTGCTCCCTCTACTTCATCTAGATAATTACGCAAAGCCCTGCTGGATTAGTTCAACACCACCACAACCACCAAGTTGTCATGTTGGAGAACTCATCGATATACCTCTCTGCCCCTTTTGCTGGATCAAGAAGGCGGAGATCGTCATCGAGCTATACGGGTGCTTAATGCGGAGGTACCGTCCGTTCGGCGCTAGACTAGGACGGATTGTGAGACAGCTGCGATTTGGATCGCGAAGACGTTCCACTACATCAACCGCGTTTCTTAATGCTTCCTGCTTAGCGATCTACTAGGGTATGTGGATCCGATCTCCCCTCTCGTAGATGGTCATCGCCATGATAGGTATTGCGTGTGCGTAGGAAATTTTTTGTTTCCCATGCTACGTTCCTGTGGGGACCCCGACTAGCAAGTCGAGTTCGCCGTGCCTAGTGACCCCAAGGATCAATGTTCACTGAACACAGATACTGAATAATAGAGTCTTACATCCAAGTACCGAAATTATTACATCGAACGACCAGAAGGTCGGGTTCAAGAGCAAGGCCTAAAGCCAATTCAACGGATACATCGAGTAGCGGAAACTCTTAAGGGCTAAGCGGTGCCCATTCCATCAAGCCTACACCGACAGGCATTCCGACTTGGAAGCATCCTAGATCACAGGTTCATCTCCGACGGCGTACTCATCGCCAAACTCCGGTCCTTCCATGTTTGGTCAATAACATAACGAGTGGCAAGCCAATGAGTACTTCGAATGTACTCGCAAACAGCCCATGATATGAATATATATGGTAAGAAATAATGGTAACATGTATCATTAGTGGAAAGCAATGTGGTGGCATGATCCGATATATGCAACAAGTTAAAGAATTACTTATGAATAACAGGTTAGAGATATTGACATATCTGACAAGGATTGAACACACCGCTTTCACCCTGTATGCCAAGTCATCAGACTTGTCATAACCTCAAGGTATTAATGAGGGCTAAACCATCTGGGTTTACCCTATATGTCAAGTCACCGAACTTGATCATATTATTGTGATTATCATAACAACACCTTTTTAACACCACACACACGCACACACTTGGTTTATGCGGAAACACATGACGTAGTTTAAGGAGCACCACCCAACTGTCCTTGACCATGGACCATGGACATATCTGGCAGGAGGTAGTACACTGGACCCACGAGAAACGGGAAACTTCCATGTCATCCACGACTCGCGGTATATCACATATACCCGAGGTAAGTACCTGATCAACATCTTTCCACTGACGATACTAGACAAAGAGGTCCACTCGATTGGTACCCAGCCCACATGTTGTACGTCTTACGAGCATCGACTCTGGATCGTAACAACCATGCAGGGACCAACGGTGTGCCTGGAACTCATAATAATGGCATAGTGGTCCTACTTGGCACGACCCCATCGCGAGAGTGACACCGATCACTCCCGCCACTAGTAATGTGGCTCTTTGCTAGTACCGACCAGAGTAATCAACAAAGCCCCGTCCCATAAAGGGGTATCGTGGTCGTACTGGTAAGGTTGGGACGGTCGACACATCATAAATCTAATCCCATTTCCGAAACCATACTCACACCAAAATCACCGGTGCATCACTTCACCAAAAGTGATCACCAACTCCTTATCACCCTCGGGCATTAGTGGCACCCGACGGGGTTTTCATAAACTCTTTATTTAACTCATCATCATGCTTGTGATAATATGCTCTATCTTTACTTGTCAACATGGTAATAACATGACCCTCACGGGGTAGGGTCAAGCTCGAAGCAATGATCTTACTTTACTAGTCAACATGAGAGTAGCATGATCCTCGTAGATGGTAGGGTCAGCTCATCATGTTTGCGCTCCGAGGAGCCATATGAATAACATCACTATCAATGCAAGTGCTTCGAAGAAGCCTTCGGTACCATCACCACAATGATGAGCCGGCATCCATCTACAAGGCATAGGAGAGAAGTCAGAAGGTTGTATGTGAAAGAGTCTTGTGCAAGGATGGCGTTCTAACGTTCTCACTTAACGTCCATGCTATCTAAGGCTTCCTATACTCAGGATGGCTCTGATACCAGTACCGTGGGGACCCCGACTAGCAAGTCGAGTTCGACGTACCCAGTGACCCCAAGGATCAATGTTCACTGAACACAGATACTGAATAATAGAGTCTTACATCCAAGTACCGAAATTATTACATCGAACGACCAGAAGGTCGGGTTCAAGAGCAAGCACTAAAGCCAATTAAACGGATACATCGAGTAGCGGAAACTCGTAAGGGCTAAGCGGTGCCCATGCCATCAAGCCTACACCGACAGGCATTCTAACATGGAAGCGTCCTAGATCGCAGGTTCGTCTCCAAAGGCGTACTCATCGCCAAACTCCGGTCCTTCCATGTCTGGTCAATAACATAACCAGTGGCAAGCCAATGAGTACTTTGAATGTACTCGCAAACAGCCCATGATATGAATATATATGGTAAGAAATAATGGTAACATGTATCTTCAGTGGAAAGCAATGTGGTGGCATCATCCGGTATATGCAACAAGTTAAAGAATTACTTATGAAGAACAGGTTAGAGATATTGACATATCTGACAAGGGTTGAACACACCGGGTTCACCCTGTATGCCAATTCATCGGACTTGTCATAACCCCAAGGTATTAATGAGGGCTAAACCATCTGGGTTTACCCTATATGTCAAGTCACCGAACTTGATCATATTATTGTGATTATCATAACAACACCTTTTTAACACCACACACGCGCACACACATGGTTTATGCGGAAACACAGGACGTAGTTTAAGTAGCACCACCCAACTGTCCTAGACCATGGACACGGCTATTCGAATAGTTTACACTCTGTAGAGGTAGTACGCTAGACCCACGAGAAACGGGAAACTTCTGTGTCATCTACGACTCGCGGTATATCACATAAACCCGAGGTAAGTACCCGATCATCATCTTTCCCCTGTCGATACTAGACAAAGAGGTCCACTCGATTGGTACCCAGCCCACATGTTGTACGTCTTACGAGCACCGACTCTGGACCGTAACAACCATGCAGGGACCAACGGTGTGCCTGGAACTCATAATAATGGCATAGTCGGCCTACCTGGCACGACCCCATCACGAGAGTGACACCGATCACTCCCGCCACTAGTAATGTGGCTCTTTGCTAGTACCGACCAGAGTAATCAACAAAGCCCCGTCCCATAAAGGGGTATCGTGGTCGTACTGGTAAGGTTGGGACGGTCGACACATCATAAATCTAATCCCATTTCCGAAACCATACTCACACCAAAATCACCGGTGCATCACTTCACCAAAAGTGATCACCAACTCCTTATCACCCTCGGGCATTAGTGGCACCCGACGGGGTTTTCATAAACTCTTTATTTAACTCATCATCATGCTTGTGATAATATGCTCTATCTTTACTTGTCAACATGGTAATAACATGACCCTCACGGGGTAGGGTCAAGCTCGAAGCAATGATCTTACTTTACTAGTCAACATGAGAGTAGCATGATCCTCGTAGATGGTAGGGTCAGCTCATCATGTTTGCGCTCCGAGGAGCCATATGAATAACATCACTATCAATGCAAGTGCTTCGAAGAAGCCTTCGGTACCATCACCACAATGATGAGCCGGCATCCATCTACAAGGCATAGGAGAGAAGTCAGAAGGTTGTATGTGAAAGAGTCTTGTGCAAGGATGGCGTTCTAACGTTCTCACTTAACGTCCATGCTATCTAAGGCTTCCTATACTTAGGATGGCTCTGATACCAGTACCGTGGGGACCCCGACTAGCAAGTCGAGTTCGACGTACCTAGTGACCCCAAGGATCAATGTTCACTGAACACAGATACTGAATAATAGAGTCTTACATCCAAGTACCGAAATTATTACATCGAACGACCAGAAGGTCGGGTTCAAGAGCAAGCACTAAAGCCAATTAAACGGATACATCGAGTAGCGGAAACTCGTAAGGGCTAAGCGGTGCCCATGCCATCAAGCCTACACCGACAGGCATTCTAACATGGAAGCGTCCTAGATCGCAGGTTCGTCTCCAAAGGCGTACTCATCGCCAAACTCCGGTCCTTCCATGTCTGGTCAATAACATAACCAGTGGCAAGCCAATGAGTACTTTGAATGTACTCGCAAACAGCCCATGATATGAATATATATGGTAAGAAATAATGGTAACATGTATCTTCAGTGGAAAGCAATGTGGTGGCATCATCCGGTATATGCAACAAGTTAAAGAATTACTTATGAAGAACAGGTTAGAGATATTGACATATCTGACAAGGGTTGAACACACCGGGTTCACCCTGTATGCCAATTCATCGGACTTGTCATAACCCCAAGGTATTAATGAGGGCTAAACCATCTGGGTTTACCCTATATGTCAAGTCACCGAACTTGATCATATTATTGTGATTATCATAACAACACCTTTTTAACACCACACACGCGCACACACATGGTTTATGCGGAAACACAGGACGTAGTTTAAGTAGCACCACCCAACTGTCCTAGACCATGGACACGGCTATTCGAATAGTTTACACTCTGTAGAGGTAGTACGCTAGACCCACGAGAAACGGGAAACTTCTGTGTCATCTACGACTCGCGGTATATCACATAAACCCGAGGTAAGTACCCGATCATCATCTTTCCCCTGTCGATACTAGACAAAGAGGTCCACTCGATTGGTACCCAGCCCACATGTTGTACGTCTTACGAGCACCGACTCTGGACCGTAACAACCATGCAGGGACCAACGGTGTGCCTGGAACTCATAATAATGGCATAGTCGGCCTACCTGGCACGACCCCATCACGAGAGTGACACCGATCACTCCCGCCACTAGTAATGTGGCTCTTTGCTAGTACCGACCAGAGTAATCAACAAAGCCCCGTCCCATAAAGGGGTATCGTGGTCGTACTGGTAAGGTTGGGACGGTCGACACATCATAAATCTAACCCCATTTCCGAAACCATACTCACACCAAAATCACCGGTGCATCACTTCACCAAAAGTGATCACCAACTCCTTATCACCCTCGGGCATTAGTGGCACCTGACGGGGTTTTCATAAACTCCTATTTAACTCATCATCATGCTTGTGATAATATGCTCTATCTTTACTTGTCAACATGGTAATAACATGACCCTCACGGGGTAGGGTCAAGCTCGAAGCAATGATCTTACTTTACTAGTCAACATGACAGTAGCATGATCCTGGTAGATGGTAGGGTCAGCTCATCATGTTTGCGCTCCGAGGAGCCATATGAATAACATCACTATCAATGCAAGTGCTTCGAAGAAGCCTTCGGTACCATGACCACAATGATGAACCGGCATCGTGATCACATGCAACGGAAAATACTTGCTATACTAGCGTGCATCATTTTATATATTTTAAGTCATGGCAAAAGGGTTGCTTGCCTTGGTCAGCTAGGTATCCGGGGTCTTCGAGGTCTTCTGCTCCGGATCCTCCGTCACTCGGTAACTCTACCGTCGAGAAAGGAATAAATAAATACTAGCTCTCACTAAAACAGATCACAAAGTGCTTTTAAAAATGTTGCAAGGCCTAAATAAATTCAGTTTATTATGTTGGAAAATGTTTCCTATAGTTTTATTAGCTAAGCATATTTATTTAAAAGCAAACAGAAGCAAACAAGTGCTTTTTAATATCATTTTATTATATCAAAATAGTTTCTGTTTTTGTTAAATGTCAACTATTGCAGAATCAAATACTACTCATTTTTAGAAAATTACTGGTGGAAGAATTATATTTTTCTACTGGCTAAATGTTTTTATAAAAATCATTTAGGTCAATGGATTAAAAGGAAAAGAGAAAGGCCAGGGAACAGATCCAGCCGGCCCAGCCAGCAGGCCTGGCCACCAGGCACGCGCGGGCCAGGTTCAAACCTGACCTGCGGGCCCCTAGGGTCAGCGTCAGCGGCTGGGCGCGCTGGCTGCCCCAGGACACCGACAGGTGGGCTCGACCTATCGGGTCCTTCTCGTACCTCCAGCCAGAGAGGTGGAGATGGACGCCTGCGAGGCTGCCGTTGTCCTCAGGCAATTCTAGGAACGAGAATGGGTTCCTCGTGCCTCCGCCTACCTGCCCATGGTCGGGACGTCACCGGAGGTGGTCTGGGTCACCGGCGACGAGGTGCCCGTGGCGGAAGGGTTTCGGGTTGGTGTTGACCTAGGGGCTAGGGGTATGGATTCGCTCGGGAAAGTTAGCGGAAATGCTCCTGGTGTCAAGGGGAGTGTAATGGGAGGTCGGGCAGCGCAGGAGCCGACGTGTAGCCGGAGATCGACCATAGCTCCGAGGCAGTGGGGCCTTGGTCGATCTCGAGCACCGGGGCTCTGCGAGCTCGATTGGGTGGCTAGGGAGTGGCTACTGGTTGTGCTGAAGTTGCTTGGAGGGTGCTGGGGCGCCGGGGGGACCTATTTATAGGCCATCGACGGTGACCCGACTCGGGCGCGCCGGTGACTCACCGTGGCGCGCGTGTGAGCACAGTGAGGTGCTGGCCGCGAAACCACGGTTTCGGGACGTGGTTTAGGACCTCCTGGTGCAACGGCCGCAGAGGGAAAGCGAGTGCGGTCGAGCCGCAGCGACCGTGCATGCTCGGCCGCGTCGGGCGCGCCCGGACACGCGCGCCTGAGCTCTTGCGCGAGGGGGAGAGGGTCCCTGGGGGTAGCTTTGCACTGAATGATTGTCGGGGGAGTGTTTGGACATAACTGGGGAGGTTGGGACCGGCCGGAGGGTCGTCCCCTTGCTGGTGGCTCTCTGCAGCGCGCCCAGAGCGCAGCTTTGGCATGCCACTGCATGCTGGCTCGCTCTGGGCACTTGGGACGTGTCCTCCATGTCCTGAGTGTTGCTCGGAGTGAGCCTAGCCGTTGAGGCTTAGTTGGAGCTCGAGCTGGTCAAGGGAGCAAGGAACACTAGTGTTGCCAGTACTGCCCTGCAGCTCAAATTGGAGTTCTTGTCACTTGTGCTTGGACTTGGGGAGGGGCTGATTGACTGGGTGCTCAGGGTGTTCTGGTGCTCTAACCCACCATGTTTGGGGCCTTGACATTGGGTAAAACAATGGCTAGGAGGGTTTTTACCTTCCTGTCAGTAGGTGTTTGACAGTGACTTGGGGTGCTTCCACTCCACCACTGTAAATGAAACTTAACAGGTTTGGTCTTAGGGTAAAAACATGGGGTTCCACCAAATCTGAGCTCCATTGAACAAGTTTGGCTTTGTAAACTTGAAAATGTCTCAAAATGACTAGTACTGTCCTTTACAAAGGGAGTGTGGCCAAACAGAGTCCCACAAATCCCATCTTTGGCGTGGAGTCCTCATTTGGGGTGCTAAACACCTCTGCAAAGTTTCAGCTCTATTGGAGAAACTTTGCAATGTAGAGTTGTTCCAACTCTATTCTGGACATCGAGGGTTTTGGGCTCATTAGGTGCACTTCACCTCCTTGGATCAAGGTGAGATTTTAGGTGAGCACCTAATATGGCTTGGGAGGGCTCCTGAAATTTTATGAGATTTTATTGAGATGATTTCCTTTGGAAACATCTCAAAAAGCTAAAACAGACAGAAATGGTTTTCAGGGTTTTCCTCAAATAATATTAATATAAAATAGGGTTGAAAATCTTATATGTGGAAAATATATGTCCTTCTGAGATTCCATGAATTTACTCAGAATTTTCTAAGGCAGGAAAGCAATTTTCCTTGTCGGAATATCATTACTGGCCTTAGAAACAGACATAGATATAAAATAGGAAAATAATATTTTAAATCACCAATTAATGTTTTTAATGAATGAAAATAACATTTGGATCAGATCACCAACTTTGGTTGGAAGTGTCACTTGGCTTCATGAGCTAGTAGTGTATCCCAACATGATGAAGGTGATCTTGATATAGAGGAAAAAGGGTTTTTGAAGAGAGCAAAATAATTAGTTTTCATAGGTTTGAGTCATCAAACAAACAAGCACACACTCAAACAAGGGTTCACATTGCACTCACAACATTATTTTTAAAAAGTTTTAACTAGCTCTGATTTTTGCAACATAGAATACTTGGGGTGAAAAACAGGGTATGACAGACCTATCCCTCTTACAAGAATCTCGTCCCCGAGATTCCTAGGCTAAGCGTTAAACAACTCGGAAAATTCTGATCGGAGATAGTCTTCACGTTCCCATGACGCTTCTGCTTCGATATGGTTGCTCCACTAAACCTTGAAAAACTTGATGGTGCGGCTTCTGGTGCAACGCTCGGCTTCATCCAAAATGCGGATCGGTCTCTCGCGGTAGGTAAGATCCGGTTGAAGGTCAATAGCTTGGTGATCAATGTCCTTGTAAAGATCGGGATGGTTCGGCACTTGCAAACACTTCCGGAGCTGTGACACGTGGAACACGTTGTGCACACCCGAAAGCTCAGGAGGTACATCCAACTGATAAGCTACTTCCCCGCGCCTTGCCGTGATCTTGAAGGGTCCAATGAACCTTGGAGCTAGCATCCCTTTGACGTGGAAACGCTTGGTCCCATTGAGAGGCGTTACTCGCAAGTACACCTGGTCTCCGGGAACAAACCCCACGTTTCTGTGGCAAGGGCCCGCGTAACTCTTCTGCCTTGACTTAGCTGCCTCCAAGTTCTCTCGGACAAGCTGAACCTTGTCCCCTGCTTCCTGCAGTGCTTCTGGTCTGAAAACTAATCCTTCACCGGTTTCGGACCAATTGAGCGGGGTGCGGCACTTCAGCCCATATAACGCTTCGAATGGGGCCATCTGAAGACTGGACTGGTAGCTGTTGTTGTAAGAGAACTCACCAAACAGCAATCAGTCTTCCCACTTGGCACCATGGGCCAAAACACAAGCGCGGAGCATGTCCTCAAGTATCTGGTTTACCCTCTCGGTCTATACGCCTGTTTGCGGGTGGAAAGCCATACTGAAGGAGAGTTTGGTTCTGACAGCTTCTTGAAACTTCTTCCAGAATCTTGAGGTGAATTGCGTGCCACGGTCGGACACAATCTCTTTGGGAACTCCATGGAGACTCACCACTCGATGAATGTACAGACTGGCCAGCTGGCTGCCATCATAAGTGGTGTTAACGGGGATGAAATGGGCCACCTTGGTCAAATGATCAACTATGACCCAAATGGAGTTATGACCCTTATTCGACCGGGGCAACCCGGTGATGAAATCCATGCCGAATTTATCCCACTTCCATTCCGGCACTTGAAGAGGTTGCAGTAATCCAGCACATCGCTGGTGTTCAGCCTTGACTCGCTGACATACATCGCATTTAGCGACATAGGAGCCAATTACCCTCTTCATGCCAAGCCACCAGAATCGTTCTCGGATGTCTTGGTACATCTTGGTACCACCTGGATGGATAGAGTACGGTCTGTCATGTGCCTCTTGCAGGATCAAGTCCTTAAGTTCGGCCTTGTTAGGTACGCATAAGCGCTTCCCGTACCATAGTACTCCTTGCTCATCAATCGAGAATCCTAGGGCTTTGCCTTCTCGCACCTTCCTCTTTAGGCCTTCGATACTCTTGTGCCCCTTCTAGGCTTCCTTGATGTCGTCTGCCAGAGTAGGCTTGACGTCGAGGTTGGCCAGGTACCCTGGTTCGACTATCTCAAGTCCTCAGCCCTCCATCTCTTCACACAAGACGGGTAACCTTTCCTTGAGTGTGACGTTCAAGGAGCCTGCCTTCCGGCTCAAGGCATCGGCTACCACGTTCGCCTTGCCGGGATGGTACTGAATGCTGAGGTCGTAATCCTTGATTAACTCAAGCCATCTCCGCTGTCTCATATTCAGCTCCCATTGAGTGAAGATATATTTCACACTTTTGTGGTCTGTATATATCTCACATCGCTTTCCCAGAAGGTAATGTCGCCACGTCTTCAGAGCATGCACTACAGCTGCTAGCTCGAGATCATGGGTGGCGTAGTTCTCCTCATGCGGTCGCAGTTGCCGTGACAAGTACGCCACGACCCTGCCATCTTGCATCAGGACTCCATCGAGCCCGGTTCCATAGGCATCACAATATATCATGAATTCCTTGTTGATGTCTGGGGGTAGCCAATACCGGGCTGTAGTTCGCCTCTCCTTCAACTCGTGGAAGCTTGCTTCACATGCCGGTGTCCACTCGAACTTCCGGCCTTTCTTCAAGAGCTGAGTCATGGGTCGAGCGATGCTGGAGAATTCTTCGACAAACTTGCGGTAGTATCCCACGAGCCCGAGGAAATTCCTGACATCCTTCACGTCCTTTGGTGATTCCTAGTTGGTCACTGTAGTAATCTTGGACTGATCTACGGCCAAACCGCGTGCTGTTAGGGTATGACCCAGAAATCCAACTTCGTTCAGCCAAAACTGACACTTGCTGAATTTGGCATAAAGTTGGTGCTCTAGAAGCTTTCCCAGAACTAGCCTCAGGTGTTGCTCATGCTCTTCTTCGGACTTGGAGAAGATTAATATGTCATCGATGAACACGATGACAAACTTGTCCAAATATTCCATGAAGACCTTGTTCATGAGGTACATGAAGTAGGCTGGGGCATTTGTCAAACCGAAAGGCATGACAGTGCATTCATATAGACCGTACCGGGTCACGAATGCAGTCTTGGGTATATCTTCAGGTCGGATCTTCAACTGGTAGTATCCCGATCGAAGATCGATCTTGGAAAATACCCTGGCCCCGTTTAACTGGTCAAACAGGTCTTCGATCTTGGGGAGCGGGTACTTGTTCTTAATTGTGACATAATTAAGGGAACGGTAGTCGACGTAGAGTCGAATGGTACCATCCTTCTTTGAAACAAATAGAACAGGTGATCCCTAAGGTGATGCACACGGACGGATGAACCCTTTCCTGAGTTGCTCATCCAGCTGCTTCTTCAGCTCTGCCAACTCTTCGGAACCCATCCTGTAAGGCTTTTTATATATAGGCCTTGATCCGGGCATGAGCTCAATAATGAACTCGATGTCTCGGTTAGGAGGAATTCGGGGTAGCTCGTCAGGAAAGACGTCCAGGTATTCATAGACTATAGGCACTCGATCAAGCTCTACCTCGGATAGACTGTTGACTCGAGGTGCGTGATCCGATACTGGCTCGGAGACAAACTTGACCTTGACCCCTTGGTTGCTTCTCATGGTGATGGACCTGTTGGCACAGTCCAAAAGACTCTGGTGCTTGGCCAACCAATCCATGCCGAGGATTACTTCTACACCTTGCGATTTATGCACAATGAGGTCTGCCAAGAAACTCGTCCCATTGATAACTATCTCGACCCTTCTACACCCTAGGTTGGTCCTCAATACTGTTCCCGGGGTTTGAATTGCCATCTGCCCACGGAGTAAAGTGGGTTTTAAATCGCACTTTTCTGCAAACCCTTGAGTAACAAAAGAATGCGAGCACCACAATCAAACAACACTGTTGCTGGAGTTGAGTTGACGAGGAACGTACCCAGAATGCAGTCCGGGTCTTCCTGTGCTTCTTTTGTAGTGATGTGATTGATCCGGGCCCTGCCATTGAACTGTTGGTTGTGGGGGGCCTGGTTCCCTCCTGCTGCACCTTGAGCGGGGTTGGGTGCATTGGGACGCGGTGCGTCGGGCTTCTTGTTGTGGCACTGCCTGGAATAGTGCCCAGTCTGACCACGGCCAAAGCAGGTGACTTGCCCCGGAGGGTTGGTCTTGACTCCACCGTGGTTCGGCGGGTTGACTGCTGGCTTGGCTTGCTGCTGAGGCTGATTATTTTGGCGGAACACCGGATACTTGTATTGTTGTTGCTGAAAGTTGGGTCTTGGAGGTGCTGACTGCCATGGTCTTGGTCTTGCGTTACCGGGTCCTCCACTGCCCATCAGTTTGCGCTTGCGGGTGTCGTCCATCGCACGACGCTTGTCTTCCAGCATAAGCGCCTTGTTAACCAGCTCGCTGAAAGTCTGGCAGTCGCAAACCACCAGCTCGTATTGCAGGAATTGCTGTAACCCTTCCATGAAGCGTTCCACCTTAGCGGCCTCAGTGTTAACATCTTCAGGCGCGTACCTCGACAAGGGGTTAAACTTTTGCAGGTACTCCTTAACAGTTCCACTTCCTTGCCTCAAGGCTCAGAATTCCCGCTTCTTAATGGTCATCAGTCCAGGTGGAATGTGAGCCGCGCGAAATCCTTCCTTGAACATCTCCCAAGTGATGACTTGCCCTGCCCGCATGATCTAGAATCCATCCCACCATGCCCTGGCGGTGCCTCCGAGATAGTGAGAAGCATAAAGGACCTTCTCATGATCATCGGTACACTTGACCAGTGCAAGGAGGTCTTCAATGGTGCGAATCCAGTCATCGGCGTCCAGGGTTTCAGTTGACTCCGTGAATATGGGAGGCGTAGTCCGCATGAACTCAGAAAGAGTAGAGCAACCACCGCCATTCCCATTCCACGGCGGGTTGGCCACCAGGACTTGAGTCAGCTGCTGAATAGCGGCATTGCTAGCTTGACGCTCCTCCCAAAGGGCTTGAAGGAACTGAGCCATCGTCAAGTTCTCAGGAGGAGGTGGTGGCGGAAGGTCTCTAGGCTGCTCGTGGTGACCTCCAGTGTGAGCTTCTCCTTCGGTTCCCTGCGGCGTCCCTGAGGAGCCGGCGCCGCGGTTGCCGAAGGTGCTGTTGCGGGTTGCGTTCACCATCCTGTCATAGAAATAGACAGGTCAAAATGCCACCTTGCTCGGGAATACAAGGATTCGTTCCTAGTAAGAGGGGGTCCAACACGTGTATGTGCCAAGTTTTCAAAATCAAAGTCTTTGATAAACTAGAGACTGCATTCATAACAACTAGGTGATGTAGTCACTTACAGGCTGCCTAAGGCAATAGGTGACTTACATCAAGCACACAACAAAAATTAAAAACGGATACATGGATACCCTATGCTCGGGGTACTCCTAATTTCCTACGCTAAAACCTACGCGGCGGACTGCTCGGTCTCAAAGGCGGACTCAACAGGATCCTCATCTTCATCAACATCCTCTTCCTTTATAGGAGTGGAAGAAAGAATCCGCACATCACGGCGTCTCTTGGGCGAGGCGGCGAAGATCTCAGTGTACTCTTCCGCTATCAGGCAGCAACTCCGAAGAGGGACTGCCTGGATGGATAACATACCACCCCTAGTGGCAATAGCTGCCCTCCCTTCAGGTGCGCCTCCCTTCTTTACTTTGCGGTTCTGCATCTTCTCAGTGTGGAGCAGGCTCTTGACTAGGTGCAGCTCTTGGCGAAGCTTGACTGATTCCTTGATCAGGAAGTGTGTCAGGGTGTCCGACGACAGATTGAAGTAGGTCTGAAACCTTATTGGCATTCCATCCTCCATGGCTGGGGTGAGTGTCCAACTCCCATCCACTCCTTCCTTAATGAAAGGTATGTGACGAGTGAGAGGCTCATTAGCCATCTCAGGGAGGATGCTGCGGAGTTGCACGAGTGCCTCTCGTGCAGCCGTCTCCACTGCCAACATCAGCTCTCCCATCTGTGGTCCTTCGAAGAACCAACTAGACGGGGAGTAATTAGCCTTCACTATCACGTCCACGTGATATTCCTTGGTGTCGGTGTTGACCCAGTGCTCGTGGTAGAGGAAGATGGGCGTGCGTCCTACGTGGCACTTCTCGAGACAATCCACCAGGAGTAGTGGAAAGCCGGTCTCCAGAAGCGTCTCGGGTACGGCAGTCATCTACAAGGCATAGGAGAGAAGTCAGAAGGTTGTATGTGCAAGAGTCTTGTGCAAGGCTGGCGTTCTAACGTTCTCACTTAACGTCCATGCTATCTAAGGCTTCCTATACTCAAGATGGCTCTGATACCAGTACTGTGGGGACCCCGACTAGCAAGTCGAGTTCGACGTGCCCAGTGACCCCAAGGATCAATGTTCACTTAACACAGATACTGAATAATAGAGTCTTACATCCAAGTACCGAAATTATTACATCGAACGACCAGAAGGTCGGGTTCAAGAGCAAGGCCTAAAGCCAATTAAACGGATACATCGAGTAGCGGAAACTCGTAAGGGGTAAGCGGTGCCCATGCCATCAAGCCTACACCGACAGGCATTCTGACTTGGAAGCGTCCTAGATCGCAGGTTCGTCTCCAAAGGCGTACTCATCGCCAAACTCCGGTCCTTCCATGTCTGGTCAATAACATAACCAGTGGCAAGCCAATGAGTACTTTGAATGTAATCGCAAACAGCCCATGATATGAATATATATGGTAAGAAATAATGGTAACATGTATCTTTAGTGGAAAGCAATGTGGTGGCATAATCCGGTATATGCAACAAGTTAAAGAATTACTTATGAAGAACAGGTTAGAGATATTGACATATCTGACAAGGGTTGAACACACCGGGTTCACCCTGTATGCCAATTCATCGGACTTGTCATAACCTCAAGGTATTAATGAGGGCTAAACCATCTGGGTTTACCCTATATGTCAAGTCACCGAACTTGATCATATTATTGTGATTATCATAACAACACCTTTTTAACACCACACACGCGCACACACTTGGTTTATGCGGAAACACAGGACGTAGTTTAAGCAGCACAACCCAACTGTCCTTGACCATGGACACGACTATTCAAATAGTTTACACTCTATAGAGGTAGTACGCTGGACACACGAGAAACGGGAAACTTCCGTGTCATCTACGACTCGCGGTATATCACATAAACCCGAGGTAAGTACCCGATCATCATCTTTCCCCTGTCGATACTAGACAAAGAGGTCCACTCGATTGGTACCCAGCCCACATGTTGTACGTCTTACGAGCACCAACTCTGGACCGTAACAACCATGCAGGGACCAACGGTGTGCCTGGAACTCATAATAATGGCATAGTCGGCCTACCTGGCACGACCCCATCACGAGAGTGACACCGATCACTCCCGCCACTAGTAATGTGGCTCTTTGCTAGTACCGACCAGAGTAATCAACAAAGCCCCATCCCATAAAGGGGTATCGTGGTCGTACTGGTAAGGTTGGGACGGTCGACACATCATAAATCTAACCCCATTTCCGAAACCATACTCACACCAAAATCACCGGTGCATCACTTCACCAAAAGTGATCACCAACTCCTTATCACCCTCGGGCAGTAGTGGCACCTGACGGGGTTTTCATAAACTCTTTATTTAACTCATCATCATGCTTGTGATAATATGCTCTATCTTTACTTGTCAACATCGTAATAAAATGACCCTCACGGGGTAGGGTCAAGCTCGAAGCAATGATCTTACTTTACTAGTCAACATGACAGTAGCATGATCCTCGTAGATGGTAGGGTCAGCTCATCATGTTTGTGCTCCGAGGAGCCATATGAATAACATCACTATCAATGCAAGTGCTTCGAAGAAGCCTTCGGTACCATCACCACAATGATGAACCGGCATCGTGATCACATGCAACGGGAAATACTTGTTATACTAACATGCATCATTTTATATATTTTAAGTCATGGCAAAAGGGCTGCTTGCCTTGGTCAGCTAGGTATCCGGGGTATTCGAGGTCTTCCGCTCCGGATCCTCCGTCAGTCGGTAACTCTACCATCGAGAAAGGAATAAATAAATACTAGCTCTCACTAAAACAGATCACAAAGTGCTTTTAAAAATGTTGCAAGGCCTGAATAAATTCAGTTTATTATGTTGGAAAATGTTTCCTATAGTTTTATTAGCTAAGCATATTTATTTAAAAGCAAACAGAAGCAAACAAGTGCTTTTTAATATCATTTTATTATATCGAAATAGTTTCTGTTTTTGTTAAATGTCAACTATTGCAGAATCAAATACTACTCAAATTTAGAAAATTACTGGTGGAAGAATTATATTTTTCTGCATGCCTGGCCACCACGCGCGCGGGGGCCAGGTTCAAACCTGACCTGCGGGCCCCTAGGGTCAGCGTCAGCGGCTGCGCGCACTAGCTGCCTCAGGACACCGACAGGTGGGCTCCACCTGTCGGGTCCTTCTCCTACCTCCAGCGAGAGAGGTGGAGATGGACGCCTGCGAGGCTGTCGTTGTCCTCAGGCCAGTCTAGGAACGGGCATGGGTTCCTCGTGCCTCCGCCTACCTGCCCATGGTTGGGACGTCACCGGAGGTGGTATGGGTCACCGGCGACGAGGTGCCCGTGGCGGAAGGGTTTCGGGTTGGTGTTGACCTAGGGGTTAGGGGTAAGGATTCGCTCGGGAAAGTTAGGGGAAATGCTCCTGGTGTCAAGGGGAGTGTAATGGGAGGTCGGGCAGCGCAGGAGCCGACGTGTAGCTGGAGATCGACCGGAGCTCCGACGCGGAGGGGCCTCGGTTGATCTCGAGCACCGGGGCTCTGAGCTCGATTGGGTGGCTAGGGAGTGGCTAGTGGTTGTGTTGAAGCTGCTTGGAGGGTGCTGGGGCGCCGGGGGGACCTATTCATAGGCCATCGACGGTGACCCGACTCGAGTGCGCCGGTGACTCACCGTGGCGCGCGTGCGAGCACAGTGAGGTGCTGGCTGCGAAACCACGGTTTCGGGACGTGGTTTAGGACCTCTTGGTGCAACGGCCGCAGAGGGAAAGCGAGTCGGGTCGAGCCGCAGCGACCGTGCATGCTCGGCCGCGTCGGGCGCGCACGGGCCCGCGTGCCTGGGCTCTTGCGCGAGGGGGAGTGTTTGGACATAACTGGGAAGGTTGGGACCGGCCGGAGCGTCGTCAAACATGATGGAAGTTAACATGATGGAAGTTAACATGATGGAATTTTAGCTGAGATTAGGAGGCTCTACCAAATTTGAGCTCCATTGGATAAGTTTGACAATGTAAACTTGAAAACACCCCCAAATGAGCACTCCTACCTTTTTATGAGAAAATGTGAGCAATTTAATCCCCACAAATCCAAATCTTGGCATGATCTCCTTATTTTGGGTACTAAGCCCTCCTGCAAAGTTTGAGGCCATGTGGACAAACTATGCAATGTAGAGTTGCTTCAACTTGAATATGGACAGGACGGGTTTCTAGATTATTTGGTGAACCAAACCACCTTAGAATGAGGTGAAACTTGACATGATAACCAGATATATCATGGGTGACAAACTAGAATTTTATGGAAATTTATTGAGAATATTTCCTTTGTAAATATTTCAAAAGGTCAAAACAGATAGAATAGGTTTTCAAAGGTTTGCTATAGTATTTTAATCATAAATAGGGTTTGAAAATCTTATGTATGGAAAATATATGTCCTCTAAGTATCTCCAAATTTTCTTATTTTTCTCTAAGGCAGGAAAATAATTTTCCACTCAGAAATATCATTTATAGCCTCAAAAAAGCACATATAAATAAAATTGGAAAATCCGTTATAAAATAATCATTTTATGATTTTGGGGAGTTATAATAATGCTAGAATCATAATAAAATTTTGGTTGAAGGCAACCCCTTTAAATGAGGGACTTATAGTGCAAACCCCAAAGCTAGGTTTTGAATTAACAAAAATGAGAAAAAGGATTTTTATGGCAATATTATTTTATAAAACCATTTTTAAGATCCACACACACAACCGTACATACAAACAATGACAATCAAGACACTCATAGCATTTTCTTAAAAAGTTTTAATTTAAACCAAACTTGAGAAGATTACAGTTCAGGCAAAGTGAACACATTGTGTGATAGAAATATCTTGTGCAACATGATTCCGGTGATGCTTTGGGCTATCTCAGAGTTGAGGTTTTCCACTATGGAATCGAGGAGATCGTGAGTTTTGTGATAGAGGCTTTCTATGCGGCTGGTGGTAATTTGTGATGGACTAGTTGGAGCACCATGGAGGGTTAAATCTTTCGGAAAGTCATGCCTGGGGTCATGTGGCAAATGTAGAAAACTTGAAGCAAACTTAAGTAAAAATATGCCAACTATGTGCGTAACCGTAACTGTCTCTTTCATGAGTTCCTTCCCCGACTGAGGACACGATGGGGTTATGTCTGACGTAAGTAGGTGTTCAGGATCATTCATTTGATCATCATTAATTCACGTCTGTTATGCGTAGATCATCCCCCTCTTTTATTCTTGTAGTCATAAGTTAGCCACCTCAAATAAATGCTTAGTCACTTGCTGCAGCCTCACCATTTATCCATACCTCACCGATTAAGCTTTGCTAGTCTTGATACCTTTGGAAATGAGATTGCTGAGTCCCCTGTGGTTCACAGATTACTACAACAACAGTTGTAGGTACAAATAAAGCAATACTTTGACGTGAGAGCGATGATTGTTCCATTTGGAGTTTTCTACTACTTCTTGTTCATCGATCTACGATGGGTTCCAGGCCGGCATCCTGGGATAGTAAGGATGGACGTCATTCTTTTATCGTTCGTTTTTGTCCGTAGCCGGACCCTGCTCTTCTACATGATGATTGTATATTGTTGCACTGATGTGATATTTATGTAGCTTGTGGCGAGTGTAAGCCAATTCCATATACTCATCCGTTCAGTACGTGTACTTGTAACAATATCCATTCTAGCAAAACAACGAGATGCGCTTCTATCCCTATCGAGGCCCTCGTGCCAAAAATAAGGATAGGACCGCATCTTGGGCGTTACACGGGAAGAATGTGGAAGGCTACCGGCACCACTAGGTCTTCATGGACACACGTCGGGAGAGCCTGCTCCTCGCGACTCCATTGGATCCGCCCGAGCAAACCTCCACGTGGAGCCACAAGAAGCTCACCGACCCGAGGACGGGGCCTGTCATCGAGAGAATCGCCTCTATCACGGAGGCCCGCCTAATGGGGGCGATGATTATCAAAGCATTCGTGGGGCATCACATCGAGCCGCTTGTGGCGCACTCGCGCCAGTTGTGGGAGTCCGCTGACACGGGAGACCCAATGCACCTGCTCGTCAGCGGCCTAATGTACGACAAGCTAGACAGAGCCATGGGGTCTCTGCTAGGCCCAGCCCCGAGGACCTCCCGCATGCCATGCCACAATGTACACTTGCGATGACATGGAAGGAATGGTTGTGGAAATGCCCGCCTTCAACGAATGGGGGCTCGTCGGGCTTCCCAAGGGCTCTCCCATTGCAGTATCTTCCTCGGGTGGTGACTGCAACGACCATGATTCGGAGGAGACTAAAGGGGAGGAGGACGTCGACCGGATTCCACCGCCCAACCTCCATCCGTCCTTGCGCAATCTCGCCGATGATGTTGTTGTGGATGAGCAGCTCTAGGGAATTCCCTCTAAGCCCATGGCCTCGGAAGAAGGAGGAGGGTTGGGCCCTGCAACGGTCGATGTGCCAACAGTGGGAGCCCCTGATGATGGTGCAGCGCCTCCCCTGGCAATGCTCATACCTCTCTAGGGGACCCCTCAGGCTCCCAGGGAGGAGGGAGGCCAATAATAGCTCACCGGGAACTGCGTCGAGCACCCCTTTGATGGCGGTGGCACGATGCACGAAGGTGGTGAGGACGTGTCGGCCGCCTTCGGCAAGAAGAAGAAGTGGGCTCCTGGGGATGAGTAAGTACCTTAGCCCATCCTCATACTATTCATCCGCGATCGGTTTACTCAGGCCAGCCCTTCTCCGGCGCAGGCTCCTTGCTGGCGGCGAGGAGAAGAAGATGATGGCCGCCACTTGGGTGAAGGTGATGCAAATCTTGAAGGCACCCTTGTTCCTAGGTTGGGGTCTCAGCGAGCATGGAGGCAGCTTGCGCAAGTGGGCACCATGCTCGGGCGCACACGTGCCACTACATCTCCATGCACCCCCTCCATGCAGCTAGGAGGCACGAACATCGAGGCCGCGACGGCCGAGCCGCCAGCGCCACAGTTCAAGGCCGTGACGATGATGGCCCTGCCTCTATTGCCACTCGCCAAGACCGTGGTGGTCCAGGCCCCGGCGCCAACTATCGATGTTGTCATCACCGTCGAGCCCTTGGATGTTGATGTGATGGCCTTCGCGGAGCCCATGGTGTCTCAAGAGGAGGGCATCGGTGACGTTCTACTTGCGGCAGCGGTTAGCGCTGGGGTGGAGACACCTCCGGAGGCCCTTTCCTTGATGGGCCAGGATGAGTTGCTTAGGCATGGGGCCTTGAGCAATGCGGTGGACATGATCACCCAGCTCTAGGTGGATTTTCGAGACGCGGAGGTGTGCCTGATGCTATCCCACAGAGAACAGCGCCAGAAATTGACACGTTGACAGAGGCTGGTCTTGCGTTGGTTTTTCCCTTGAAGAGGAAAGGGTGATGCAGCACAGGAGCAGTAAGTAGTTCCCTCAGTTTGAGAACCAAGGTATCCATCCAGAAGGAGGGTTTTGTCAAGTCCAGAGTACCTGCGCAAACACAAACAAGCTTGCACCCAACGCTTCAAAGGGGTTGTCAATCCCTTCAAGATTGTTTGCAAAGTGAGATCTGAAGGCGGAAAGTGCAACAAAGTAAAAAGTGTAAGGCTGAAAATATGGTGTGGAGTAGACTCTAGGGGTCATAGTGTTCACTAGAGGCTTCTCTCAAAATAGCAAGTATTACGGTGGGTGAACAAATTACTGTCGAGCAATTGATAGAACTGCCGCAAAGTCATGACGATATCTATGTTGGGTAACGTAGCATAAATTCAGAAAAATTCCTACGCATATTCAGATCTTCCTATGGAGAGACCATCAATGAGAGAGGGCTGAGTGCATCTTCATACCTTTGAAGATCGCTAAGCGGAAGCATTACTAGAACGCGGTTGATGGAGTCGTACTCGCGGCGATCCAGATCGCGGTGTAATTCCGATCTAGTGCCGAACTACGGCACCTCCGCATTCAACACATGTCCAGCCCGGTGACGTCTCCTGCACCTTGATCTAGCAAGGTGGAGGGAGAGGTTGGGGAAGATCTCCAGCAGCACGATGGCGTGGTGTCGATGGAGAGACAAGGTCTCCCAGCAGGGCTTGGCCAAGCACCGGCAGAGAGGAAGGAGAAAGAAGAGCAGGGCTGCACCGAGGGAGAGGCAAAACTGTGTCTCCAAAATCCCAAAAGTGCCCACTATATAGGAGGAGGGGAGGGGGGTGCCACCCCTAGGGTTCCCACCCTAGGTGGTGCGGCAGCCCCCCTAGATGGGAGGTGCGGCGGCCAGGGGGGAGGGGTGGCGCACCCCTAGGTGGGCCTTAGGCCCACCAGCGCCTCGGGTTTCCCGGCGACGTTGCCCCCTTCCGGTGGACCCCCGGGGCCACCTCCGGTGTTCCCGGTGTTCCCGGTACGTTACTGGTGACACCCGAAACACTTCCGTGTATGAAACCATCCGTCCTATATATCAATCTTTACCTCCAGACCATTCCGGAGCTCCTCGTGATATCTGGGATCTCATGGTGGCTCCCACTTGCTCCACGATGATCTCATCGGATGAACCACGATGTCAAGGATTCAATCAATCCCGTATACAATTCCCTTTGTGTGTCGGTATAGAACTTGCCCGAGATTCGATCGTTGGTATACCTATACCTTGTTCAATCTCATTACCAGTAAGTCTCTTTACTCGTTCTGTAGCACGTCATCGTGTGACGAAATCCTTTAGTCACATTGAGCTCATGATGATGTTCTACCGAGTGGGCCTAGAGAATCCTCTCCATCACACGGAGTGACAAATCCCGATCTCGATTCGTACCAACCCAACAGACACTTTCAGAGGTACCCGTAGTGCACCTTTATAGTCACCCAGTTAAGTTGTGACGTTTGATACACCCAAAGCACTCCTACAGTATTCGGCAGTTGCACAATCTCACGGTCGAAGGAAAATACACTTGACATTAGAAAATCTTTAGCATACGAACAATACGATCTAGTGCTACACTTAGGATTGGGTCTTGTCCATCACATCATTCTCAATGATGTGATCCCATTATCAATAACATCTAATGCCCATGACCAGGAAACCATGATCACCTATTGACTAATGAGAGGCTTGCTAGGGACACATTGTGATCTATTTATTCACACATGTATTACTGTTTCCTGTTAATACAATTATAGCATGAACAATAGACGATTATCATGAACAAGGAAATATGATAATACCACTTTATTATTGCCTCTAGGGCATATTTCCAACAATCTCCCACTTGCACTAGAGTCAATAATCTAGTTACATTGTGATGTATCGAACACCCATAGCATTATGGTGTTGATCATGTTTTGCTCGTGGAAGAGGTTTAGTCAACGGGTCTGCAACATTCAGATCTGTGTGTACTTTACAAATCTCTATTACTCCACTCTGTTCATGGTCCTGGATGGAGTTATAGCGGCATTTCATGTGCTTCGTCTTCCGATGAAACCTGGGCTCCTTGGCTATGGCAATGGCCCCAGTGTTGAAACAGAAGGCTGTCATTGAAACCACTCCAAGGTCGGTTATGAGCTCCTTCATCCAAATTCCTTCATGAGCCGCTACTGAAGCAACTATGTACTCCGCTTCACATGTAGATGTTGCCACGACTTCTTGCTTGCTGCTGCACTAGCTCACTGCCCCACCATTCAAAACATATACGTATCCAGTCTGTGATTTAGAGTCATGTGGATTTGTGTCGAAGCTAGCATCGACGTAACCCTTTACGACGAGCTCTTCGTCACCTCCATAAACAAGAAACATTTCCTTAGTCCTTTTCACATACTTAAGGATATTCTTGACCGTTGTCCAGTGTTCCATACCGGGATCACTTTGGTACCTCCCTACCAAACTTATGGCAAGGTTTAGATCAGGTCTCGTACACAACATGGCATACATAAGAGAGCCTACGGCTGAAGCGTAGGGGACATAACTCATCTTCTCTCTATCTGCTGCCGTGGTCGGCGACTGAGTCTTACTCAATCTCATACCTTGCAAAACTGGCAAGAACCTTTCTTTGAGTTTTCCATATTGAACTTCTTCAATATCTTGTCAAGGTATGTACTTTGCAAAAGACCTATGAGGCGTCTCGATCTATCTCTATAGATCTTGATGCCTAATATGTATGCAGCTTCTCCAAGGTCCTTCATTGAAAAACTCTTGTTCAAATAGGCCTTTATGGTCTCCAACATCTCTACATTATTCCCCATCAATAATATGTCATCTACATACAGTATGAGGAAAGCTACAGAGCTCCCACTCACTTTCTTGTACATACAGGCTTCTCTGTAAACCTGTATGAACCCAAACGCTTTAATCACTTCATTAAAGCGAATGTTCCAACTCCGAGATGCTTGACCAGCCCATAGATGGAGCGCTGGAGCTTGCACACTTTGTTAGCACCCTTAGGGTCGACAAAACCTTCTGGTTGCATCATATACAATTCTTCCTTAAGGTTCCCATTAAGGAACGCCGTTTTGACGTCTATTTGCCAAATTTCACAATCATAAAAGGCGGCAATTGCTAACATGATTTAGACTGATTTCAGCTTCTCTACGGGAGAGAAACTCTCTTCGTAGTCAAGTCCTTGAATTTGTCGAAAACCCTTGGTGACAAGTCGAGCTTTATAAATGGTCACATTACCGTTTGCATCAGTCTTCTTCTTGAAGATTCATTTATTTTATATGGCTCGCCGGTCATTGGGAAAGTCCACCAAAGTCCATACTTTGTTCTCATACATGGATCCTATCTCGGATTTCATAGCTTCAAGCCATTTGATGGAATCCGGGCCCGCCATCGCTTCTTCATAGTTCGAAGGTTCACCGTTGTCTAACAACATAATTTCCATTACGGGATTGCCGTACCACTCTGGTGCGGAGCGTACCCTTGTGGAGCTTCGAGGTTCAGTAGTAACTTGATCCGAAGCTTCATGATCATTATCATTAACTTCCTCTTCAGTTGGTGTAAGCGCCACATGAACAACTTCTCGAGCTGCGCTACTATCCTATTCGAGAGGGGGTGTAATTACCTCATCAAGTTCTACCTTCCTCCCACTTACATCTTTCGAGAGAAACTCTTTCTCTAGAAAGGATCCGTTCTTAGCAACAAAGGTTTTACCTTCGGATCTACGATAGAAGGTATACCCAATAGTTTCCTTAGGGTATCCTATGAATACGCATTTCTCTGCTTTGGGTTCGAGCTTTTCTAGTTGAAGTTTCTTCACATAAGCATCGCAGGCCCAAACTTTAAGAAACGACAACTTAGGTTTCTTGCTAAACCATAGTTCATACGGTGTCGTCTCAACGGATTTAGACGGTGCCCTATTTAAAGTCAATGCTGCAGTTTCTAATGCGTATCCCCACAATAACAACGGTAAGTCGGTAAGAGACATCATAGATCGTACCATATCTAATAAAGTGCTATTACGACGTTCAGACACTCCGTTGCGTTGCGGTGTGGCAGGCGGCGTCAGTTGTGAAACGATTCCACACTTCCTTAGGTGTGTGCCAAACTCGTGACTCAAATATTCTCCTCCACGATCATATCGTAGACATTTAATTTTTCTGTCACATTGATTCTCAACCTCACTTTGGAATTCCTTGAACTTTTCAAACGTCTCAGATTTGTGCTTCATCAAGTAGATATACCCATACCTACTCACATCATCGGTGAGAGTGAGAACATAACGATAGACAACGCGAGCTTCAACGTTCATTGGACCACACACATCAGTATGTATTATTTCCAATAAGTCGGTTTCTCTCTCCATTATTCCTGAGAATGGAGTCTTAGTCATCTTGCCCATGAGGCACGGTTCGCATGTGTCAAATGATTCAAAGTCAAGAGACTCTAGTAGTCCATCAGTATGGAGCTTCTTCATGCGCTTAACGCTGATATGACCAAGGCGGCAGTGCCACAAGTATGTGGGACTATCATTATCAACTTTACATCTGTTGGTACTCACACTATAAATATGTGTAACATCACGATCGAGATTCATCAAGAATAAACCATTCACCAGCGGAGCATGACCATAAAACATATCAGTCATATAAATAGAAGAACCATTATTCTCTGACTTAAATGAGTAGCTGTCTCACATTAAGCAAGACCCTAATACAATATTCATGCTCAAAGGTGGTACTAAATAACAATTATTAAGGGTTAAAACTAATCCCGACGGTAGATGTAGAGGTAGCGTGCCGATGGCGATCACATCGACCTTGGAGCCATTCCCGACGCGCATCGTCACCTCGTCCTTGGCCAGTCTCCGCTTATTCCGCAGTTCCTGCTTTGAGTTGCAAATGTGAGCAACAACACCGGTATCAAATACCCAGGAGCTACTACGAGCGCTGGTAAGGTACAAGTCAATAACATGTATATCACATATACCTTTAACGTTGTCGGCCTTCTTGTCCGCTAAGTATTTGGGGCAGTTCCGCTTCTAGTGACCCTTTCCCTTGCAATACAAGCACTCAGTCTCAGGCTTGGGTCCATTCTTTTTCTTCTTCCCGGCATCTGGCTTACCGGGCGCGGCAACGGCTTTGTCGTCTTTCTTGAAGTTCTTCTTACCCTTGCCCTTCCTGAAACTAGTGGTCTTATTGACCATCAACACTTGATGCTCTTTCTTGATTTCTACTTCTGCAGACTTGAGCATCGAGTACAACTCGGGAATAGTCTTGTCCATCCCTTGCATGTTGTAGTTCAGCACAAAACCTTTGTAGCTTCGTGGGAGAGACTAGAGGATTATGTCAATTATAGCATCATCCGGAAGTTCGACTCCAAGTGAAGTCAGACGACCGTGTAACCCAGACATTTTGAGTATGTGCTCAATGACAGAACTGTTCTCCTCCATCTTACAGCTAAAGAACTTGTCGGAGACTTCATATCTCTCGACACGGGCATGAGCTTGAAAAACTAGCTTCATCTCTTGGAACATCTCATATGTACCGTGTTGCTCAAAACGCCTTTGGAACCCCGTTTCTAAAGTGTATAGCATGCCACACCTAACCAGAGAGTAGTCATCACTCCATGTTTGCCAGACGTTCAGAATGTCCTCGGCTGCTGCGGGAGCGGGAGGTTCACCTACCGGCGCATCAAGGACATAAGCCTTTTTAGCTGCTTCAAGGATGATCTTCAAGTTGCGAACCGAGTCCGCATAGTTGCTACCATCATCTTTCAGCTTGTTTTTCTCTAGGAATGCGTTGAAATTGAGGTTGACGTTGGCCATCTACAATATTTATAAAGACAACTATTAGACTAAGTTCATGACAATTAAGTTCATTTAATCAAATTAAGTATGAACTCCCACTTAAATCAACATCCCTCTAGTCATCTAAGTGATACATGATCCATGTTGACTAACCCGTGACCGATCATCACGTGAGACGGACTAGTCACCATGGTGAGCAACTTCATGCTGATCGTATTCAACCATACGACTCATGTTCGACCTTTCGGTCTCTTGTATTCGGGGTCATGTCTGTACATGCTAAGCTCATCGAGTCAACCTAGGTGTTTCGCGTGTGTAAATATGGCTTACATCCGTTGTATGCGAACGTTAGAATCTATCACACCCGATCATCACGTGGTGCTTCGAGACAACGATCCTTCGCAACGGTGCACACTTAGGGGAATACGTTCTCGAAATTTTAAGAGGGATCATCTTATTATGCTACCGTCGTTCTAAGCAATAAGATGAAAAACATGATCAACATCACAATGCAATCATATAGTGACATGATATGGCCATTATCATCTTTGCTCTTTTGATCTCCATCTTCAGGCATCGCATGATCATCATCGTCACCGGCGTAACACCATGATCTCCATCATCATGATCTCCATCAACGTGTCTCCGTGAAGTCGTCACGCCAACTACTACTATCACCACTACTATAGCTAACCGTTAGCAATGAAGTAAAAGTAGTAAGCACATGGTGTTGCATCTCATACAATAAATTAAGACAACTCCTATGGCTCCTTCCGGTTGTCATACTGATTGACATGCAAGTCGTGAAACCTATTACAATAACATGATCATCTCATATATCATACATGCAACATCACAACTTCGTCCATATCACATCACATGTCAAACCCTGCAAAAACAAGTTAGACGTCCTCTAATTGTTGTTGCAAGTTTTACGTGGCTGGTTTGGGTTTCTATCAAGAATACCTTCTTACCTACGTGACAGCCACAACGATGATATGCCAAAGCTATTTACCCATCATAAGGACCCTTTTCATCAAATCCAATCCGACTAGAGTAGGAGAGACAGACACCCGCTAGCCACCTTTATGCACGGTGTGCATGTCTGTCGGTGGAACCAGTCTCACGTAAGCGTACGTGTAAAGTCGGTCCGGGCTGCTTCATCCCACATTACCGCCAGAAAAGAATAAGACTAGTAGCGGCAAGCAATTGACAAATCATCGCCCACAACCTTTTGTGTTCTACTCGTGCATAGGATCTACGCATAGAAAACCTGGCTCGGATGCCACTGTTGGGTAACGTAGCATAAATTCAAAAAATTTCCTACGCATATTCAGATCTTCCTATGGAGAGACCAGCAACGAGAGAGGGGTGAGTGCATCTTCATACCTTTGAAGATTGCTAAGCGGAAGCATTACTAGAACGCGGTTGATGGAGTCGTACTCGCGACGATTCAGATCGCGGTGTGATTCCGATCTAGTGCCGAACTACGACACCTCCGCGTTCAACACACGTGCATCCCGGTGACGTCTCCTGCACCTTGATCCAGCAAGGAGGAGGGAGAGGTTGGGGAAGATCTCCAGTGGCACGACGGCGTGGTGTCGATGGAGAGACGAGGTCTCCCGGCAAGGCTTCGCCAAGCACCGGCAGAGAGGAGGAGAAAGAAGAGCAGGGCTACGCCGAGGGAGAGGCAAAATTGTGTCTCCAAAAGCACAAAAGTGCCCACTATATATAGGAGGAGGGGAGGGGGTTGCCACCCCTATGGTTCCCACCCTAGGTGGTGCGGCAGCCCCCCCAGATGGGAGGTCCGGCGGCCAGGGCAGGGGGAGGGCTGGCGCACCCCTAGGTGGGCCTTAGGCCCACCAGCGCCTAGGGTTTCCCCGGGTCATTTCCCCCTTCCGGTGGACCCTCGGGGCCACCTCCGGTGGTCCCGCTGGTCCCGGTACATTACCGGTGACGCCCGACACACTTCCGGTGTCCGAAACCATCCGTCCTATATATCAATCTTTACCTCCGGACCATACCGGAGCTCCTTGTGACGTCCAGGATCTCATCCGGGACTCTGAACAACTTTCGATAACCTCGTATAACAATTCCCTATAACCCTAGCGTCATCGAACCTTAAGTGTGTAGACCCTACGGGTTCGGGAGACAGGTAGACATGACCGAGACACCTCTCCGGCCAATAACTTTCAGCGGGGTCTAGATACCCATGGTGGCTCCCACTTGCTCCACTATGATTTCATCGGATGAACCACGATGTCAACGATTCAATCGATCCCGTATACAATTCCCTTTGTCTGTCGGTATAGAACTTGCCCGAGATTCGATCGTCGGTATACCTATACCTTGTTCAATCCCGTTACCGATAAGTCTCTTTACTCCGTAGCACGTCATCGTGTGACTAACTCCTTTAGTAACATTGAGCTCATGATGATGTTCTACCGAGTGGGCCCAGAGATACCTCTCCGTCACACGGAGTGACAAATCCCGATCTCGATTCGTACCAACCCAAAAGACACTTTCAGAGGTACCCGTAGTGCACCTTTATAGTCACCCAGTTAGGTTCTGTCGTTTGATACACCCAAAGCACTTCTACGGTATCTGGGAGTTGCACAATCTCACGGTCGAAGGAAAAGACACTTGACATTAGAAAAGCTTTAGCATACCAACAATACGATCTAGTGCTATGCTTAGGATTGGGTCTTGTCCATCACATCATTCTCAATGATGTGATCCCGTTATCAATAACATCTAATGCCCATGACCTGGAAACCTTGATCATCTATTGACTAACGAGCTAGCCAACTACAGGCTTGCTAGGGACACATTGTGATCTATTTATTCACACATGTATTACTATTTCCTGTTAGTACAATTATAGCATGAACAATAGACGATTATCATGAACAAGGAAATATGATAATAACCACTTTATTATTGCCTCTAGGGCATATTTCCAACAATCTAAGGCAATGATCATACATATAGGCATCACGTCCGAGACAAGTGGACCGATACTTTCTGCATCTACTACTATTACTCCACACATCGTCCACTATCCAGCATGCATCTAGTGTATTGAGTTCATGACGAACACAGTAACACTTTAAGAAAGATGACATGATGTAGAGGGATAATCTCAAACCAATGATGAAAATCCCATCTTTTTACCCTTGATGGCAACAACACGATGCGTGCCTCGCTACCCCTTTTGTCACTGGGTGAGGTCACCGCACGGTATGAACCCAAAACCAAGCACTTCACCCATTGCAAGAATCATAGATCTAGTTGGCCAGACAAAACTCACAACTCGAAGAGAATTAGAAGGATATGAAATCATGCATAAGAGAGATTAGAAGAAACTCAAATAAGATTAATAGATAATCTAATCATAAATCCACAATTCATCGGATCTCGACAAACACACCGCAAAAGAAGATTACATCGGATAGATCTCCATGAAGATCATGGAGAACTTTGTATTGAAGATCTAAGAGAGAGAAGAAGCCATCTAGTTACTAGCTATGGACCCGTAGGTCTATGGTGAACTACTCACGCATCATCGAAGAGGTCATGGTGTTGATGAAGAAGCCCTGTGTGTCCGAATCCCCCCTCCGGCAGGGCACCAGAACGTGCCCCAGATGGGATCTTGTGGAGACAGAAGCTTGCGGCGGCGGGAAAGTACTTTCGATGATATCCTGATTGTTTTGGGATTTTTAGGGTATATATAGGCGCAACCCCTAGGTCAGGGGAAGCTCAGGGGGCCCACAAGCCTGGATGGCGCGGCCTCCCCCTGGCCACGGGGTAGGGGCTTGTGGGGCCCCTGGGCTCCCCTGCCTTGGCACCCAAGCTCCCCGATATTCTTCCGTTCCACAAAAAATATTTTCGGGGATTTTCTTCCGTTTGGACTCCGTTTCAAAATCTCCTCCGAATGGGGTCAAAAACATGGAAAAACAGGAACTGGCACTTGGCACTATGTTAATAAGTTAGTCCCAAAAAATATATAAAAGGCATACAAAACATCCAAACTTTGACAAGATAATAGCATGAAATCATCAAAAATTATAGATACGTTGGAGATGTATCAAGCATCCCCAAGCTTAACTCCTGCTCGTCCTCGAGTAGGGAAGTGCTAAAGAATGAATTTTTGATGTGGAATGCTACCTAGCATAGTTGTCCTTTGCAACTTCTTTCACGTTACATGAATATTCAGATCCATATGATTCAGAGCAATAGTTTGCTATTGACATGAAAACAATAATACTTCAAGCAAACTAGCAAGGTAATCATGAACTTTCAAAATAACAAGGCCAAAGGAAGTTGTCCCTACAAAATCATATAGTCTCGCTATGCTCCATCATCCTCACACAACTAATGTAAATCATGCACAACCCCGGAATTGGCCAAGTAATTGTTTTCGCACTCTTACTTTCTCAAACTTTTTATATCTATCACGCAATACATGAGCCCGAGCCATGGATATAGCACTATAGGTGGAATAGAGTGTGGTGGTGGTTGTGAGACAAAAGAGGAGGAGATGATCACACTAACTCGGCGTATCAATAGGTTATGGAGATGCCCATTAATAGATATCAATGTGAATGTGTAGCGATTGCCATACAAGAGATGCACTAGAGCTATAAGTATGTGAAAGCTCAAAAGGAAAACTAGTGGGTGTGCATCCAACTTGCTTGCTCACGAAGACTTAGGGAAATTTTGAGGAAGCCCATCATTGGAATATACAAGCCAAGTTATAAAATGAAGATTCCCACTAGCATATGGTAGTGACAAAGCAAGAAGCTCTCAATCATGAAGAACATGGTGCTAACATGAAGGATAAGTGTGGAAAAAGATAGTAGCATTGTCCCTTCTAGCTTTTTATCTCTTTTCATTCTTTTTTTCATTTGGGCTCTTAGGCCTCTTTTTTTTCTTTTTTTTCTCTTTTTTTTTTGTTTTTGGGCTCTTTGGCCTCTATTTTTTTATTGCCTCACACTGGACAATGCTCTAATAATGATGATCATCACACTTTTATTTACTCACAGCTCAAAGATCACAATGATGATGACTCCATAGGAAATGCCTTCGGCAGTGTACCGGGATGTGCAACGATCTAGCATGGCGTATGACGTTGAAACATCTCGCTAGCTATCTTACGATCATGCAATGGAAATATGAGAGTGACGACACAAGTCATGAGATGGAACGATGGTAGTTTCCTGGCAATATATCTCGGAATGGCTATGAAAATGCCATAGTAGGTAGATATGGTAGCTGTTTTGAGGAAGGAATTTGGTGGGTTTGTGCACCGGCGAGAATTGTGCGGCACTAGAGAGGCTAGCAATGGTGGAATGTGAAAGTGCATCTATAGCATGGACTCACTTTAGTCATGAAGAACTCACATACTTGTTGCGAAAGTTTTTATTAGTAATCGAAACAAAGTGCTAAACGCATACTCCGAGGGGAAGTGTTGGTAGGTCTAAACCATCGCGCGATCTCGACCTCAACACAAAGGATGACAATCAATAGATCAATTATGCTCCGACTTCCTAACATAGCGGTTCACCATACGTGCATGCTACGAGAATCACTAACTCCAACACAAGTATCTCTAGATTCACAACACCCTACTAACATAACTCTCAATATTAATGAATCCATGTCTCAAAACTAATTGAGAGGAATCGAAACTTCTCTTTCTACTCATTGCACATGAAGATGGAGGTTTTTGCATCATTTTTGGGTACCTAGCACTTTTGGGACTAGTTTCATAGCATAAGCCAACTACCAAATCACGCACCACCATACTCTAAAGATATAAGTGAAGCACAAGAGAAAAAGTATCTAGCTCAAAAGATATAAGTGAAGCACTAGAGCAAAAGTATCTAGCTCAAAAGATATAAGTGAAGCACTATGAGCATTCTAGCAAAATCATGATGAGTGCATGTCTCTCTCTCAAAAAGGTGTGCGGCAAGGATGATTGTGACACAACAAAAAGAAAAGACTACTATGATACAAGACGCTCCGAGAAAAACACATATCATGTGGTAAATAAAAATATAGCTCCAAGTAATGTTACCGATGGATTGAATACGAAAGAGGGTATGCCTTCCCGGGGCATCCCCAAGCTTAGGCTTTTAGGTGTCCTTGAATTTGGCTTGGGGTGCCTTGGTCATCCCCAAGCTTGAGCTCTTTCCACTCCTTATCTCATCGTCCATGAGAACATCACCCAAAACATGAAAACTTCACAACACAAAACTTAAACAGAAACTTGTAATAACATTAGTACAAGAAAAGAAACTACCACTTCTTGTGGTACTGTAGAAAACTTGAATTCCATATACATTGATGATGGGCTACTGTATTCTCACTTTTCCATGCCTAGTACCCCCGATCCTAACCATAGTTTCATCAAAACAAGCAACCAACTCAACAAAAACAGAATCTGTCAAAAACAGACCAGTCTGTAGCAATATGTATACTTCGTATACTTCTGGTAAATCAAAAAAATCTGAAAAATTATGACGGCCTGGGAAAAAAGCATATAAATCCGCACCAAAAAGAAGCAACTCAAAAGCTCTTTCTGAATAAAAATGAAAAATAATCTCGTCAGCGAAAAGTTTCTGTCTTTTTCCAGCAGGATCAAACAACCATTACCGAGACTAGTCATAAAGGCTTTGCTGGCTCAAACACAAAAAGAAACACAAAAAACACAATCACAAAAGAATTATGAAAGTGTGGACGCAACAAAACAGAAAGAAAAAGATAAATTCATTGGGTTTCCTCCCAACAAGCGCTATTGTTTGACGCCCTTAGCTAGGCATAAAAGCGATAGAATCACGTATCGTCGTCTTTGGTGCTCAAACCATAAGTGGCCCTCATCATGGATTCATAAGGCAATTTTATTTTCTTTATAGGAAAGTGCTCCATGCCCTTCCGTAAGGGAAATTGAAATCTAATATTCCCTTCCTTCATATCGATGATAGCACCAATAGTCCTTAGGAAAGGTCTACCAAGAATATTAGGGCATGTAGGATTGCAATCAATGTCAAGCACAATGAAATCCACGGGTACATAGTTCATATTTGCAATAATAAGAACATCATTGATCCTTCCAATGGGTTTCTTTATAGTAGAGTCAGCAAGATGCAAATTAAGAGAACACTCTTCAATCTCATTAAAACCCAGAACATCACATAAAGACTCTGGAATCGCAGAAACACTAGCACCCAAATCACACAAAGTATTGCACTCATAGTTTTCTATTTTTATTTTGATGGCAGGTTCCCACTCATCATGAAGCTTTCTAGGGATAGAGACTTCCAATTCAAGTTTCTCTTCAACAGATTTTATCATAGCTTCGACGATATGATCGGTAAAGGCTTTCTATTGGCTATAAGCGTGTGGAGAGTTCAACATGGATTGCCAGAAATGCATTCAATCAAGGAGCAACTATCATAATTGAAGTCCTTGAAATCCACGGTAGTAATTTCATTACTACTCAAAGTTTTAACGTCTTCTACTCCACTTTTAATGCTTTTAGCATCAAGATAGATGGACTCCGAATCATTGGGGCACTTTTCAACCAAAGTGGTTTCATATCCAGCCCCATAATCATTAGGTTTGACACAAGAAAACAAAGATTCAATGGGAGTACACCAAGCACTTTAAGATCTTCGTGATTCTCATCACGAGAACACGCCTTTTTAAGCCATTCATGTCTAGCACGAATTTGGACGGTTCTTTCTTGGCTCTCAATCATGGAAACACACATAGCTTTCGAAGTTTCATCCATGTTGATTTTGGGAGGAGCACATCTAACTTTCAAAGCATCAACATCACAAGAAATTCTATCCACGCTCTTAGCCAAATCGTCAATTTTGAGTAGTTTTTCCTCTATGGACGCATTGAAAATCTTTTGAGAGTTGATGAACTCTTTAATATTAGTCTATAGATCAGAGGGTAATCTATTGTAATTTCCATGAGTATTGTTGTAGGAGTTGCCAAAGTTATTAGAGGAGTTACTAGGAAAAGGCCTAGGAGCATAGTTTCCTCCAAAGGCATTGTTGTTGCCAAAGTCATTCCTACCAACAAAATTAACGTCCAAGCTAGCGTTGCTACTCTCAATCAAAGAATACAAAGGTATATCATTAGGATCCAAAGGAGAACTTCTACTAGCAACCAAATTCATCAACTCATCCATGTTAGCACTCAATGAGTTAATTTCTTCTACAGCGTGTACCTTCTTACTAGTAGGTGACCTTTCAGTGTGCCATTGAGAGTAGTTTGTCATGATGTTGTCTAAGAGCTTTGTGGATTCCCCTAACGTGATTTCCATGAACGTTCCACCTGAGGCAGAGTCCATAATATTTCTAGAAGCGAAATTCAAGCTAGCGTAAAAGATTTGAATAATCATCCAAAGGCTCAAGCCATGAGCGGGACAATTTGTAATCATTAATTTCATTCTCTCCCAAGCTTGTGCAACATGTTCATGATCAAGTTGCTTGAAATTCATGATATCATTATGGAGAGAGATGATCTTAGCTGGCGAAAAATACTTGGATATATATGTTGGAATTATGCCCTAGAGGCAATAATAAATATAGTTATTATTATAATTCCTGTATCAAGATAATCGTTTATTATCCATGCTATAATTGTATTGAATGAAGACTTATATACATGTGTGGATGCATAGACAAAACACTGTCCCTATCATGCCTCTAGTTGGCTAGCCAATTGATCGAAGATAGTCAGGGTCTTCTGATTATGAACAAGGTGTTGTTGCTTGATAACTGGATCACGTCATTGGGAGAATCACGTGATGGACTAGACCCAAACTAATAGACGTAGCATGTTGATCGTGTCATTTGGTGGCTACTGTTTTCTGCGTGTCAAGTATTTGTTCCTCTGACCATGAGATCTTATAACTCACTGACATCGGAGGAATGCTTTGTGTGTATCAAACGTCGCAACGTAACTGGGTGACTATAAAGATGCTCTACAGGTATCTCCGAAGGTGTTCATTGAGTTAGTATGGATCGAGACTGGGATTTGTCACTCCTGTGACGGAGAGGTATCTTGGGGCCCACTCGGTAATACAACATCACACACAAGCCTTGCAAGCAATGTGACTTAGTGTAAGTTGCGGGATCTTGTATTACGGAACGAGTAAAGAGATTTGTCGGTAAACGAGATTGAAATAGGTATGCAGATACTGACGATCGAATCTCGGGCAAGTAACATACCGAAGGACAAAGGGAATGACATACGGGATTATATCAATCCTTGGCACTCAGGTTCAAACGTTAAGATCTTCGTAGAATATGTAGGATCCAATATGGGCATCCAGGTCCCGCTATTGGATATTGACCGAGGAGTCACTCGGGTCATGTCTACATAGTTCTCGAACCCGCAGGGTCTGCACACTTAAGGTTCGACGTTGTTTTATGCGTATTTGAGTTATATGGTTGGTTACCGAATGTTGTTCGGAGTCCCGGATGAGATCACGGACGTCACGAGGGTTTCCGGAATGGTCCGGAAACGAAGATTGATATATAGGATGACCTCATTTGATTACCGGAAGGTTTTCGGAGTTACCGGGAATGACGAATGGGTTCCGGCTGTTCACCGGGGGGGGGGCAACCCACCCCGGGGAAGCCCATAGGCCTTGGGGGTGGTGCACCAGCCCTTAGTGGGCTGGTGGGACAGCCCAAGAAGGCCCTATGTGTTGGAATTATGCCCTAGAGGCAATAATAAATAGATTTATTATTATAATTCCTGTATCAAGATAATCGTTTATTATCCATGCTATAATTGTATTGAATGAAGACTCATTTACATGTGTGGATACATAGACAAAACACTGCCCCTAGCAAGCCTCTAGTTGGCTAGCTAGTTGATCAAAGATAGTCAGTGTCTTCTGATTATGAACAAGGTGTTGTTGCTTGATAACTGGATCATGTCATTAGGAGAATCACGTGATGGACTAGACCCAAACTAATAGACGTAGCATGTTGATCGTGTCATTTTGTTGCTACTGTTTTTCTGCGTGTCAAGTATTTGTTCCTATGACCATGAGATCATATAAATCACTAACACCGGGGAATACTTTGTGTGTATCAAACGTCGCAACGTAACTGGGTGACTATAAAGATGCTCTACAGGTATCTCCGAAGGTGTTCGTTGAGTTAGTATGGATCAAGACTCGGATTTGTCACTCCGTGTGACGGAGAGGTATCTCGGGGCCCACTCGGTAATACAACATCACACACAAGCCTTGCAAGCAATGTGACATAGTGTAAGTTGCGGGATCTTGTATTACGGAACGAGTAAAGAGACTTGCCGGTAAACGAGATTGAAATAGGTATGCGGATACTGACGATCGAATCTCGGGCAAGTAACATACCGAAGGACAAAGGGAATGACATACGGGATTATATGGATCCTTGGCACTGAGGTTCAAACGTTAAGATCTTCGTAGAATATTTAGGATCCAATATGGGCATCCAGGTCCCGCTATTGGATATTGACCGAGGAGTCACTCGGGTCATGTATACATAGTTCTCGAACCCGCAGGGTCTGCACACTTAAGGTTCGACGTTGTTTTATGCGTATTTGAGTTATATGGTTGGTTACCGAATGTTGTTCGGAGTCCCGGATGAGATCACGGACGTCACGAGGGTTTCCGGAATGGTCCGAAAATGAAGATTGATATATAGGATGACCTCATTTGATTACCGGAAGGTTTTCGGAGTTACCGGGAATGTACCGGGAATGACGAATGGGTTCCGGGAGTTCACCGGGGGGGGCAACCCACCCCGGGGAAGCCCATAGGCCTTGGGGGTGGCACACCAGCCCTTAGTGGGCTGGTGGGACAGCCCGAAAGAGCCCTATACGCCATAGGAAGAAAAATCAAAGAGAAAAGAAAAAAAAGAGGAGGTGGGAAAAGGGAGAAGGACTCCACCTTCCAAACCAAGTTGGATTCGGTTTGGAAGGGGAGACCTTCCCCCCTTGGCTCGGCCGAAACCCTTAGGGGTCCTTGGACCCCAAGGCAAGGCTCCCCCTCTTCCCCCTATATATACGGAGGTTTTACGGCTGATTTGAGACGACTTTTCCACGGCAGCCCGACCACAGACCTCCACGGTTTTTCCTCTAGATCGCGTTTCTGCGGAGCTCGGGCGGAGCCCTTTTGAGACAAGATCATCACCAACCTCCGAAGCGCCGTCACGCAGCCGGAGAACTCTTCTACCTCTCTGTCTCTCTTGCTGGATCAAGAAGGCCGAGATCATCGTCGAGCTGTACGTGTGCTGAACGCGGAGGTGCCGTCGAATTAATAACGCTTCTTGTGTGCGATCTACAAGGGTACGTAGATCGAATATCCCCTCTCGTAGATGGACATCACCATGATAGGTCTTCGTGCACGTAGGAAATTTTTTGTTTCCCATGCGACGTTCCCCAACAGTGGTATCAGAGCTAGGTTCATGCGTAGATGTGTTCTCGAGTAGAACACAAAAGGTTTTGTGGGCGGTGATGTGCGTTTTGCTGCCCTCCTTAGTCTTTTCTTGATTCTGCAGTATTGTTGGATTGAAGCGGCTTGGACAGACATTACTCGTACGCTTACGAGAGACTGGTTTCATTGCTACGAGTAACCCCGTTGCTCAAAGATGACTGGCAAGTGTCAGTTTCTCCAACTTTAGTTGAATCATATTTGACCAAGGAGGTCCTTGTATAAAGTTAAATAGCAATTCATATATCTCCATTGTGGTGTTTGCGTAAGTAAGATGCGATCCTATTAGATACCCATGGTCACCACGTAAAACATGCAACAACAAAATTAGAGGACGTCTAACTTGTTTTTGCAGGGTATGCTTGTGATGTGATATGGCCAACGATGTGATGTGGTATATTGGATGTATGAGATGATCATGTTGTAATAGATAATATCGACTTGCACGTCGATGGCACGGCAACCGGCAGGAACCATAGGGTTGTCTTTAAACTAACGTTTGTGCTTGCAGATGCGTTTACTATTTTGCTAGGATGTAACTTTAGTAGTAATAGCATGAGTAGCACGACAACCCCAATGGAGACACGTTGATGGAGATCATGGTGTGGCGCCGGTGACAAGAAGATCGTGCCGGTGCTTTGGTGATGGAGATCAAGGGGCACGTGATGATGGCCATATCATGTCACTTATGAATTGCATGTGATGTTAATCCTTTTATGCACCTTATTTTGCTTAGAACGACGGTAGCATTATAAGGTGATCTCTCACTAAAATTTCAAGACGAAATTGTGTTCTCCCCGACTGTGCACCGTTGCTACAGTTCGTCGTTTCGAGACACCACGTGATGATCGGGTGTGATAGACTCAACGTTCACATACAACGGGTGCAAAACAGTTGCACACGCGGAACACTCGGGTTAAGCTTGACGAGCCTAGCATGTGCAGACATGGCCTCGGAACAAATGAGACCGAAAGGTCGATCATGAATCATATAGATGATATGATTAGCATAGGGATGCTTACCACTGAAACTATACTCAACTCACGTGATGATCGGACTTGAGCTAGTGTAAGTGGGTCATGAACCACTCAAATGACTAGAGAGATGTACTTTTTGAGTGGGGTTTAGCAGGTAATTTGAGTAAGTTAAACTCTAATTATCTTGAACATAGTCTAAGTCCACTTTGAATATATTTGTGTTGTAGATCGTGGCTCACGCGACAGTCACCCTGAATTTTAATACGTTCCTAGAGAAAGCTAAGTTGAAAGATGATGGAAACAACTTTGTAGACTGGGCTCGTAATATTAAGTTAATCTTACAAGCTGGGAAGAAGGATTATGTCCTTAATGCTGCGCTAGGAGATGAACCACCCGCTACGGCTGACCAGGATGTTAAGAACGCTTGGTTAACACGTAAGGAGGACTACTCAGTAGTTCAATGTGCAGTATTGTATGGCTTAGAACCGGGACTTCAACGTCGCTTTGAGCGTCATGGAGCATATGAGATGTTCCAGGAGTTGAAGTTCATCTTTCAGAAGAACGCCCGGATCGAGAGGTATGAGACCTCGGATAAATTCTATGCTTGCAAGATGGAGGAGAATTTGTCTGTCAGTGAACATGTGCTCAAAATATCTGGGTACTCAAACCGTCTAGCTGAGCTGGGGATTGAACTCCCGCAAGAGGCTATCACTGACAGAATCCTTCAATCACTGCCGCCAAGCTATAAGGGCTTTGTGGTGAACTACAACATGCAAGGGATGAACAAGTCACCCGGCGAGTTGTTTGCGATGCTGAAAGTCGCAGAGTCTGAACTCCGTAAAGAGCATCAAGTGTTGATGGTGAATAAGACCACTAGTTTCAAGAGAAACGAAAAAGGCAAGAAGGGTAATTCAAAGAAGAGCGGCAAACCTGTTGCCAATGCGACGAAGAAAACCAAAGCTGGACCTAAGCCTGAAATAGAGTGCTACTATTGCAAGGGTATGGGTCGCTGGAAGCGCAACTGCCCCAAGTATCTGGCTGATAAGAAGGCGGCCAAAGATAAATCAGGTATATTTGATATACATGTTATTGATGTGTACTTAACCGGATCTCGTAGTAGTGCATGGGTATTCGATACCGGTTCTGTTGCTCATATTTGCAACTCGAAACAGGAACTGTGGAATAGACGAAGGCTGGCGAAAGATGAAGTGACGATGCGCGTAGAAAATGGTTTCAAGGTTGATGCAATCGCCGTCGGCACAGTTTCACTTCAGTTACCATCAGGATTAGTTATGAACTTGAATCATTATTATTTAGTGCCTGCGTTGAGCATGAACATTATATCTCGATCTTGTTTATTGCGAGACGGTTACTCTTTTAAGTCAGAGAATAATGGTTGTTCTATTTCTAGGAGTAACATCTTTTATGGTCATGCACCCAATGTGAGAGGATTGTTCATATTGAATCTTGATAGTGATACACATATACATAACATTAAGACCAAAAGAGTTAGAGTTAACAATGATAGCGCCATATTTTTGTGGCACTGGCGCTTAGTTCATATTGGTATAAAACGCATGAAGAAACTCCATGCCGATGGACTTTTGGAGTCACTTGACTTTGATTCACTTGACACGTGCGAACCATGCCTCATGGGCAAGATGACTAAAACTCCATTCTCCGGAACAATGGAGCGTGCCAGTGACTTGTTGGAAATCATACATACCGATGAGTGCGGTCCGATGAGCGTAGAGGCAGGCGGCGGATATCGTTATTTTCTCACCTTCACTGACGATTTGAGTAGATATCGTTATGTCTACTTAATGAAGCACAAGTCTGAAACATTTGAAAAGTTCAAGCAATTTCAAAGTGAAGTTGAAAATCATTGTAACAAGAAGATAAAGTTCCTACGGTCTGATCGTGGGGGTGAATATCTGAGTTTCGAGTTTGGTGCTCACTTAAGACAATGTGGAATTGTTTCACAGTTAACACCGCCTGGAACACCAGAGCTTAATGGTGTGTCCGAACGTCGTAATCGTACTTTATTAGAGATGGTGCGATCTATGATGTCTCTTACCGATTTGCCATTATCATTTTGGGGTTATGCATTAGACATAGCTGCATTCACTTTAAATAGGGCACCATCAAAATCCGTTGAGGCGACACCATACGAACTGTGGTATGGCAAAAGGCCAAAGTTGTCGTTTCTTAAAGTTTGGGGATGTGATGCTTATGTCAAAAAGCTTCAGCCTGAAAAGCTGGAACCCAAAGCGGAAAAGTGCATCTTCATAGGTTACCCAAAAGAGACAGTTGGGTACACCTTCTATCTCAAATCCGAGGGCAATGTGTTTGTTGCTAAAAACGGAGCTTTTCTCGAGAAGGAGTTTATCTCGAGAGTATTGAGTCGGAGGAAGATAGTACTTGATGAGGTTGTCGAACCTCTCATCCCTCTAGATGGTGGCCCAGGGCAAGGGGAACCTCTGTCGTTGCGACGCCGGTTGAGGACGAAGTTAAGGATGATGATCATGAAACTCCGGTTCAAGTTCCTGTCGAACCACGCAGGTCGACGAGACCACGTGCTTCTTGAGAGTGGAACGGTAATCCCGTTTTGTCAATCATGTTGTTAGACAACAATGAACATGCAAATTATGAAGAAGCAATGGTGGGCCCAGATTCCAACAAATGGCTAGAGGCCATGAAGTCCGAGATAGGATCCTTGTATGAAAACAAAGTGTGGACTTTGGAAGTACTACCTGATGGCCGCAAGGCTATTCAGAACAAATGGATCTTTAAGAAGAAGATGGACGCTGACGGCAATGTGACCGTTTATAAAGCTCGACTTGTGGCAAAGGGTTTTTCACATGTTCAAGGAGTTGACTACGATGAGACATTCTCACCCGTAGCGATGCTTAAGTCCGTCAGAATCATGTTAGCAATAGCTGCATTTTTCAATTATGAAATCAGGCAGATGGATGTCAAAAGGCGTTCCTTAACGGTTTCCTTAAGGAAGAGTTGTATATGATGCAACCCGAAGGTTTTGTCGATCCTAAGAATGCTGACAAGGTGTGCAAGCTCCAGCGATCCATTTATGGACTGGTGCAAGCATCTCGGAGTTGGAACAAACGCTTTGATGAGGTGATCAAAACATTTGGGTTTATACAAGTGGTTGGAGAATCTTGTATTTACAAGAAAGTGAGTGGGAGCTCTGTGGCGTTTCTAATATTATATGTGGATGACATATTGCTGATTGGAAACAACGTAGAGTTTTTGGAGAGCATAAAGGATTACTTGAATAAAAGTTTCTCTATGAAGGACCTAGGAGAAGCTGCTTACATTCTAGGCATTAAGATCTACAGGGATAGATCAAAACGCCTGATAGGACTTTCACAAAGCACATACCTTGATAAAGTTTTGAAGAGGTTCAAAATGGAACAGTCCAAGAAAGGGTTCTTGCCAGTTTTACAAGGTACGAGATTGAGTAAGACTCAGTGCCCAGCAACTGATGAGGATAGAGAGCATATGCGATCCGTCCCCTATGCTTCAGCCATAGGTTCTATCATGTATGCAATGCTGTGCACTAGACCGGACGTTAGCCTGGCCATAAGTATGGCAGGCAGGTTCCAGAGTAATCCAGGAGTGGATCACTGGACGACGGTCAAGAATATCCTGAAGTACCTGATAAGGACTAAGGAGATGTTTCTCGTGTATGGAGGTGACGAAGAGCTCGCCGTAAAGGGTTACGTTGATGCAAGCTTTGACACAGATCCGGACGATTCTAAGTCGCAGACCGGATACGTATTTTTTCTTAATGGGGGTGCGGTAAGCTGGTGCAGTTCCAAGCAAAGCGTCGTAGCAGATTCTACATGTGAAGCGGAGTACATGGCTGCCTCGGAGGCGGCTAAGGAGGGTGTCTGGATGAAGCAGTTCATGACGGATCTTGGAGTGGTGCCAAGCACACTGAATCCAATAACCTTGTTCTGTGACAACACGGGTGCCATTGCCTTAGCAAAGGAACCGCGGTTTCACAAGAAGACCAGACACATCAAACGACGCTTCAACCTCATCCGCGACTACGTCGAAGGGGAGGACGTAAATATATGAAAAGTGCACACGGATCTGAATGTAGCAGACCCGCTGACTAAACCTCTTCCATGGGCAAAGCATGATCAACACCAGAACTGTATGGGTGTTAGATTTATTACAATGTAATTCGCATGATGATGTGACAGCTAGATTATTGACTCTAGTGCAAGTGGGAGACTGTTGGAATTATGCCCTAGAGGCAATAATAAATATATTTATTATTATAATTCATGTATCAAGATAATCGTTTATTATCCATGCTATAATTGTATTGAATGAAGACTTATATACATGTGTGGATACATAGACAAAACACTGTCCCTAGCATTCCTCTAGTTGGCTAGCCAGTTGATCAAAGATAGTCAGGTTCTTCTGATTATGAACAAGGTGTTGTTGCTTGATAACTGGATCACGTCATTGGGAGAATCACGTGATGGACTAGACCCAAACTAATAGACGTAGCATGTTGATCGTGTCATTTTGTTGCTACAGTTTTCTGGGTGTCAAGTATTTGTTCCTATGACCATGAGATCATATAACTCACTGACACCGTAGGAATGCTTTGTGTGTATCAAACGTCGCAACGTAACTGGGTGACTGTAAAGATGCTCTACATGTATCTCCGAAGGTGTTCGTTGAGTTAGTATGGATCAAGACTGGGATTTGTCACTCCGTGTGACGGAGAGGTATCTCGGGGCCCACTCGGTAATACAACATCACACACAAGCCTTGCAAGCAATGTGACTTAGTGTAAGTTGCGGGATCTTGTATTACGGAATGAGTAAAGAGACTTGCCGGTAAACGAGATTGAAATAGGTATGCGGATACTGACGATCGAATCTCGGGCAAGTAACATACTGAAGGACAAACGGAATGACATACGGGATTATATGGATCCTTGGCACTAAGGTTCAAACGATAAGATCTTTGTAGAATATGTAGGATCCAATATGGGCATCCAGGTCCCGCTATATGATATTGATCGAGGAGTCACTCGTGTCATGTCTACATAGTTCTCGAACCCGCAGGGTCTGCACACTTAAGGTTCGACGTTGTTTTATGCGTATTTGAGTTATATGGTTGGTTACCGAATGTTGTTCGGAGTCCCGGCTGAGATCACAGACGTCACGAGGGTTTCTGGAATCGTCCGGAAACGAAGATTGATATATAGGATGACCTCATTTGATTACCGGAAGGTTTTCGGAGTTACCGGGAATGTACCGGGAATGACGAATGGGTTCCGGGTGTTCACCGGGGGGGGGGCAACCCACCCCGGGGAAGCCCATATGCCTTGGGGGTGGCGCACCAGCCCTTAGTGGGCTGGTGGGACAGCCCAAGAAGGCCCTATGCGCCATAGGAAGAAAATCAAAGAGAAAAGAAAAAAAGAGGAGGTGGGAAAAGGGGGAAGGACTCCTCCTTCCAAACCTAGTTGGATTCGGTTTGGAAGGGGAGGACTCCCCCCCTTAGCACGGCCGAACCCCTTGGGGGTCCTTGGACCCCAAGGCAAGGCTGCCCCTCTTCCCCCTATATATACGGAGGTTTTAGGGCTGATTTGAGACAACTTTGCCACGGCAGCCCAACCACATATCTCCACGGTTTTACCTCTAGATCGCGTTTCTGCGGAGCTCGGGCGGAGCCCTGCCGAGATAAGATCATCACCAACCTCCGGAGCGCCGTCCCTCTGCCGGAGAACTCATCTACCTCTCCATCTCTCTTGCTGGATCAAGAAGGCCGAGATCATCGTCGAACTGTATGTGTGCTGAATGCGGAGGTGCCGTCCGTTCGGCACTAGATCGTGGGATTGATCGCGGGACGGTTCGCGGGGCGGATCGAGGGACGTGGGGACGTTCCACTACATCAACCGCATTTACTAACGCTTCTGTTCTGCGATCTACAAGGGTACGTAGACCGAATATCCCCTCTCGTAGATGGACATCACCATGATAGGTCTTCGTGCGCGTAGGAAAATTTTTGTTTCCCATGCGACGTTCCCCAACAATATAAGCATCTTTGCACTTATCCCAAGAATCGATACCATTTTGGACAAAGAAGAAAACCAAGTTTTTGCGTGATCTCGCAACGAGAAAGGAAAAAGCTTCAATTTAATCATGTCATTATCCACATCTTTTTTCTTTTGCATATCGCAAAGCTCAATGAATGTATCTTCACTAGGAAGGCGAGAGAATTGCTCTTTATAACAAGATTTAGCAAAGCGGCATTGATTTCGTATGACTCCACACTAGTGGCGGGAGTAATCGTAGTACTAATAAAATCATTATTATTAGTATTCGAGATGTCACAAAGTTTGGTGTTTTCGTTCATGGTGACTTCAGCAAGCAAGCAAGCACACAAGCAAACAAAGAGAAGGCGAGAAAAAGGGCGAACAAAAAGGCGAAGGAAAAGGCAAACGAAAAAGGCAAATTGATGAAGTAGGGGAGAGGAAAACCAGAGGCAATTGGCAAACAAAGTAAATGCAAGAGATGAGTTTGCGACACCTACTTGGATGAGTGCTTGACTTGATCTTCCTCGCCGGCAATGGTGCCAGAAAAGAGTCTTTTTGACCCACAAGTATAGGGGATCAATCTTAGTCCTTTAGATAAGTAAGAATGTCGAACCCAACGAGGAGCAGAAGGATCTGACAAGTGGTTTTCCGCAAGGAAAATCTACAGGCACTGAAATTGTCGGTAACAAGTGATTGTGTGGTGAGATGATTCGTAGCAAGTAACAAGTAACAAAAGTAGAAACGGTGCAGCAAAGTGGCCCAATCCCTTTTGTAGCAAGGGATAAGCCTGGACAAAGTCTTATAGGAGGAAAAACGCTCCCGAGGACACACGGGAATTTCTGTCATGCTAGTTTCATCATGTTCATATGATTCGCGTTCGTTACTTTGATAGTTTGATATGTGGGTGGACCGGCGCTTGGGTACTGCCCTTACTTGGAGAAGCATCCCACTTATGATTAACCCCTCTCGCAAGCATCCGCAACTACAAAAGAAGAATTAAGACAAAGTCTAACCATAGCATTAAACTAGTGGATCCAAATCAGCCCCTTACAAAGCAACGCATAAACTAGGGTTTAAGCTTTTGTCACTCTAGCAACCCATCATCTACTTACTACTTCCCAATGCCTTCCTCTAGGCCGAAATAATGGTGAAGTGTTATGTAGTCGACGTTCACATAACACCACTAGAGGAAAAACAACATACAACATATTAAAATACCGAACGAATACCAAATTCACATGACTACTATTAGCATGACTTATCCCATGTACTCGGGAACAAAAGTAACTACTCACAAAGTATAATCATATTCATGACTAGAGTGGTAATGAGTAGCATCAAGGATCTGAACATAAACTCTTCCACAAAGTAATCCAACTAGCATCAACTACAAAGAGTAATCAACACTACTAGCAACCTTACAAGTACCAATCAGAGTCGCGAGACGGAGATTGGTTACAAATGATGAACTAGGGTTTGGAGATGAGATGGTGCTGATGCAGATGTTGATGGTGACGAGTCCCCTCTGATGAGAGGTGTGTTGGTGAAGACGGTGGCGATGATTTCCCCCTCCGGGAGGGAAGTTTCCCCGGCAGGATCGTCCTGCCAGAGCTCTTGATTGGTTATGCTCAAGTTTCGCCTCGTGGCGGCGGCGAAACCACGAAAAAGCTCCTCTCTGATTTTTTTCCTGGACGAAACCCTCCATATAGCAAAAGAGGGGAGCAATTGGGCCAGTGGGCTGCATACGCTTGACTTTAGTCATTGAATCAATTGCAATTTATGGCAACATCAGAAAGAGTCAAATAAGAGCTTGTAAAGCAAATCCACATACGCAATCATTCTTTCGTTCTCTATTGCTACAACTCATGTGGTACTCATGAGATCAAAGTTTCAGCTCGACACACAGAAAGATAGGGGCTTACAGTTTTCCTCCCAACTGCTTACCTGAAGGGTAATGTCAACAATAATAATTCATGAATACTTACCTCCAAGTTTACATATGAATATAGATCTTTCCCAAGCATGTGACGGTGGCCAAGATAAAGGCGAAATAGGAAATTGGTGAATATCACCATGACTCTTTCAAGGGCAAAAAGTAAAGGTACAAGATAGGCCATTCGCAGAGGGAAGCAGAGGTTGTCATGCGCTTTTCAGGTTTGGATGCATGTCCTCTTAGTGCGGAGGAACATCACTTTATATTGCCTCCTGTGTTAAAGAACTTTATTATGCAGTCTGTCGCTTTTATATCTTCCTCATCACAGGTTCGTACAAAGCTTATTTTCCACACACTAATAGATCAAACATATTAGAGAGCAATTTTTATTGCTTGCACCGATGACAACTTACTTGAGGGATCTTATTCAATCCATAGGTAGGTATGGTGGACACTCATGGCAAAACTAGAATGAAGGTTTATGGATGCACAAGTAGTATCTCTACTTGGTGCGGGAGTTTTGGCTAATATGAGGTGGAAGCAATCGTCACATGCTAAGGGGTCTCTAAACTATAACATTGTTCAGAGCCAAGCAAACACAATTCATTACATTGTCTTCCTTGTCCAACATCTACTTCTAGGCATGTAATAGTTTAGTGAGTGTTCAGAATCATAGATGGTGTCAGAGATGATATATTTATATGTGAACCTCTCCTTCTTTATCACTTCCTATTAATTGCAACCATGACCAAGGTCTACGTTTGCCTACCCTCAACAAGTTTCAATCCTCATTCTTTTTATATGTGAAGCCATCACTTCCCATAAGATCATTACATGATCTTTCATTATTTTGTTCTATTCTCACTCTTTTGATCATGGCAAGAGGCAAAGACCTTCAACTAAGACACTCTTTATTATATGGCTCACGAGCAAGAATACATCGGGGGTGACACAAAGCCAAACTCAAGACCAAAACACTAAGACTTTTAAACTACTAGAGAAAAAGAAAGAAATCTGAAAAGGAAAACTAAAACAAAGGTAAAGGCAAAAGATGTGATGGTGATACGATACCGGGGCAACTCCCCCAAGCTTGGAAAAAGCCAAGGGTATTGCCCATATCAATGCTCAGTTGTCTTCCTTTGGTGGTGATGGTGATGAAGTTGTTGCAACCTTTGATTCCAAGAGGGCCATTAGTCTTTGATTTATACCTTGGAGATCTGCGATATGTTTTTCCAGCAAAACAACTTCACGAGTGAGACAAGTATTGCGAGCACGAGTTGTTTCACAAAACCTAAAGAGTTGAATCAAAGATGGAGACAGTAGGTGGAGGTAGGGTTGGAGGAAATCCACTTCTTCAACTTCTTCCTTGTTGAGCCCAGATTGTACTCCGTCCCATGCCTGATCCTTCTCATTAGCCTTGCCCTTGGTTTCTTTAGGTAGCCTTTCCTTTGCTTCCATGACCTCCATCCTTTTCAGATCATCATGAACTTCTCCATAGATTCGACGGAGGTTCTTCTCCCCTACAGATTCCTGGGACGACATCTTGACCTAGATCTGCGTCAGAAAATAGGCTTGAAACGAAAAACAGAGAAAATCTGCGTGATGCGGGGGTCAGATCAAACATAATTATATATAATGATTTTTTCCAGACCAGAAGGAGTACCCTGCACGAAAACAGAGTCCGGGAGGCGCACGAGGTGGCCACAAGACCTCACGGCGTGGCCAGGGGGTGGGCCCGCGCTGTGCAGGCTTGTCGCCTCCTCGCGCACTTTCCGGACTACTTCCAATGTTTGTATTTTTTTCAAAAATTCTAAAACGGAGAAAAATTCCTACTGGAAAAGTTTTGGACTCTATTTTCTTACCGAATCACATACCTCTTCATTTTCGGAGTCTGAAACAGGCTGATAAATATCCCTTAGGTATTCTTCCGGAGTTATGGTATTGATGATATTGCTTTCAACATTTATGGGAGTACCTGAGATATAATGCTTGATTCTCTTCCCATTTACCACTCTCGGACAATTACCTTCCGTGTTGTTGATCTTGATAGCACCGGAACGATATACTTCCTCAACAACATAGGGACCTTCCCATTTAGAGAGAAGCTTGCCTACAAAGAATCTTAAACGAGAGTTATGTAGAAAGACATAATCACCTACATTGAACTCACACTTTTGTATCCTCTTATCATGCCACCTCTTAACCTTCTCTTTGAACAGCTTGCCATTCTCATATGCCTGAGTTCTCCACTCATCAAGCGAGCTAATATCAAATAACCTATTTGATTGCCCAATAAGATTTATGCTCTAGCTCAAGAGGTACGTGACATGCTTTCCCATACACCATTTTGTACAAAGACATGCCCATGGGATTCTTATAGGCAGTTCTATAAGCCCACAGTGCATCATCGAGCTTCTTAGACCAACTCTTTCTAGACCTGTTGACAGTCTTTTGCAGAATCAGTTTAATCTCTCTATTTCTTAGCTCTACCTGACAACTGGACTGAGGATGATAGGGAGACACAATTCGATGGTTGACATCATACTTAGCAAGCGTTTTACGGAAAGAACAATGAATGAAGTGAACCACCGTTGGTCATTAGATATCTAGGGACTCCAAATCTAGGGAAGATAACTTCTTTCAGCATCTTGATAGAGGTGTTGTGATCAGCACTACTAGTGGGGATAGCTTCTACCCACTTAGTGACGTAATCAATAGCAACTAAGATGTGAGTATATCCATTGGATTTTGGAAAAGGTCCCATATGATCAAAGCCCCACACATCAAATGGTTCAATGACAAGTGAATAGTTCATAGGCATTTCCTGACGTTTGCTAATATTACCTATTCTTTGACATTCGTCACAAGACAAGACAAACTTACGGGCATCCTTGAAGAGAGTGGGCCAATAGAAACCTGATTGCAATACCTTGTGTGCAGTTCTATCTCCCGCATGGTGTCCTCCGTAGGCCTCGGAGTGACACTTCTGTAGGATCTGTCCCTGTTCATGTTCAGGCAGACAACGTTTAATAAGACCATCTACTCCTTCCTTATAAAGGTGAGGATCATCCCAAAAGTAATGTCTCAAGTCAAAGAAGAATTTCTTCTTTTGCTGGTATGTGAAACTAGGTGGTATGTATTTGGCAACGATATAGTTTGCATAATTGGCATACCAGAGTGCACTACATGAAGCATTGATGACATTCAATTGCTCATCGGGAAAGCTATCATCAATAGGTTGTGGGTCATCAAGAACGTTCTCCAACCTAGACAAGTTATCTTCTACTGGGTTATCAGCACCCTTTCTGTCGACAACGTGCAAATCAAATTCTTGTAGCAAGAGAACCCATCTAATAAGTCTAGGTTTAGCATCCTTCTTCTCCATGAGGTACTTAATAGCAGCATGATCAGTGTGAATAGTGACTTTGGAATCAACTATGTAAGACCTGAACTTTTCACATGCAAACACGACTCCTAAAAATTCCTTTTCCTTAGTGGCATAGTTTCTTTGGGCACTGTCTAGAGTTTTACTAGCGTAGTGAATAACATTCAACTTCTTATCAACTCTTTGCCCTAGAACAGCACCAACAGCATAATCACTAGCGTCACAGATGATCTCAAAAGGCAAGTTCCAATCAGGTGGTTCAACAATAGGTGCAGTTATCAAAGCCCTCTTAAGTATTTCGAAGGCTTCCTCACAATCATCATCAAAAACAAAAGGCATATCCTTTTGCAAGAGATTGGTAAGAGGCCTAGAAATCTTAGAGAAGTCTTTAATGAACCTTCTAATGAAACCAGCATGACCAAGGAAACTTCTTATCCCTTTGATATCTATGGGGTATGGCATTTTCTCGATTGCATCAACCTTAGCCTTATCAACTTCAATACCTCTTTCAGAAATTTTATGTCCTAAGACGATGCCTTCATTAACCATAATGTGGCACTTCTCCCAAATCAAGACAAGACTGGTGTCTTTACATCTCTGCAAGACTCGATCAAGGTTGCTTAGGCAATCATCAAAGGAAGACCCGTAAATGGAGAAGTTATCCATGAAAACCTCAACAATCTTTTCACAAAAGTCAGAGAATATAGCCATCATACATCTTTGAAAGGCGGCAGGTGCATTACATAACCCAAAAGGCATACGTCTATAAGCAAAGGTACCAAAAGGGCATGTGAAAGTGGTTTTCTCCTGATCAGATTGTGCAACTGGTATTTGGGAGAAACCAGAATAACCGTCTATAAAGCAGAAGTGTGTGTGTTTGGACAACCTTTCTAGCATTTGGTCGATAAAAGGCAAAGGGTAATGATCTTTCCTAGTGGCTTTATTCAATTTCCTAAAATCGATCACCATCCTATAGCGAGTAATAATCCTCTGTGGGATCAATTCATTTTTATCATTAGGGACAACGGTAATGCCTCCCTTCTAAGGAACGCAATGCACCGGATTCACCCAATCGCTATGAGCAACATGATAAATGATACCTGCTTCTAGGAGCTTTAGTATTTCTTTTCTCACTACTTCTTTCATCTTAGGATTTAATCTCCTTTGATGATCAGCAACTGGTTTGAAGTCAAGATCAGTTTTAATCTTGTGCTGGCATAGGGTAGGACTAATGCCCTTAAGATCATCAAGAGTATATCCAATAGCAGCACGGTGCTTCCTCAGAGTTTTTAGTAACTTCTTTTCTTCATGCTCTGAGAGGCTAGCACTAATTATGACATGATATATCTCTTTTTCATCAAGATAGGCATACTTAAGAGTATCAGGCAAAAGTTTAATCTCGAACAAATGATGACCCTTTGGTGGGGGTGGATCTCCAAGTAGTTCAACAGGCAAGTTATTCTTAAGGATAGGATATTGTTCTAAGACAACTCTATCTATCTCATCCCTTTCATCCATATGCATATCATTTTCATGCTCAAGCAAGTATTGCTCTAAATGATCAGTAGGAGGCACGGCAATAGAGGCTAAGGCAATAGTTTCATCCCTACTAGGCAACTCCTTTTCATGAGGTTGTCTACCAAACTTAGAGAAATTGAACTCATGTGACACTCCTTCAAAGCCAATAGTGACAATTTGCTTCTCACAATCAATATGGGCATTGACAGTATTGAGAAAGGGTCTACCAAATATGATGGGACAAAAGCTATCTTGTGCGGTAGCAAGAATGAGGAAATCAGCAGGATACTTCATTTTACCACACAAGACTTCAACATCCCTAACAATTCCCTCAGGGCAGATAGTATCTCAATTGGCAAGTTGAATAGTGACATCAATAGGTTCTATCTCAACAGGTGCAATCTCATCTCTGATTTCATCGTATAAGGATTGAGGTATTGCACTAACACTAGCACCCAAGTCACATAAACCATGATAACAATGATCTCCTATCTTAACAGAAACCACAAGAATGCCAACAACAGGCCTATGTTTGTCTCTAGCGTGAGATTTAGAAATTCTAGCAACATCTTCATAGAAGTGAATATTATGTCCCTCAATTTCTTCAGACAAAAGATCTTTGATAATAGCAATGCTAGGTTCAACTCTAATTTTCTTAGGGGGTGTAGTTGTTCTAATGTAGCCTCTACGTATCACAGTTGAAGCTTTAGAATGATCCTTTATCCTAACAGGGAAAGGTGGTTTCTCAATGTAAGCACTGGGAACAACAGGATCATTATAGGCAATGACTTTCTCTTCAACTGGAGTGGGTTTAACTACATTGACTTCTAAAGGAGGATGAAATTTAAACCACTTCTCTTTGGGGAGATCAAATATGAGCAGCAAAGGATTCACGCAATGAACCTACTATCTCAGAGTCCATACTTAGCGCTAAAATCACTAAAGGTATGTGTCTCAACAAAGGATTTAACGTAATCAAACGTGAATGTAACATCCCAAATTTGCTAATTTGGAATGTTTTACAAATGTAGCTAAGCATCTTTGCATTTTGTTTGCAATAAAATTTTACATTTGAATTCTCTCAAAAAAAATTTGCTTTTGCATTTCTATGTTTTTCTTCACACTAGAAGTGCTGGGAAATAATTTTTACTACAAGCAAGAAATAATTTTTACTGAAAAAAACATTTTTTTAAAGTTTTTATTTTTGTCTTGGAAAAATTGTTAAACGGATAGAGAATATTTTCGTGATCATTTTGGTATATAATACCCTATATTTATTATTTTATTTTGTTTCCTTTTTTTCGTTTTAGTTTCTGTTTTATTAAAAAAACCTAATAACGGGAAATGTTTTTAAAAAGGGAAACCCACCGGAGCGCATCTTAGCCGACCCACAAAACCCGCTGGCTCGGGATTTCCCATGCGTCCAACCGCACCCACGTCGCCCCTACCCTCACCCACTGATCCCTGGGCCCCGCCGCGCCGACCCCACCCGCAGCTCCGCCCCGCCCGCGCGCCCCACCCCTTTCTTATTCCTCCTTCCCTCTTCTCTCCCTTCTTTCCTTTTCTCTGGCCCGAGCCCTTCCCAGTTCACCGGACCTCCCCGATCTCCTTCCCTCCTCGCCTCCCTCCTCTCCCCTATAAAACCCGAGGCCCCCGACCCCTCGTCGCTCCGTTCCACCCCACCGCCGCCCTGCCCAAGCTTCGCCCCGTCGCCCCGCCACCTCGCCGGAGCTCGGCCCTGCTCGAGCTAGCAGGCAGCCCCGCTGCCTCACCCCGTTCCACCCCGCCGCCTCCCTGCCGAAGCCGACCACCCCGATGCCCCTGGAGCCGACCGCCCCCTCCTCCGTCACCCCCACACCCGCCGGTGACCACCCCCCCCCCCGCCGGAGCTGCTTCCCCACCTCGCCGGAGTAGCACCTCGCCGGCCGACCTCTGTGTAAGCCTCCACCCCCCCTGGATCGTTGGATTGGAATCAGACGCATAGGATTAGATGTGCATACCCCTTCGGGATTTACAAAAAAGACCGGATCGGTTTTTCTGTCACTTAAACTGAGCCGTGTAGTTTTAGTTAGATTTCGGCCATGTGCTAGTTTTCCCCGCAGCAAACGAACCCGCAACCAATCTGGGGCCGCCACGTGTACCCCTTGCCCGTTAAAATCAAATTCTTTTTTTCTGTTTAATTCCAAAAACATAGAAAGTTCCAATACTGTTTTCATCATAACTTTTGATCTAGAGATCCAATGAGGTTGATTCATTTCCTAGTAGATCACAATTTTTCTGTAGTATTTAAAAACATATAATTTGTCTATGTTTCAAATTTTCAAATTTGAATTAGACCAGATTTAGTTTAAACCTTGTTTTGCCTATTCCAGGAGTTTAAAAATGATTTTTATTTGATTCTTTTTGCTAATGCTTCCTAGTGATTATATATTACTGTGGTATAAGTTTCAAATTTTGTTAAATATTTTTACTTGGGGTTTTAACAAAAACAATTTCTGCCTTAGTGAGGTGTAGTGAATTCTTTCACTTAGGGCATAGCTACTTTATACTTGTGATGTTATTTTACTTGTTGATGATTGTAGTGCTTATGGTGTGTATTTGTTTGTATCGGTAGATCACCCGGAGTGCGAAGCTTGTTACTTAGAAGCGCTCGATCAAGACAACTATCATCAAGGCAAGTCATTTTGATCATACTATCTCCTATGTTTTTGTATGCATGGTAGTTTCACCTTTCTTTGCCCAATTGCATGCTGTGTAGGTACATGGAAATTTTAGTATAGGTTGTAGTATCATGTGGTAGGCACACAACAACCCCGATACTTGGCCCGGGACGACAATTTCATATTGCTATGCTTGAGTAGACGGGATTTTGGTTGGGTGCATAACACGAGTGATGCGAGGATAACCAAGACCGGTTAAGTCAAGATTTTCAAGACCTCGTGAAGCAATGCAACTCCAGATGAAGGACGGTTTGACGGGCTTCCAGGAGAAACCAGTGGACGACCCCGGTATGCTGGAGACGGCCATGACATCTTGCGGAAAGCTTCACCCAGGCTCAAAGAGACGGACGGAGGCTTCAAGACCCAAGGCTTACCTGCACAGCCACAAGTCATTATGGGCTCTGGCTTGGTTGGACAATGCGGCGACTCTGGACAGGCGGTGCTAGCAGATGTAGAAGGACGGTAGGAACGGATGGGCACCTACAGGGATTCAGAGGGACCCGTTGGAAGACCATGTTTTGATCATCCGGTCTTCAAACACCCTGAAGTGCGAGGGCATACACGGAGGCGATCAAATCTTGTGGGGAACGTGTGCAAAACTCTGCAGAGTGCCCAAAACCTAATCGATTAGCCGTGTCCACGGTCATGGACAACTTGAGCCGAAGGCATTGAAATTTCCCTGAACTCTCGACACAACTTATAATGATGTGGGAATTAACAACAACTCGGGTACGAGAATTGGTTGGCAGAACCATCTCGTTAACAACAAACAATGTAGTAATATTTTGCTTTCAGCCCCTCTTGTTGTAGGAGAAAATTGGCTTTAAGCAAAACTTATAGCCCCACCTACCAAATATGCATGTAGAGATAGTTGGTTATTATTTTTTCCCCCTCTCTTTGATGACTTGCCGGCATATTCCATATGCTGACCTACACGGCTGCAACGTATCATGTTGCAGAGTACTTTTCCAACCAGGAGTGAGGCTACGATCTACGCTCAATGACATGCCCTGGAGTCGGATGGACTCTTCTACCTGATGCTTCCGCTAGTCTTCGTTAGATATCTCATGAGATGGCCTTCAGCCACTTTATTGTAATTCATTATTGTAATAAAGTACTCGTTATGAGATTTTGATTAATAAAGTTGTGTGATTGAACTCTTGATATATACATTGATGTAGTGGGTGTGTACCAGCATGATCTTGGGATGGTACGGAAACACTAGAGGCTTGACTCGTATTGAGTCTGGTCTCTACAGTGAAATTCATACCTGATTCCTTTCCTTCTTCAAGATCCCAATCTTCGGAGTTGCGTTTAATTCTCTCCAATAAATTCCATTTGAAGTCAATATCTCACTTCATAAAAGAACTGGTACAAGAAGTGTCAAGCATGGTGCGATCATCATGAGAAAGCCGAGCATAAAAGTTCTGAATGATAATTTCTCTCGAGAGCTCATGATTTGGGCATGAATATAGCATTGATTTAAGCCTCCCTCAACCTTGAGCGATGCTTTATCTGTCATGAGGCCAAAAATTGTAAATATAATTTCGATCACGATGTACTAAATGCATAGGATAAATTTTTTGATGAAATTCCAATTTCAACCGATTGTAGTCCCATGATCGAGTATCATCACATAGCATATACCATGTCAACGCCTTATCCTTCAAAGATAAAGGAAAGACCTTCTTCTTGACCTCATCCTTGGGCACACCTGCAGGCTTAAATAAACCACAAACTTCATCTACATAGATTAGATGCAAGTCTGGATGTGATGTTCCATCTCCTGTAAAAGGATTAGCATGCAGTTTCTCAAGCATACCCGAAGGAAATTCAAAGCAAATATTTTCAGTAGGTGCAGCAGGTTGAGGAGCAACTATTTGTGCTTCCGTTCCAGGTGAAGATACCTCGAACAAGCCCCTCAAAGGATTAGTATCCATAGTGACAAGTGACAATAAATTTCTGCACACTATATGAATGTTTCCTTACCAAGTTCCACTTACCAAAGGCGCTTCACTCCCCGGCAACGGCGCCAGAAATTCTTCTACTACGCCACAAACAACAGCGCTAGAAATTGAAATGTTGACAGTGGCTGGGCTTGCGTTGGCTTTTCCCTTGAAAAGGAAAGGGTGATGCAGCACAGGAGCAGTAAGTATTTCCCTCAATTTGAGAACCAAGGTATCGATCCAGAAGGAGGGTCTCGTCAAGTCCAGAGTACATGCGCAAACACAAACAAGCTTGCACCCAACGCTTCAAAGGGGTTGTCAATCCCTTCAAGATTGTTTGCAAAGTGAGATCTGAAGGCGGAAAGTGCAACAAAGTAAAAAGTGTAAGGCTGAAAATATGGTGTGGACTAGACCCTGGGGGCCATAGTGTTCACTAGAGGCTTCTCTAAGAATAGCAAGTATTATGGTGGGTGAAAAAATTACTATCGAGCAAATGATAGAACCGCCTAAAGTCATGACGATATCTAAGGCAATGATCATACATATAGGCATCACATCCGAGACAAGTAGACCGATACTTTTTGCATCTACTACTATTACTCCACACATCGACCACTATCCAGCATGCATCTAGTGTATTGAGTTCATGACGAACAGAGTAACGCTTTAAGCAAGATGACATGATGTAGAGGGATAATCTCAAACCAATGATGAAAACCCCATCTTTTTACACTTGATGGCAACAACACGATGCGTGCCTCGCTACCCCTTCTGTCACTGGGTGAGGTCACCACACGGTATGAACCCAAAACCAAGCACTTCTCCCATTGCAAGAATCATAGATCTAGTTGTCCAGACAAAACCCACAACTCGAAGAGAATTACAAGGATATGAAATCATGCATAAGAGAGATCAGAAGAAACTCAAATAAGATTCATAGATAATCTGGTCATAAATCGACAATTCTTTGGATCTCGACAAACACACCGCATAAGAAGATTACATCGGATAGATCTCCATGAAGATCATGGAGAACTTTGTATTGAAGATCCAACAGAGAGAAGAAGCCATCTAGTTACTATATATGGACCCGTAGGTCTATGGTGAACTACTCACGCATCATCGGAGAGGTCACGGTGTTGATGAAGAATTCCTTCGTGTCCGAATCCCCCCTCCGGCAGGGCACTAGAACATGCTCCAGATGGGATCTTGCGAAGATAGAAGCTTGCGGCGGCGGAAAAGTACTTTCGATGATCTCCTGATTTTTTTGGGATTTTTAGGGAATATATAGGCGCAACCCCTAGGTCAGGGGACGCTCAAGGGGCCCACAAGCCTGGATGGTACGGCCTCCCCCCTTGCCGCGGGGTGGGGGCTTGTGGGGCCCCTGGAGCTCCCCTGCCTTGGCTCCCAAGCTCCCCGATCTTCTTCCATTCGAGAAAAATCTTTTCGGGGATTTTCTTCCGTTTGGACTCCATTTCAAAATCTCTTCTGAAAGGGGTCGAAAACATGGAAAAAAACAGGAACTGGCACTTAGCACTGAGTTAATAAGTTAGTCCCAAAAAATATATAAAAGGCACACAAAACATCCAAAATTTGACAAGATAATAGCATGAAACCATAAAAAATTATAGATACGTTGGAGACGTATCACCTGACCATGGAGCGTCTGAGGATGGCCACAGGGTGGCGCCAACTTGAGGCCTCCGCCAAGGAGGTCTGAGGTGATGCCAAGGCTTCTCATGCGAAGGGCCAGCGGGAGCCCGCCGAGGCGAAGGCCACCTGCGTGAGCGCCCTTGCCAAGAAGGAGACGCTCACCAAGCGCTCCGAAGAAGCGGAGGTCAGCTTCAAGGTGCTTCACCAGGCCGCCAAGACCTGCGACGGGAAGCTCACCGACCGTGTCTCGGAGCTAGCGATGGTGACGACCGAGTAGGTCGCGGTACGTGGGCACATGGAGGCGCTTCAACACGAGGTAGCTGAGGCTCGGGAGGCCCACGTGAAGCAAGTCCCTGAGGTTAATGCCAAGCTAACGGATCGGGAAGAGAAGGTCCAGGCCGCTGCCGATGCGAAAACGGCAGCGGATCGTGTGACGCTATCCTCTTTGGAAGTCACAGTACGCCAAGTTGTGAGCTCTATCTGCAGGATGGAGCTCGAGTCTCCCATTGTTTCTCAGGATGCCGGCTACGCCGAGTTTTCTTCCGAGATCATGAAGGAGCTTGAGGGCACGGCCAAGAAGGTGGACTACATACTAGAGGAGGAGTGCCGCGACCTTTTATCCTTGGCAGTGACCCGCATGTCCAGCCATCTCCTCCTTCGCGATCCCCACTTCAAGTTCGAAGAGGTGATGGGTATTGTGCCCGAGGAGTCCCGCGATGACTTGGCGGTTGTCGTGGAGGTCCACGTGCATACGCTTCTCAAGAAGTTCTCCTATGACGATTATGAGGAGCCTAGCATGGAGCCCCCTCTCTTGCCCTAAAATAAATTATCCATGCCTCAGAGAGGCATTAGACAACATCTTTGTTGTATGGAACAATATGAATTCTGCAATTGTTGTTTGCAATCCATAATGTCTTTTTTCGCACTTGGTTTTCCTCTCACTAGCCTTTGTGCTCTGCATCGGCAGGGCCCAACCCTGCGCGTATCTCAACCGCCACTGGATCACAAGGAGGTGAGAGGCTACAAGACTAGTGAAGGCCCTATGTCGCGATGCTCAGGAACATCCTCTTGAGGCGCAAGCGACCCGCTTGAGGGCCTACACGTTCACCTCCTGAACCCTTTGGGCTCTGGATCCGCTGGACCCAACCCTACGCGTATCCCAACCGCCACTGGGTCACCAAGGGGTGAGAGGCTACAAGACAAGTGAAGGTCTTGAGTCGCGATGCTGAGGAAACACCCCTTGACGCAGAAGAAACTCCCTCTAGGGCCCTAATACTCACCGTTAGGAGGCTTTGCGCTCTGCATCCGTGGGGCTAAACCCTGCGTCTATCTTAACCGCCACTAGGTCACCAGGGGGTGATAGGATACAAGACTAGTGAAGGTCCTGAGTCGCGATACTCAGGAACCCCCCTTGACGCGCAAGAAACTCCCATTCCGTGATGAAGGCCATGTACACTTCGTCAGCAGGGCCCAACCCTACGCGTATCTGAACCGCCACTGGGTCACTAGGGGTGAGAGGCTATATGGCTAGTTAAGATCCTAAGTCACGATGCTCAGGAACCCCCCTTGACGCGCAAGCAGCTCTCACACAGACGAATTGGTCAAAGCGTCGTGTGCCCTCGTGCTTATGCTTGGGTGTCGCGCGGGAGATAAGACACCATGGACCCCAGGAGGTGACATGCACAGGGGTGAGCCCACGAGACAGAGCTCGATTGCTTGGATTTTTTAGCTCTATAGGGACGAACCCGAGCACATGCACAATGTCATAGCCCCTGCCCGTGCGAGGTACAAGGGGAAGCTCACAAGCATATAGCTCTAACGATTCTAGCCCCTACCCATGCGACGCATGGGGCTTGCACTTGGGCGTGAGCATAGTCGCGGTTCGACAATAATTCTGTCATCTTGGAGCATGGGGACTTCCACTTGGGCATGGGCAGGAGCCCCCTTTGGAGGCCATGATGCAGCTCGTCTTGGGGTTCCACTTGGGAGGCTCCACAGAGTGGACAACCCAAACTCATTATTATGTTAGAGTGTCACGGGCGGCGATTAGTAAGGTGTTGGATACCCCAGGCACAAGGCTCTCCTTGTCTCAGCCTTCAAGCGGGTTGCGCCTCATCGATTGCCCATCAGCACGCTTGCGGAAGCTGGGACATGGGGGGCGACACACACTGGGTGATCGTCGTGAGGCTGTTGCACCAAGATGTTTGGCACCAAAGACCCCAGGAAGTGACGTACACAAGGGTAAGCCCTTCATTCAGAGCTCAGTTACTCAGATCTAGCGACGTTGCAGGGACGAACCCGAGCACAGAAGCCATGCGAGGTTCCTTCATGGAATGATCAAACAAAAATCATCCGCCACATAGCGCCCGAGACAATGAAGCGCCAAACCAGAAACGATGCATTTCAAGCAAACAACATAACTTTGAAGGGAACTAACATGGTTTACCACACAACCAAAAAGCGAGAACTTTGCAAGGGCGGACACTCACACCCGACGATAGCGCAGCCTGAAGGGTGCCCTCGATCTTGAGTGAAATAGAGCTTCACCTGGCGATCATGTTGTTGTGGGAGCTCCGAGTGGCTTAACGAAACATGTCGTGAAGGCGATCGCGTTGTCGTGGCAGCTCGCTGGGGGCTCGCGAGGCTCTGATAGCACGTGAGGCGCTAGTGCGAGTCGTGCCAACCGTTGGAAGATAGTTGCGGTGTTCTCCGAGGCAAAAGGCATGCGACCACAGTCAGCAGGGGCATCCCATCCTAGCCCCACGTGCGTAGGCTAGAAGGAGCTCCGGGTGATGACCCCATTGAGACCCGCAACGTTAATGCACAGGTGCACCTCCACGGTCCCCTCGAGAGTGATGAGCCTCGTGATGATGTGCTCTGCGCGGCGGCCTCCCGCAACTTGTCGATCTCGTGGGTGATGAATTCCTGCACCCGCAGCGCCTAGTATCGTACTCCTTGCTCGCAAGGGTGCGCACTGAGGCGTTCCTCCAGGTGCTGCCCAATCACCTATCTCGGTGTAGTGGCCAGTTTAGATGCCTTCAAGGTGGAAGCCCCTAAGTGTTACCTGAGGGAGGCGCCAGACATGCCTTTGTATGCTGGAAGGGGGAAAGCACCCGCAGCCCACAGGGGGCTTGCATCCTTGGCCTAGGCCACTGGACCCTTCGCTTTGGCGGAGCTAGATGCGGGCAGCGACTTCTTCTTCTTTGATTGTGCGGCCTCGCGAGGCTCATCGCCTCCAGCATCGTCGGAATGCTCTGCTGCAGCGGCCCTGTAGGCGCGCTCGAGGGAGCAGACCACATCCCTCTCGTCGCAGGCGATGGTGATCACGAGGCTGCTCGTACCAGCCCCTGCGAGGGTTGCCGTTGCGGCTGTCCCATCTGCCACCACCGCGGCCATCGCCGTGACTAGCACCATGGTCGTTGTGCTCTGCGAACCGGCCAACCCGCTCGTCTCAAAGGACCCCGAGCTCCTCGCAATCTTCGGTGTTGTGGGTGTGCACATCGTGGTAGACGCATAATGGGTGGCGTTCCTTCTCCGGTACGCTCCTCTCACAACCACGCTTCTGCTCGGGTTCAGCCGCAAGCACGGTAGGTCCTTTGCACTTGACCTCCTTGGCCTTGGCCTTGGAGTCCTTGGGCGCAACATCAGTGTTGTCGTGGGCGAACAGGCGGCCTTCCTCGGCCTTGGTGCACTTGTCGGCCAGGTTGAACAGCTCCATGGCCGTGCTCAAATTGTCGCTGATGGCGAGATTTTCGCATATCTTGAGGTCCTTGATGCCATTGGTGAACGCCATGATGACTCCCTCGTCCATGGTGTGCGTGATCTTGTGGCGCACCTGGCTGAACCGTTGGATGTACTTGCGGAGGATCTTACTAGGGTGCTGCTTCACAAGGCGCATGTCGTTGACGGAGAGTAGATGGTCATGTGTGGCCTTTAAGTTGGCGACAAACAGCTCACAGAGGTCCCTCCATGAGGAGACCGAGTCCTTGGGCAAGTTCAGGAACCAGGAGCGTGTGCCGTCTTTGAGCACCATCGGAAGCCAATTTTCCATGAACTTGTCATCGCCGCCCACCTCTTCGATGCTCACGGCATAGAGTTGGACGAACTCTAGAGGGTCGAGGGAGCCGTCGTAGCGCGGTGGTAGGTCAGGCTAGAACTTGACCAGCCAAACCTGTTGGGCAACGTAGCATGGGAAACAAAAAATTTCCTATGAACACGCAATACGTATCCATGGTGATGATCATCTATGAGAGGGGAGAGTGAATCTACATACCCTTGTAGATCGCTAAGCGGAAGCGTATATAACGCGGTTGATGTAGTGGAACATCTTCGTGATTCTAATTGCAGCCCGTCCCGCGATCTCATCACGATCCGTCCCGCGATCTGATACGTCTCAAACATATCTATAATTTTTGATGTTTTCACGCTGTTATCTTGTCTTCTTTGTATGTTTTATGTACCTTTTTATATCTTTTTGGGACTAACTTATTCATTCAGTCCCAAGTGCCAGTTCCTGTTTATTCCGTGTTATTGACTCTTTTCAGATCTGATTTTGGAACGGAGTCCAAACAAAAGAAAAACCCCAAAATGATTTTTTCCCGAACGGAAGAAGTCCAGGGGGCTTTTGGGCCAAGCCAGGTGGCCTCCAGGGAGCCCACAAGCCCCCACTCCGCCACCAAGGGAGGCGGCTGTGGGCAGGCATGTAGCCTCCCTGGCCGCCCCCTGACCTAGGTCTTTGGCCTATAAATTCCCAAATATTCCGCAAAAAATCAGGGGAGCCTCGAAAATACTTTTCCGCAGCCGCAAGCTTCCGTTTCCGCGAGATCTCATCTGGAGACCCTTCCCGGCACCCTGCTGGAGGGGACTTTGGAGTTGGAGGGCTTCTTCATCATCATCATCGCCCCTCCAATGACTCGTGAGTAGTTCACTTCAGACCTACGGGTCCGTAGTTAGTAGCTAGATGGCTTCTTCTCTCTCTTGGATCTTCAATACAAAGTTCTCCATGATCTTCATGGAGATCTATCCGATGTAATCTTCTTTGGTGGTGTGTTTGTAGAGATCCGATGAATTGTGGACTTATGGTCAGATTATCTATGATATATATTTGAGTCTTTGCTGATTTCTTATATGCATGATTTGATATCCTTGTAAGTCTCTCCGAGTCTTGGGTTTTGTTTGTCCAACCAGATCTATGATTCTTGCAATGGGAGAAGTTCTTGGTTTTGGGTTCTACCATGTGGTCACCTTTCCCAGTGATAGTAGGGGCAGCAAGGCACACATCAAGTAGTTGCCATCAAGGGTAAAAAGATGGGGTTTTTATTATTGGTTTGAGATTATCCCTCTACATCATGTCATCTTGCTTAAGGCGTTACTCTGTTCTTATGGACTTAATACACTAGATGCATATTGGATAGCGGTCGACGTGTGGAGTAATAGTAGTAGATGCAGAAAGTATTCGTGTACTTGTTTCGGACGTGATGCATATAGATATAATCATCACATAGATATCGTCACGACTTTGCGAGGTTCTATCAATTGCTCGACAGTAATTTGTTCACCCACCGTCTACTTGCTTTTAAGAGAGAAGCCACTAGTAAACACTACGGCCCCCGGGTCTATTCCAATCCATCGTTTACATCTCCGCTTTTACTTTGCTTTGTTACTTTGTTGCTTTCAGTTCTCACTTGGCAAACAATCTATAAAGGATTGACAACCCCTTCATAGCGTTGGGTGCAAGCTTTTGTGTTTGTGCAGGATCTTGAGATACTGTTCCGCCGGATTGATACCTTGGTTCTCAAACTGAGGGAAATACTTACCGTCGCTATGCTACATCACCCTTTCCGCTTCGAGGGAACACCAACGCAAGGCTCCAAGGAAGTCCTTTGCTGAAGTCCCTTAAGGCGTAGCCATAGCTGAAGGATTCCTGGTGCCGTCGACACAACTATTTCTGGCGCCGTTGCAAGGGATACACAACAAACATCACGATCCCATCGCGATCCATCCCGATCTATTGCCGAACAGATGGCACCTCCGCGTTTAGCACACGTACAACTCGATGACGACCCCTGCCTTCTCGGTCCAGCAAGAGAGACATGGAAGTAGATGAGTTCTCCGGCAGCGTGACGGTGCCCGGTGATGGTGGTGATCTATTCATGCAGGGCTTCGCGTAAGCACCGCAGAAATCCGATATAGAGGAAGAACTACAAACTAGAGGAGAAGGTAGCACGTCGCTTTAATTGTGTGTCTCAAAAAACCTCAATACCTCTAGTATATATAGGAAGGAGGTAGGGGAGGAGGAAGCCTCAAACCCTTAAGGTTTGGCTGAAATTGGAGGTGGAGGAGTCCTACTCTAATCCTACTACGAGTAGGATTCCTCCTTTCCACTTGGAAACCCTTTCCACCGTTTCCACCTTTGGGGTTTTTCCTCTCAAACCTCATGGGCCTTAGTGGGAGCTTATGTCAGCCCACTAGGGGATGGTTTGTATCCTTCCACAGCCCGTAAGGCCCCTCAGGGCGTGACACCCCTCTCGTTGGTCCCCGATACCCTTTATGCACTCCCGGTACACTATCGATGAGCCAGAAACTTTTCCGGTGACCAAAATAGGACTTCCTATATATCAATCTCTACCTCCAGATCATTTAGGAGCTCCTCACGATGTCCGGGATCTCATTCGGGACTCCTAACAACTTTCGTTTACGAACACCTATAACTCAACTATATCGAAACGTCACCGAACCTTAAGTGTGCAGACCCTGCGGGTTCGAGAACTATGCAGACATGACCTGAGACATTCTCCGGTCAATATCCAATAGCGGGACCTCGATGTACATATTGGCTCCTACATATTCTACAAAGATATTTATCGGTTGAACCTCTATGTCAAGGATTCAGTTAATCCCGTATGTTGTTCCCTTTGTCCTTCGGTATGTTACTTGCCCGAGATTCGATCGCCGGTATCCCCATACCTAGTTCAATCTCGTTACCGGAAAGTCTCTTTACTCGTTTCATAATACAAGTTCCCATAACTAATTCCTTAGTCACATTGCTTGCAAGGCTTGTTGTGATGTTGTATTACCAAGTGGTCCCCGAGATACCTCTCCATCATAGGGAGTGACAAATCCCAGTCTTGATCCATGCCAACCCAACATACACCTTTGGAGATACCTGTAGAGCACCTTTATAGTCACTCAGTAACGTTGTGACGTTTGATACACACAAGGTATTCCTCCGGCGTCCGGGAGTTGCATGATCTCATGGTCATAGGAACATGTACATTGACATGCACAAAAACAGTAGCAATAAACTGACATGATCATATGTTATGCTTATAGTTTGGGTCTTGTCCATCACATCATTCTCCTAATGACGTGATCCCGTTATCAAGTGACAACACTTGCCTATGGCCAGGAAACCTTGACCATCTTTGATAAATGAGCTAGTCAACTAGAGGCTCACTAGGGACAGTGTGTTGTGTATGTAACCACACATGTATTTGAGTTTCCAATCAATACAATTCTAGCATGGATAATTAACGATTGTCATGAACAAGGAAATATAATAATAACCAATTTATTATTGCCTCTAGGGCATATTTCCAACAAAACCAACCTTTGTAGCTGGCGGATGAAGGGCCGACAATCCAGGGTGCTTGTGTGGCCACCGCGCGTGAGGTCTACCCAGTTCTAGCGCCCGGCCGCCGTGATAACCTCGACGACCCGGTCCAGGTACTAACGCTGCTTCTCGAGGACTGCACGCCTATCGAGCGAAGCCTCGCGTTGGATGATCTGGTAGTTATCGCTTTCTTCTTGGGCGTGCGTTGGTGGTTCGTGAGGTGGGCTCCCCAGACGCGCGTTGCACCTGGGCTCGGCCTGGTCGCCGCGCATGGGAGGATGCGGTGGTGCTCCCTGAGCCTCTTCAATGTCGCGAGACGGAGGAGGGCGAAGTGAGCGAGAGGGTGCCTGGGCCTCTCTAGCGGCAGTGACGAGCTAGGTGATGCGGGCCAACCATGCATCATAGCCAACATACGCTGGGTGGTAGCAAAGCAGCTCGCATGCCATGAGCAGCACCGCTTGCATGTTCACCCACTCGGGACGGGCGTGAGAGGAGGAAGCTCTGGCGGTGTGGCCGTCCTGTTGCATGGAGGGTGCATGGATGAAGCTTGTTGCTCGCGGGGTTGCAGGGTCAGTGGTTGTGGCCTTGGCCCCGGCGGAGTGACGGCAGGTGTCAGGGACCATGGGCGCGATCACCACGACCTGCGTAGCTCGGCGCTCAAAATGCACACGGCAAGTGTCGGCCATGGGGATGGTGATCCGAGAGTGAAACTAGACCCGAAGAACGGCTTTTCACCCCTACCTGGTGTGCGAAATGTCAGAATCGGGGCTCCGCGGACCCAGAAAAGTTCGAACTCAGGGTTGTCCCCGCTCTTCTACCCTTTTCCACCTCTCAACTTCACTAGCGACTCTCCGACAGCTCGAGCTAAGGAAGGCGAACAAGAACACATGAGAAGTTTACCTAGGTTTGGGCCACATTGTGGCATAAAATCCTACTCCTCCTTGTATGGATTGCTTGAGGTGGAAGACGAGTACAAAGGTGTGTTGTTGCCCTAGTGAAGACGATGGCAATCCATCCCCCTGCTATAGAGGTCGGGCCTCCCTTTTATAATGGCCTTGGTCCTCTTCCCTGGAAAACACATTCAGCGCGATGGGTCACCACAACGGCCATTTTGAAAGGGAACAGGACTGCGGCCCACCCTAACAAAGGAGGTCTTCGCCTACAAAAGCCCTTCTCCATGACACGCTAGTGGGCTCGGGGGTGACCTCCGTACTTCCAAGCCCCTGGCTTTGGACCTCTTGCACCGATCGGGAAACTTTTGGGGGGTTGCTTTGGGAATCCGCAGCCAACTCACTTCCTTAACTCCAAAGGGGAAAGCTCATCTGTCCGTGCCTGCTGGCCCGGACCCTATAGTCGTGCAACATTGCTCACGTCACCCACATAAGGAGGTTGGACTATGCAACCCAGGGGGGCCACCCTTGGCAAGTCCACCCCTCGATGGAGGATCGTCAGGAGGCGACTTCTTAACGCGAGCCTTGCGAGAACGACCTCGGGGGGAACTCAATGATCACTGCCTTGTGAGGAGGGGCCCTCACAAGGGCCAGACCCGTGGGACTTAACGGGGAGCATCCCCGGGCCCACACCACACACCGCGTCTTGGGCCGCACGCAGGCGAGCCTAGGTATACCTCTGGTCCCATAGCCCTGACACTCCCGGACCAGTAAGATTACCTTATATGTGTTCGGATTTCTCCCCTTCTGCTAGGGCTCTTATTCCCCTTTGTCTTTGCCTTTACAGATCTTGGTGGATAAGTCCCACCAGATCAACTTCATGGCACCGTTGCCTGATGTACTCACGACGATGTTATTAACGGCCATGCAGGCCAAAAATCCATACACGACGTCGAAGAAGAAGGAAGAAAAAAAGCAGAACAATACGGCCCGAGAGGTTCTTCGGTCGAAAGGACCTCCGGACACCAAGTCCGAAGACACACTTGCTCCCTCTAATTTGGAGGGAGAAGAGGAAGAAGGTGTTGAGGAGAGCGACTCCTCCCATTCAAATAAAAGGGCAGTGTCCAAAGACGTCGAGGGAGATCTAGCTTCCTTTGCCTCAAATAAACAATGCATATCCAAGGTGACCTCACTCGACGATGTACTCGACTCCGATGAGGAATCTGAGGAATTTGAAAGGGTTACTCGAAGGACCCTTAGATTGAAGCCCCAAGCGCAAAGGTATGGATCCTAAAACCTAAAATATTTTTTTGCATTGAGACTCTCTTATTGACTATTGGATTTCCTTCCTCATTGTAGCCCGCTGCACGATTTCCTCACCGATCAAATTTCGTAGGGGGGTTCCTTACCGTCCAACCTGGTGGGGAGCAGGACTGCCTCACACAAAATGCGTCCCCCAGTCATCGAGGCGATCGGGGAGTTAGTGCCTCAAGAGAACCCCCTAGAACCGAAAACCAGGGCCGAGGGTGATAACATCATGGCCAAGGCTAACACCTCGATCGACGATGATCAGGAGGACGAATCCCTCCTCCCAAGCAAAGAGCGAGGGCCCGAACAATGTGAGTCTTTTTCGAAGAAAATTCCGGAGACCACTCAACCTCCGGAACCATTTTTAACAGCTTGTCCCAAACGAGAAACTACAACGCCGCACCCGGAGTGGTCTACAACAGAGCGGCCCCAAACCGGGTGGCCGACCATGATGGAGGAGGGTCTAAATGACTCTTCCATAACTGAAGAACACCACACTATTTTGAGTGCGGTTCTAAAAAGTATTCGACCGTTGATGGGCGGCTAGATCTTATTTATTTGCATAAACATATCCTCCTAGATTCTGACTCGCTCTTGGGTGCAAAATTTTGATGACTATCTATTTTATGGATGTGTTTGGATAAAATTATAAATAATATCATCACACAAAAAAACTGTGAGGAAAGGAGAATGTACTTTTACTTGGGAATTAAAATAATATATGGAAACGCTAATGTTAGATTAGTTTTAAAGCACACATTTGTTTTTAGTGTATGCCTTCATGCTTCCTCACAATATGTAGTTAGATAATTACAGCATGAACAATGTTTTGATTCCTTCTAAATGTCTCCTCGAGATTTTTCCATCTAGGATTATATTAGTTTAAACCTTATTTCATCCACGTGCCACATCATTTGACATATTAACTATACATTACATTACTCATTTTGTGTGCTCTTCATGTATCTAAAGGTTTAGAAAAAAATAATTTTCCCCAAAAGCAGGTCGCCAATTGGCCATGAACTTAGTGTCTTCATACTTACACTCAGCAAAATTTGCTAAGAATTCTTCAGTTCTTAAGCACTCTAACTTGGGTAAATTCTGATTCTCCACATGTCGTTTGTGTCAATTTTTTATCAAGAAAGCATAAATGGATTTATCATTATATGGTTCCAATGGTTTGTAATTCCAACATTTATTGTTGCCACAACAACATTTTCATTAGTTGGAATGGTATGATCGATCACACACATATCCCATTGCTAGCGATCTACCGATTATTTTTACTATATATTGTGCATAGATACCCTTTTAGTTATTTGTACATATGCAAATAGCCTTTTGTCCCTTCTGAATTTATCACTTCGTGGACGCTTTCTTACATTGACCTTTGGCTCGGTTAATACATATTGCATTGTTAACTACAAATAATATTCAAAATATGTACCTTGAAATTAGTTCCCTTCAGTTTACACCAATTAGAATTGTGTACATGGTATATTGTGAACTTGGATATTTATGGACTATATATGTATTTTGTAGGTTGCTACTTACCTTTTATTTTTATTTCTAATCTCTCATATAAAAAAATGTGTTATTCATCTATATAAAAATGAATATTTAATATAGCTCATTTTGAATTAGATACTATATTTTTCGCATGTAAATTTCTGTATGAAAGCTAAATTAATAACTTTAGCTCTCTTTTAGAAATTCATTTGTAAAATAGTAACATTCTTTAAATCGGACTTTGATTTTTTAAATGAAATAGCGTCACACTATTTACATAGTACAGATATATTAGTTTAAAATCATGCAACAATTTCAACTTGAAAAAATATATTAAGTTGTTGGGTGCTGTAAGCACCAATGATGTCAACCACTAATTTATATCACCCATGATGTCAAGGATGCAACGCAGCACAGAGTGCTATGTAGTTGGCTGTAGAGCCTTTCTGTTTGATGTTGTTTTGTTTTTTTCTTCTTCTTTTGAACGGTTTGTTTTGCTTTGTGATTCGTTGTAGATTCAAATAGAAACATGTACGCAGGAGCTTGATTGATATGTTTTGGCTCGTCTCCTATACCAAAATGAGTACTTTTTGTTCTAGGCAAACATGCACATGTAGCACATGTTTGTGCCACTTTTTTTAGGGGATATTTGGTGACACGGTGTGTCGGTGTCCGGTTAGATCATGTACGTGTCTGATGCAAATAAATGTACGTACTATTGTTTTAGGTAACTTTTTGGTCTTTCAGTCTCAACAATTATTATCTAAATTGACGGTGTATATATTTCTAACTTTTGTATTAGAAACAGATATGTGTTTGTAATGTTACTCTCACACTGGCCCTCCATCACATCATAATAATTTGTAAGATGGACATCAAATTTCTATTGGTAACTATTTGTTACACATTAGTGTCTTTATTTACAAATTCAACTATTAATAAATATTTTAATTTTCGTTTGAAATTTGGCTAGCTATGAATTGCACATCTGTAAAATGGAGATGCTCTTTATCCACCAAATATGATTCTTATCCAAAACAAATATTAAAACTGCGTGTAATATAAGTAAGTTTTGTCTTATATAAATAAGAACTACTAAAACATGCGGTTAGTCTTGCAGTATAAACATGGATTACCCTCCCGTAATTAGAGACATCTTCTCTTGGACCATGAGCATACTATACATAGCAGTTGGTAAACTATTATATATTAGAGGCCATTTATTTGGTGCACTATATATAAAAATTTATAATGTGGGTTGAAGAGAGCACTGGTGGAAAAACAGGCTTCCGTCCAGCCCCATAAGTCGCGAAGCTGTAGGAACCGCGACTAATGGGACCTTTAGTCGCGGTTCTGGAGGTGAACCGTGACCAAAGGCCTGGGCCCAGGGCGCTCGGTGGCCAGCTGGTGCACGTGAGGGGCTTTAGTCGCGGTTGGCCAGGACAACCGCGACTAAAGGCCTTCGGGCACCTTTAGTCACGGTTTGCCAGGCCAACCGCAACTAAAGCCCCTCCCCTATATATACCCATCCAGCAGCCAACACTTAGCCATTTAGAGCCATTCTCTTCACACTTAGGGTTTAGGTTTGCTTTTGGTTCCTCTTATGCACATAAGGTGTTTGATGAAATGCCCCAAGAGCATGAAACAAACATGACATGAAGTGTTGGAGCCACACTCCTCGATCGCGGTTAGCAACTTGATGAACCTTTGATGTGTCATTGATAAAATATGCATGTGTGTAGTTCATTGTTTAATTTATATTGTTTGTAGCTAGTTAGTTTAACAAATGCATGATGGTTAATTATATATTTTATATTATAATAATGCAGATGAATCGGCAATGGATGTACGTTAACCGACTCTCCGGCGAGTTCACTACGGGTTTGAAAGATTTCCTCGTAGTGGCTAATGCGAACAAGCGGGGGGGTTTTGTTATCTGTCCATGTGTTAACTGTAAGAATCAGAAGGGTTACTCTTCCTCAAGAGATGTTCACATGCATCTGCTTCGGCACGGTTTCATGCCAAGCTATAATTGTTGGACCAAGCATGGAGAAAGAGGGGTTATAATGGAAGAAGATGAAGAAGGGGATGATTTCATCGATGAAAGCTATCTTGCTCATTTCGGTGATACTTTCATGGAGGATGCTGAAGGTGAAGGGGAAGGTGAAGAAGAGGCACGTGATGATCCCGTTGATGATCTTGGTCGGACCATTGCTGATGCACGGAGACGCTGCGAAACTGAAAAGGAGAGGGAGAATTTGGATCGCATGTTAGAGGATCACAGAAAGGCGCTGTACCCCGGATGCGATGATGGTCTGAAAAAGCTGGGCTGCACACTGGATTTGCTGAAATGGAAGGCAGAGGCAGGTGTAGCTGACTCGGCATTTGAAAACTTGCTGAAAATGTTGAAGAATATGTTTCCAAAGGATAACGAGTTGCCCACCAGTACGTACGAAGCAAAGAAGGTTGTCTGCCCTCTAGGTTTAGAGGTTCTGAAGATACATGCATGCATCAACGACTGCATCCTCTACCGCGGTGAATACGAGAATTTGAATGAATGTCCGGTATGCACTGCATTGCGTTATAAGATCAGAGGCGATGACCCTGGTGACGATGTTGAGGGCTAGAAACCCAGGAAGAGGGTTCCCGCCAAGGTGATGTGGTATGCTCCTATAATACCACGGTTGAAACGTCTGTTCAGGAACAAAGAGCATGCCAAGTTGTTGCGATGGCACAAAGAGGACCGTAAGTCGGACGGGGAGTTGAGACACACCGCAGATGGAACGCAATGGAGAAAGATCGACAGATGGTTCAAAGATTTTGTAGCTGACGCAAGGAACATAAGATTTGCTCTAAGTACGGATGGCATGAATCCTTTTGGCGAGCAGAGCTCCAGCCATAGCACCTGGCCCGTGACTCTATGCATCTACAACCTTCCTCCTTGGTTGTGCATGAAGCGGAAGTTCATTATGATGCCAGTGCTCATCCAAGGTCCGAAGCAACCCGGCAACGACATCGATGTGTACCTAAGGCCATTAGTTGATGAACTTTTACAGCTGTGGGGTGGTGTCCGTGTGTGGGATGAGCACAAACAAGAGGAATTTGACCTACGAGCGTTGCTTTTCGTAACCATCAACGATTGGCCTGCTCTTAGTAACCTTTCGGGACTGTCAAATAAGGGATACAATGCATGCACGCACTGCTTACATGAGACTGAAAGTGTACATTTGCCAAATTGTAAGAAGAACGTGTACCTTGGGCATCGTCGATTTCTTTCGAAAATTCATCCAGTAAGAAAGAAAGGCAAGCATTACAACGGCAAGGCAGATCACCGGCCGAAGCCTGCGGAACGCACTGGTGCTGAGGTATTTGATATGGTCAAGGATTTGAAAGTCATCTTTGGAAAGGGTCCTGGCGGACAATCAGTTCCGAAGGGAGCTGACGGGCACGCAGCCATGTGGAAGAAGAAATGTATATTCTGGGAGCTAGAATATTGGAAAGTCCTAGATGTCCGCTCTGCAATCGACGTGATGCACGTTACGAAGAATATTTGCGTGAACCTCCTAAGCTTCTTGGGCGTGTATGGGAAGACAAATGATACAAAGGAAGCACGACAGGACCAGCAACGTTTGAAAGACCCTGATGACCGGCATCCGGAATGGTTTCAAGGTCGTGCCAGCTACGCTCTGACCAAAGAAGAGAAGGTCATCTTTTTTGAATGCCTGAGCAGTATGAAGGTCCCGTCTGGATTCTCGTCCAATATAAAGGGAATAATAAACATGGCGGAGAAAAAGTTCCAAAACCTGAAGTCTCACGACTGCCACGTGATTATGACGCAATTGCTTCCGATTGCTTTGAGGGGGCTCCTGCCGGAAAATGTTCGAGTAGCCATTGTGAAGCTATGTGCATTCCTCAATGCAATCTCTCAGAAGGTAATCAATCCAGAAGTTCTACCACGGTTACAGAACGATGTGATCCAATGTCTTGTCAGTTTCGAGTTGGTGTTCCCGCCATCCTTCTTCAATATTATGACGCACCTCCTGGTTCACCTAGTCGAAGAGATTTTCGTTCTCGGTCCTGTATTTCTACACAATATGTTCCCCTTCGAGAGGTTCATGGGAGTATTAAAGAAATATGTTCGTAACCGTGCTAGGCCAGAAGGAAGCATCGCCAAGGGCTATGGAAATGAGGAGGTAATTGAGTTTTGTGTTGACTTTGTTCCTGACCTTAAGCCGATTGGTCTTCCTCGATCGCGGCACGAGGGGAGACTAAGTGGAAAAGGCACGATCGGAAGGAAATCAACGATATGTATGGACGGCCATTCTCTGACTGAAGCACACCACACTGTACTGACCAATTCCAGCTTGGTGGCTCCGTACTTTGAGAAACACAAGAATATTTTACGCTCTGACAACCCGGGGAAGCCTGAATCCTGGATTAGGAAGGCCCACATGGAGACTTTCGGCAGTTGGTTGAGAAAACATTTAATGAATGACAATGATGTTGTAGATCAGCTGTACATGTTGGCCAAGACACCATCTTCGACTATAACGACTTTCCAAGGGTACGAGATAAATGGGAATACATTTTACACGATCGCCCAAGATAAAAAGAGCACCAACCAAAACAGTGGTGTCCGCTTTGATGCAGCAACCGAGAATGGGCAAGAGGTCACATATTATGGTTACATAGAGGAGATATGGGAACTTGACTGTGGACCCTCCTTTAAGGTCCCTTTGTTCCGGTGCAAATGGTTCAAGCTAACAGGAGGTGGGGTAAAGGTGGACCAGCAATACGGAATGACAATGGTGGATTTCAACAATCTTGGTTACCTTGACGAACCATTCGTCCTAGCGAAAGATGTCGCTCAGGTTTTCTATGTGAAGGACATGAGTAGCAAACCGAGGAAACGGAAAGATAAGAAAACGATCAGTACATCATGCGATGATCCAAAGCGCCACATTGTTCTTTCAGGGAAAAGAAACATCGTGGGAGTGGAGGACAAGACAGACATGTCAGAAGATTATAATATGTTTGCTGAAATTCCGCCCTTCAAAGTGAACACCGACCCAAGCATTAAGTTAAATGATGAGGATGCTCCATGGATACGGCACAATCGTAAGCAAGCAGGGACACAAGGGAAGAAATGATGTGTAATAATTTATTGTACCAAACTTTGTTGAATGGATCATGTGAATTATATTACCCGTGATGTGTTTGGTGTCCATTTTCGAATGATTCGAGATACCACTGATGATACATGAAATTTGGAGTGATTTAGTCATACTCCTGCCTAGGCGTATAATATGCATACTCGTAGTCTTCATAGCCGCCGTCGTCGTTGTACTGGTAGTCGTCGCCTTCTAAGTTGCCGCCGTCGTCGTCGCTGCTGTCGTCGCTGTCGTCGGGCGGCGCTCGTGGCTCGAACTGAGGGTAGCGCAGGCGGGGGATATCGCCGGCCGTGATGTAGTCCATGACGCTCTGCAGAGTCCGGCCGTACCACCATAGCCGACGGCCGGCCTCGTGGAAGTTCCCAGGAGGCAGACCGTCCTCCTCATACCTGGCGAGCGCCCTCTCACGCCGATTGATGAAGAAGGCGTCCCAAGTATGCTGGTTATCGGGATGCCAGCGGGGATTCATCCGCTGCTCCGGCGTGAGGTCGAGGTAGTAGTGGTTCGTGATGGCCGCCCGGCGCGCAGTACCCTGAGGGACGGGAGGGACCGGCACGCCGCCGGCGCTTAGGCTCCAGCCGGTGGGGACGCGGTAGCCCGGTGGACAAGGGTAGTTCGAGGCGCAAAGCTCCTCCACCTGCTGGTAGGTTAGAGTGGGTGCGGTGGAAGCCATGAGAGAGTGATGAGAGATTGTAGAGATGTGATAATGCTGGCCAAGCCGGGCTACATATATGTAGTGAGAAATGGCGGGAAAAATGGGAGCGGGAAGACAGGAGGCGGGAAGACAGGAGGCGGGAAGAAAGTGGCGGGAAGAAAGAGGCGGGAAGACAGGGAAGAAATGGCGGGAAGAAGAGGAATCCAGAGCTGGTCATTTAACCTTTAGTCCCGGCTGGTTGGTGCAACCGGGACTAAAGGCCAGACCAACCGCGACTAAAGGTCGTTGCGCGCGGGGAACGCAAAAACGACCTCTCAGCGGGCGGATAGGAGAAGAAAGGGGCGGCGCGCTCACGGCTCGGGCAAGAGGCCTCTCAGCGGGGCATCACAGCCACCGCACCAGGCTGGCGTGAGCAAGATGGGTCGAGGCCGAAGGCCGGCCCAGGACGGGGGGGAGAGAGGCTGTGGCCAATGTTCCCTTTAAATGGATTCTCTTTTTTCTGTCCCGTTTTAGGCAGATTCAATGTATTGTCTCTATGCATATTTTTCCTACGAAAATATGCTTAGAAAACAGAAAATAAAATGTTTGAAGTTTCTATAAAAGCAATGATGATTTTTCTGAAAAGAAAAAGATAAAAGGTTCTGAAAATAAAAGAAGATTTGGGGGGGGCCTTTAGTCGCGGTTGGTCTGGCAAACCGCGACTAAAGGTTACCCTTTAGTCGCGGGTCGCCTCCCCAACCGCGACTAAAGGGGGGGGGGGGGGCGGGAATGCAAAAAACCCGCCAAAAACCCTTTAGTCGCGGTTGGGGAGGCGACCCGCGACTAAAGGGTACCTTTAGTCGCGGGTCTCGTCCCCAACCGCGACTAAAGGGGGGGGCTATAAATACAAGTGCGGGTCGCCTCCCCTGCCGCCGTCTTCTCCATCTCTCTCGTCTTCTCCGATTAAAGGGAGTCATGGGACGAAAAAACAAAGGGAGTAGGAGAGGCAACGGAACCAACTCCTCTTTTAATAATGAGATACTTACATAATATTTACTCCCTCCGTTTTTAAATAATTATAGTCAAAAAAAGATAGTCTAGTTTTTTTAACTACAATTATTTAGGAACAAAGAAAGTATTTTCTTTTATGATTAAAAACTAGCAAATGAACCAGCGAATCGGCGGTCGGCCAGTGCAAAGCTGAAGCAGCAGGTTCACGGTCAAAAACTCTAGTTAAAACTTTTTCATGTGTCGGATATTCAGCCACAGCCGTCGGGAAGACTATGCAAGAACAAAGAAAAAGAAATAAAGAAAGGGAGGTCATCACTTCATCTTGAGAATAGAAGACGTCGGGAAGAAAATGCTCAGTTGATGCGACCGCTAGCATCCCACGAAGAGAAAACATATTGTCGAGCCCTATGATTTCTCGATGCACCTGCACAGTCCCGGGTCTCATACTCGTGTGGTTAGTACACACGGCAGTGATGAGAAAAAAAGTATGGTCCCGGGTCTCCCTCTCCGTGACGCCGTCGTCTGCCGCCCCGTCTCGCGCTCTACCGCGACACCCTCTCCCACCCCTTCCTCGCCCCCTCCTTTTGCCACCGCCCTTTCGCCACCGCCACCGCCACCGCCCCCCTTCTTCACTTAATTAATTTGTTTTTACTACATGTTTTCAGGACTGACATAATGGCGGACGATAGAGCTGACCCGATTATGGACAACTATGATCCGGACGGTGAAGCACATATGTTCGGCATCATAAACGGCGATATTCTATATGTGCCGACCGGAGAAGAAGAAGATGATATCTCTTCTTATCTGAACCTTGACGGTGAAGATGAAGGGCGCCGTCAGCAAGATGATGCCGAACAAACGTCGATAAACGACGATCTTCAAATGGAAGTAGCAACCACCTCCGGCGCCGAGGTATATATATACATTGAGCCTCTGGTGATACAAACTAACTGATTTGAATAAATATGTGTGTACTAACGCGCGCGACTCTCTTTCTTATTTTAGCCCTCGGCCGGATCGTCGAAACCATCGAGTACGTCGTCAAAGCATGGCGCAACCAAGACGATGAAACAAGGAGAAACATGCACCATCGAGGTTGTCGACAGTGCAACCGGCAGGCCGCTGGAGCCCCGCAAGAATGCCACCAAGTTTGTCAGCCAATGCGGAGCCGTTGTTAGAGACAACGTCTCGATCACCGTCCAGGAGTGGAATGAGCCAAAGAAGGCACGAATTGCTGCAGGTTTCACTTTTGTCGATAAGAGAACAAAAAAAGATTGCTTCAAGAAGCTTATGGAACATTTCGTTCTACCTCCGGAATACAACAAATTCGATGAGGAGGGTAACAAGATTGAGGAAAACAAGGAGAGGAGGAGGCTAGTCAAACAGTTCGCTCTTCATAAGATGGCCGACGCATTCCGGAAATTCAAGCAAAATCTAGCCCATGACTTTGTCAAGCAGAACAAGACTCCGGATTTCAAAGGACAATATGAGAAACTGAAACATGATTGGCCAGAATTTGTGAAGCAAAAGAAATCGGAGCAGTTCATTCAAATATCGAAAAAAAATAAGGAAAATGCGGCTAAGAAGGAGTAAAATCATATTATGGGGCCAGGAGGGTATCGCATTATGTTGCCTAGGTTGGAGAAGATGGAGAACGAGCTGAGGGCGCGAGGAATCCGTCCAGGTACGGAGGGATGGGACCCAAGGGCCAAAAGCTGGTGGTACGGGCATGGGGGAACGCTGAACCCGGAGACAGGGGAGTGTGTTTACCGGGGCAAATTAATTAAACCCACCCAAGCCCTTATTGACGCAATGAGGGATGCTCAAGAGGGGAAGATCAAGTTCAACAGAGAGAACGACGCGCTGACAAAAGCCCTCGGGAATCCTGAACACGGAGGACGTGTACGAGGCATGGGGCACATTCCGTGGAAAATAGGGTTCCCCCAGAACGATGACCCGTACGGTTACAGAAGCCGTAAGAGAAAGATGGATCGGGAAGCAGATGTTGTGGCGCGGTTGGCATCGGAAATGGATGTGATGAAGAAAACCATGAGTGTACTAGTAGCCGAAAGAGATGCAGCTCGGGTGCAGCATGAAGATCATCCAGCGGATCTCGGAAGCCAGCAGCGGAGAAGCAGCGTGGCTTCCACGGAGGCCCCACCGGCTGGTGCAGATGCACCGACGATCGAAATTAATGCACCGGAGCCTCTGGTGGTCGAAATTACTGCACCGGAGCCTCTGGTGGTCGAAATTACTGCACCGGAGCCTCCTCGCTACCCCGTGGACGATATAAAGGAGATGAAAGAATGTCATCTGTATTATCCTATCGGGAACATGTCCATGAAGGTAGCCATCGGCAGTGCTTTACCATGTTTACCTGGAGCACTCCACCACAACAACCCCATTCAAGATGGCTATGCTCGTGTCACGGTGGAGGACATAGTCCAAGGGTTTGAGGACCTGGAGATTGACATTGCTACACCTGAAGGGGAGAAAAGACTTGGAGATGTCAAGCGCCATTTCATTCTATGGCAAAAGAAGTTTATCAAGTTTCCAGGCGAGGCGCCAAGGACAACAAGTCCACCCCCCTACGGTGGTGGTGGTGGCGGTGGCGGTGGTGGTGGTGGCGGTGGTGGTGGCGGTTCACCTACACCTCCGTCACGTCAGCCGACGCCCCCCAGTCCACAACGTCCGGCGGGTGATCAGACGCCGCCCCCCAGTCCTCGTCCGGCGGGTGATCAGACGCCGCCCCCCAATCCACCTCCGGCAAAGAAGCAGAAGCAAAAGCAGTCCTGGATTATTAACCCGGACCCTTATGTACCTAAGACCACAAAGGTACCGGAGCCATCACTAAAGCCTCTCCCCACAAGGCCTTGGGAACGTAGTGCCGAGGAAGTCGACGCGGCCGCGGCTGCTGATTTGGAGAAATGGAAGGCGGACTGCAAGAAGAAAAGAGAGCCCGAGCCCAAGCCAGTATTTTCTGATGAGCAAAAGAAGTGGGCTAAGTCATTTTTGAGCACACCGTCCCAAGCCGCGAAGAATCTGCCTGACGACTATGCACGTGAACTTCGCAGGCAGGCACTCATGTTCAAGGAGAACAAAGAGCGGGAGAAGGCCGAAAGTAAAAAAAGTGGGAAACAAGTTGCCCAGCTCGGGGAACAAAGTAAACAATCGATTGCCCCGCTTATAGTGGAAGCCGCCGGTCCGGATGCCCCCGAGATCATACAAGCTGCGGCAGCACAGGGATTGACTGCAACGAGTGCCAGAGAACAAGCGGCCAACTTAGGTATTACTCTTCGTGAACTGTTAGGCCTTGATGAGGCGCCAGTGAAGGAGGTAGTAATTACATATGTCAAGAATGGGCCTCTCGTCGAGCCTGCGCAGGAAAAGGATCTACCTCCACAAATGAAAGGTCTGCTGAAATGGTACAAGGGTTACATAAAAAATAAAAACGCCAAAGATTATATTTATGCGGAAGTTAGACATGAGCATCACTTCAAACATTACTATGTACAAATTGAACTGAGTGAATTGTTCCAGCTTTTCAATCTGCGCAATCTCGACAAATCTATCATCAGTTGCTACGTTCTGTAAGTGATTTATTTCTACCCCATCTCGTTCATATTGCCTGCACTATATATATGTCCTAACTATATTGTTGTGTCCGCTATTATACATGCAGAATGAAGATTAACGAATGTAGAGTAAGGAACATCCATGATGTTGGGTTCATTGACCCACACATCGTTAATGGACATGTGTTGGAGCATCACCCCGCCGACATGGAGGCAGACCTGTGGCAGTTTCTTACAAAGCAGGAACTCAAAAGTGATATTCTATTTCCTTACCATTTTGGGTGAGTGTTTCTGTCTTGAGCACATTCTCTTTTGTTTACTCCATGCATGGTATGTGGCCGGCTAATCGATGAGTTATGCATGACGTACTGTGCATGTATCGTGTCCGCAGGTTCCACTGGATTCTGCTAGTAATTAAAGTTAACACCTCAGAATGTCTCGTCCACGACTCTCTGAATATGGATCCAAAGCTTTGGGGCGGCATGAGAAGAATGCTGCAGAAGTAATTATTTTCATTCATTTGCGCTCTATATCGATCGGCCTATTTCGTTCATTTCCTAATATCAAGTAACTAATAACTCTCTTGTTCATTTAATTTTCTTTGCCTCGTAGGGTTTGGAGACGGTTCGTAGATACAAAGGTCGGTGAATTCAAAAAAGAGCTAGAATTCAAAAGGTCAAAGCCGAAGAATGCTGGGGATATTCAGCCAGCGGGGACCAATCTATGTGGATACTATGTCTGTGAGATGATCCGGAGATACACCTCTGAGCGGGTTCCGAGTGATACCAATGCTAAGAGGAATAACCTCCGGATGATGCTTAGTCCAGAAGCTCGCTTCCGACCACTTCAAGAGGAACTAGCTGGATGGTTCAGCAGGGAAGTCCTCCATCCTAAAGGAGAACACCATTACGAGGACGTAGAACTTTATATGCATTAAATTATGTATGGAAACTTGTTCAAAATTGTATATGGTCATCCGATGATATTGAATATATATTGTATATTCCTCTTGAATTCTTTTTGGTTCTAATTTCAAATTTGTTTGAAATTGTACATTCATATGCATGTATGTAGTACCGTAGAATATATGAAATTCCTTCAAAATTAAAATAAAGCACAAAAGAAATAAAACAATACAAATTAAACAGAAAACAGGTTTAGGGGGGGGGCGCGCTAAAACCCTAAACCTGTGGCGGCCTTTAGTCGCGGTTGGCCAGAAGAACCGCGACTAAAGGTCCTCCGCCCCGACGGCTGCCTGGCGCCCACGTGGACGGGCCTTTAGTCGCGGTTCTTAAGAAACCGCGACTAAAGGTGGGGGGCTTTAGTCGCGCTTAGTTGGTCGCGGTTGCGCAACCGCGACTAATGGCAGTTGCGAACCGCGACCAAAGGCCTTTTTTCCACCAGTGGAGAAAAAAAATACATGCTTAAGAATATCACATAAAATCAAACCGTGAGGAAATTCATTTTGTAGACCTTTATCAAATCATAGCCATTAGATTTTAAAATCTATGGAAACATTATATGATGATTGATTCGTAACCCAATGGATTTTTTATGAAAAAACGCAACACATTGTGCATCTAAGAAATACATAGTTACTTCCCAACTGAATGATTTCACACACATGCATAATGCATATACCATCTCGAAAATTAAAACAAATGCAATTAGCACCGCAAAGAAAAACTTGCATATGCATCTCATACCGCTCAGAAAAAAGAACACACCCAAACACATGTCTACATGGTATATATAGCCTAGCTGGTACACGCATGAAGTAACGTGGACCATGAAAGAATTACTCTCTCCTTTCCTAAATATAACTCTTTTTAGAGGTCTCATTACGAGACTACATACAGATGTATATAGACATACTTTAAATTATAGATTCACTTATTTTGATATGTATGTAGTTCCTTAAGGAAATGTCTTAAAAGACTTATATTTAGAAACAAAGGGAATTGTTAACGTAACTTGCTTAAGCGCGGTCGAAGCACCTGTTAGTGTTCACCTCTTAACCCGACTTGATCGCGCCGTCACAATCACGCGAGCCCGTCCACACTCCGCAGCAACGCCCGTTGTATTTATATCCAGCGACATGTTGGAAATATGCCCTAGAGGCAATAATAAAATGGTTATTATCATATTTCCTTGTTCATGATAATCGTCTATTGTTCATGCTATAATTGTATTAACAGGAAGCAGTAATACATGTGTGAATAAATAGATCACAATGTGTCCCTAGCAAGCCTCTAGTTGGCTAGCTCGTTAGTCAATAGATGATCATGGGCATTAGATATCATTGATAACGGGATCACATCATTGGGAGGATGATGTGATGGACAAGACCCAATCCTAAGCATAGCACTAGATCATATGGTTCGTATGCTAAAGCTTTTCTAATGTCAAGTGTCTTTTCCTTCGACCGTGAGATTGTGCAACTCCTGAATACCGTAGGAGTGCTTTGGTTGTATCAAACGTCACAACGTAACTGGGTGACTATAAAGGTGCACTACGGGTACCTCCGAAAGTGTCTGTTGGGTTGGTACGAATCGAGATCGGGATTTGTCACTCCGTGTGACGGAGAGGTATATCTGGGCCCACTCGGTAGAACATCATCATGAGCTCAATGTGACTAAGGAGTTAGTCACACGATGACGTGCTACGGAACGAGTAAAGTGACTTACCGGTAACGAGATTGAACAAGGTATAGGTATACCGACGATCGAATCTCGGGCAAGTCCTATACCGACAGACAAAGGGAATTGTATACGGGATTGATTGAATCCTTGACATCGTGGTTCATCCGATGAGATCATCGTGGAGCAAGTGGGACCACCATGGGTATCCAGACCCTGCTGATGGTTATTGGCCAGAGAGGTGTCTCCATCATGTCTACTTGTCTCCCGAACCCGTAGGGTCAACACACTTAAGGTTCGATGACGCTAGGGTTATAGGGAATTGTTATACGAGGTTATAGAATGTTGTTCGGAGTCCCGGATTAGATCCCGGACGTCACGAGGAGGTCCGTAATTGTCCGGAGGTAAAGATTGATATATAGGACGGATGGTTTTGGACACCGAAAGTGTTTCGGGCATCACCGGTAACGTATCGGGACCACGGGGACCAACAGAGGTGGCCCCAGGGGTCCACCGAAAGGGGGCAACGACCCCGGGAGGCTAGATGGGCCAAGTGGGGGAGGGAACCAGCCCATAGGTGGCCTGGTGCGCCCCCCCACTCAGCCCATGGCGGAGGAAGAGGGGAGAGGGGGGGGACCCTAGCGCAGGTGGGCCTAAGGCCCACCAAAGGGGTGCGTCACCCCTCCTCCCCCCTTGGCCGCCGCACCTCCCCCCATCTAGGGCTGTCGCCCCCTAGGAGAGGGAAACCCTCAAGGGGGCGCAGCCCCTCCCTTCCCCTATATATAGTGGGCACTTTTGGCCATCGCGGGACACACTTTTCCCTCTCCCTCGGCGCAGCCCTGCCCTTCTTTCTCCTCCTCTCTGCCGGTGCTTGGCGAAGCCCTGCCGGGAGACTTCGTCTCTCCATCGACACAACGCCGTCGCGCTGCTGGAGTTCTTCCCCAACCTCTCCCTCCTCCTTGCTGGATCAAGGTGCGGGAGACGTCACCGGGCTGCACGTGTGTTGAACGTGGAGGTGCCGTAGTTCGGCACTAGATCAGAATCACACCGCGCTCTGAATCGCCGCGAGTACGACTCCATCAACCGCGTTCTAGCAACGCTTCCGCTTAGCGATCTTCAACGGTATGAAGATGCTCTTACCCCACTCTCGTTGCTGGTCTTTCCATAGGAAGATCTGAATATGCGTATAATTTTTTTTGAATTTATGCTACGTTACCCAAAGTGGCATCCGAGCCAGGTTTTCTATGCGTAGATTCTATTCACGAGTAGAACACAAAAGGTTGTGGACGATGATTTGTCAATTGCTTGCCGCTACTAGCCTTATTCTTTTCAAGTGGTATTGTGGGATGAAGCGGCCCGGACTGACCTTACACAAACACTTACGTGAGACTGGTTCCACCGACAGACATGCACACCGTGCATAAAGGTGGCTACGGGTGTCTGTCTCTCCTACTCTAGTCGGATTGGATTTGATGAAAAGGGTCCTTATGAAGGGTAAATAGCTTTGGCATATCATCGTTGTGCCTGTCACGTAGGTAAGAAAGCATTCTTGCTAGAAACCCAAATCAGCCACGTAAAACTTGCAACAACAATTAAAGGACGTCTAACTTGTTTTTGCAGGGTTTGACATGTGATGTGATATGGCCAAAGTTGTGATGTTGCATGTATGATGTATGAGATGATCGTGTTATAGTAATAGGTTTCACGACTTGTATGTCGATGAGTATGACAACCGTCAGGAGCCATAGGTGTTGTCTTAATTTATTGTATGAGATGCAATGCCATGTGCTTACTACTTTTACTTCATTGCTTACTGCACGTGTGTTGAACGCGGAGGTGCCGTAGTTCGGCACTAGATTGGAATCACACCGCGATCTGAATCGCCGCGAGTACGACTCCATCAACCGCGTTCTAGTAACGCTTCCGCTTAGCGATCTTCAAATGTATGAAGATGCTCTTACCCCTCTCTCGTTGCTGGTCTCTCCATAGCAAGATCTGAATATGCGTAGGAAATTGTTTGAATTTATACTACGTTACCCAACACGACATGTGTCTCTTCTGTTGGAACGTAGCTCATAGTCACCAGTAGAAAAAGGGTCTTTTGACCAAGGGCAGAAAGACCATTAGTCCTGGTTCAAGTCAAAACTGGGACCAATGCCAGGCATTGGTCTGGTTCGGTTCACCTCATTAGTCCCAGTTCGGGGCAAAACCCGGGACTAAAGATCCAGCGACTGCCACGTGGCGTGCCGCGGATCATTAGTCCCGGTTTGTGGCACGAACCGGGACTAAAGTGTAGGCTATTAGTCTCGGTTTTAGATAAAAACCGGGACTAAAGTGTTGCCTATATAAACCCTCGCCCCTTCCCACCCTCTCCTCTATTTTTGGGTGTTGAGGTGTGACCATGGATGCCATGCTCTTGCCACTCTAGTTCATGCACATGAGGTGTTCAGTGAAATTCCCGAGCCACCATATATGACAGAAGAAGAATGTCGACTGTTGTTGTGGGGGTCGCTTCTCCTTCTTCTCCTTGTGCTAGATATTTGTTATGCACTAGGGGAAGAAGGAGTAGTGACCATTATCGACGGTCGAAAAATCAGGTGAGGGAGTGTCCACCATATATGAGAGAAGAAGAATGCCGACTGTTGTTGTGGGGGTCGCTTTTCCTTCTTATCCTTGTGCTAGATATTTGTTATGCATTAGGGCAAGAAGGAACGGCGACCATCATCGACGGTCGAAAAATCAAGTGAGGGAATGTCCACCATATATGAGAGAAGAAGAATGCCGACTGTTGTTGTGGGGGTCGCTTCTCCTTCTTCTCCTTGTGCTAGATATTTGTTATGCACTAGGGGAAGAAGGAGTAGCGACCATCATCGGCGGTCGAAAAATCAGGTGAGGAAGTGTCCATCGTATATGAGAGAAGAAGAATTCCGACTGTTGTTGTGGGGTCACTTTTCCTTCTTCTCCTTGTGCTAGATATTTGTTATGCACTAGGGGAAGAAGGAGTAGCGACCATCATCGACGGTCGAAATATCAGGTGAGGGAGTGTCCACCATGTATGAGACAAGAAGAATATTGACTGTTGTTTGTGGGGGTCGCTTCTCCTTCTTCTCCTTGTGCTAGATATTTGTTATGCACTAGGGGAAGGAGTAGCGACCATCATCGACGGTAGAAAAATCAGGTGAGGGAGTGTCCACCATATATGAGAGAAGAAGAATGCCGACTGTTGTTGTGGGGTTCGCTTTTCCTTCTTCTCCTTGTGCTAGATATTTGTTATGCACTAGGGGAATAAGGAATAGCGACCATCATCGACGATCAAAAAATCAGGCCAGGGAGTGTCCACCATATATGAGAGAACAAGAATGACGACTTTTGTTGTGGGGGTCGCTTCTCCTTCTTCTCCTTGTGCTAGATATTTTTTATGCACTACGGGAAGAAGCAGTAGCGACCCTCATCGACTGTCAAAAAATCAGGTGAGGGAGTGTCCACCATATATGAGAGAAGAAGAATGCCGACTTATGTTGTGGGGGTCCCTTTTCTTTCTTCTCCTTGTGCTAGATATTTGTTATCCACTAGGGGAAGAAGGAATAGCGACCATCATCGACGGTCGAAAAATCAGGTGAGGGAGTGTCCACCATATATGAGAGAAGAAGAATGCCGACTGTTGTTGTGGCGGTCGCTTCTCCTTCTTCTCCTTGTGCTAGATATTTGTTATGCACTAGGTGAATAAGGAGTAGCGACCATCATCGACGGTCAAAAAGTGAGGTGGGTGAAATGATGATACCATGACAACTTTCAATATTTTCAGAGTTCATTTGTAGTGCTTTTCAATTTCAGGATCAACTAGCTCAAAAAATAAGTAAATGCACGAAAAATACCAAATGAAGTCAGAAATTGTTGAAAATTTGTGATGTGCCTTTGAATGGTGCATTTTCAACACACAAAAAGTATGGAGTTCAAATAAGTTCAAAAAAAATGAATTCCCTTTGTAATAGATGAGTTCACGTTCGAAACCCTCATACTTCGAGAGAGATTGTCCGTTTTGTACACGGAGTGCATCCAGTTTTTTCGTAACCCTCTCAACTTTTTAGCACATGCTATGTGGGTGTAATGATGATACCTTGCCAACTTTCAACATTTTCAGAGTTCCTTAGTAGTGCTTTTGAATTTCAGTGTCAACTAGCTCAAAACAAATAAGTAAATGCACAAAAATACCAAATGAAGTCAGAAATTGTTGAAAATTTCTGATGTCCCTTTGAATGGAGCATTTTTAACACACAAAAAGTATGGAGTTCAAATAAGTTCAAAAAAATGAAATCCCTTTGTAACAGATGAGTTCTCGTTCAAAACCCTGATACTTCGAGAGAGATTGTCCGTTTTGTACACGAAGTGCATCTAGTTTTTGTCGTAACCCTTCAACCTTTTAGCACATGCTATGTGGATGAAATGATGATACCATGCCAACTTTCAACATTTTCAGAGTTCATTTGTAGTGCTTTTCAATTTCAGGGTCAACTAGCTCAAAAAAAAGTAAATGCACGAAAAATATCAAATGAAGTCAGAAATTGTTGAAAATTTGTGATGTGCCTTTGAATGGTGCATTTTCAACACACAAAAAGTATGGAGTTCAAATAAGTTAAAAAATGAAATCCCTTTGTAACAGATGAGTTCTCGTTCGAAACCCCGATACTTCGAGAGAGATTGTCCGTTTTGTACACGAAGTGCATCGAGTTTTTTTCCAAACCCTCTCAACTTCTTAGCACATGCTATGTGGGTGAAATGATGATACCATGCCAACTTTCAACATTTTCAGAGTTCATTTGTAGTGCTTTTCAATTTCAGGGTTAACTAGCTCAAAAAAAGTAAATGCACGAAAAATACCAAATGAAGTCAGAAATTGTTGAAAATTTCGGATGCCCCTATTAATGGTGCATTTTCAACACACAAAAAGTATAAATTTTAAGTAATTTCAAAAAAGTGAAATCCCTTTTATAACACATGAGTTCTCGTTCGAAACCGTGATACTTCGAGAGAGATTGTCCGTTTTGTACACAAAGTGCATCCCGTTTTTGTCGTAATCTTCTCACCTTGTTAGCAAATGCTATGTGGGTGCAATGATGATACCATTCCAACTTTCAACAATCTCGGAGTTCATTTGTAAATGCACGAAAAATACCAAATGAAGTCAGAAATTGTTGAAAATTTGTGATGTGCCTTTGAATGGTGCATTTTCAACACACAAAAAGTATGTAGTTCAAATAAGTTCAAAAAATGAAATCCTTTGTAATACATGAGTTCTCGTTCGAAACCGTGATACTTCGAGAGATATTGTCCGCACATCCCTGATCCCTATTAGAGTCAAGCAAGTTGTGCTCATATCTTCTTCTTTGCATCCAATAAAATGAAATGAAATCCAAAAGCAAAGCAAAGAAAACCAAAGCAAAACCTAGCAACTCTATATTCAAAAGCTTTCAATTTTGGTGGCAAATTAGAAATTCCAAAATGGCCAATAGAAAAGTTCATCATTTATAATAAATGTTGAAAACAAAATATCAGGGGTGAAATATATTTTCAAAGTGCTCTTGGCATTTTAAATTTAGGTTAAAAGCTACTGAAAGCACCTATATAATTGATTTCAAATAATTCAAAGTTTTCAAAAATGTTGAAACTTTTATATATGTTTGGAAATAATCCAAATAACATTTCAGCATGTTTCATAATATATTAGAAATAGTTTGGAGCCAAAAATAAAATAAAACAAAGTCAGAAAGGAATTAACATAAACTGGAAAGGAAAGAAAATAGAAAATACCTATCTAACGCTAACCTTGGCCTAGGCCCAACCTCCCCTCTCGTCTACCTTGTGCCAGTCGGCAGCAGGATGTGGCCGCCGCCTCCTCCGGCGCGGCCACGCACCTGCGTGCCTGCCTGGCCGCCGCTTCGCGCTCGTGAGGAAGGGATAAGCTTCCCGCGACCCCCTCCCGTCCTCTCCCCCTCTCCATTCGGTCTCCTGAACCCTTTCTCTCGGCCGCCATTAGAGTCGAGCTCGAGCTCGAGCTGGCCGTCGCTCCGACTATCCTTCCTCGCCTCTGAGCCACGCAGAAGCTCCGCTAAGACGTCCTGAAGCTTCCCATCTAACCACACGACGCCGAAAGTCACTGAATCACCGGATCGCCCTCATCTTCAACCTTCGGCCGCCAAGCTCGCCGCAGTCGATTCATCGTCCCCAGGCCGTCCCCGAGCCAGCTTTCGTCGCATCTGCCCTCTCTGTGAGCTTAGGGATCCATTCCCATGCTTTCCCCCTTCGTTCCCGAGCTCTAAGCCCCGATTCCACCGGAGCCCGACGAGGACCGCCGCTATAGCTCGTCGTCGGTGACTCTTCGGTGACTGACTGGTCATTCCGGGGCCACCATCAGCTTCATCTCGCTGCATAGGTGTTGTAGGAGCCCAGCCCCACGCGTTTTGAGCCCCGTAGCAGTGATCTCGACGAGGCCCGAGCTTCGGCCACCGCCAAGCTCGTCGCCGGCGTCGATTCCGGCCACACCAGCCCCTGGGGTTTGCTCCATCGTGAACGCCGTCGAGTAGCCGTTCTCCATGTGGCCTCAGTTGTGCGTTTGGTCATCGGAGATGCGTTTCTGCCGCCCTCCGCCATCTCTGGTGCTGCCGGAGGCTCACCGCCAACGAGATCGACCTCGTCGCCGGTGGGTCAACCCTCCTGCCCTATGACAGGTGGGGCTAGCCCCTGATTAGTTAAGTTTAACTTAATAAAAATAAAAAAATAATTAAATCATTAACCAGTCACTAACATGTGGGTCCAGATCTGTTAATTAGCTAATTAAGTTTAAACTTAATCTAAAACTGGCCAGAGTCACTGACTAGTGGGTCCCACTAGTAGGGTATGACATTCAACGGCCAGCTGACCTACTGATATCATGATGATGTAATTCTGGATTTAATATAATTCCAGAATAATTGCAAAACTTTGGAAATTCATAGAAAATTGAATATAACTCCAAATCAGACAAATAATATATGCAAATTGATCAGAAAAATTGAATGAACACAATGGTGCTACTTCGATGCATGAAAAATGAAGTTATAAAACAACAATAGGTCAAATCAATTAAATGATTATAATAAATATGCCATTTCAAATAATATTTGAATTTGGTTTTCAAACCAGATGCAAACTAAGGTTTCACCAACCACATTGAAACATATCACCCTTCATTTCATGCCATGTTCATGCATCATGATTGTTGCATATGATTGATATTGACTGTATGTTGTTATTCAGTAGGCCCCGTCCCTTCGGATACGACTGATTATCCGACCGACGGATATCACCCTCTGCTGAGCAACAAGGAAAGCAACCATTTTTGATCATCCCGATAAATCCCATGTTCTCGCTCCTGCTCTTACTTATTGCATTAGGTCCAAATGCTTTCAATGCATTTACCATGTTAGTTGAACCCACTTCCTTTGCACGACATGTCCTTGTCACAGTAAATAGTTGAACCTTGCAACCTAGCATACCTGGTAGATGCTTGAGCCTTGATGTGCCATATCCTGCTATGCATGCTATGCTTACAGTTGTGTATGGTCTGTCATCTGGGTGATGAACAGGATCGTGAGAATGTGTTCAGTTAATAAAGGTTGTGTGTTGAACCTGATTTGGTAAAGGTACCGGTGAAAGGCTATGTATGAGTACATGGCGGGTTATTTCATTGGAACCGTCCTTAGGAACTGAGTTCCGTTTATGTAATCGAAGACAAGATACTACCACATGCTGGGCCCTGAAATATGACCCCGCTCAACTTATTAATCGCTTAGTACTCGGTCCAGGAGTTGCAAGTAGTTTCTGGTGTTCATAGTCATGCTGGAGGCCGTGCATGGTGCTGACCATAGAGGTGGGCTATGATGGGGTAGGCAGTGGCACGGTGTACCAAGTGGCACCCGGATGGTGGGCTTTGGAACCCTGCGCACATCATTTGGGGCCGTGGCAGAAACCTCGGCCGGACATCCGTGCTGGTTACCCTCAGATAGGAGATAAACCTGGACTAAGTATTAGAGTGATTTACGGTCGTGGCCGACTCCCTCGCTGGGATTCCGCTTGAAGATTACCGAGGTGCATGACGTGCACATAGCGATAAGTGGCGAGAGCGTGTGTGAAGAAGTACACCCCTGCAGGGTTATGATCTATTCGAATAGCCGCGTCCACGGATATGGACTACTTGGAAGCATATGTTGTTCATAGATAACTATAATGGCTACTCATAAAAATGTCAACATAAGTGTGAGTGTCATGGATGGCATTTCTGTAGGGTGATAGAATGATTCCATGATGGAGTATTGTTGTGGAGTTAGTGGACTCGTGTGCGAGAAAACAATGTTGTTGAAATTATTTAAAATTGTAGCTTTGTCTAGCCAAGAGTCAAAAGCTGGCTTTCTACATGAAACCCCACAACTCCTAGTTGATACATTGCATGAGTAGATAGATTATCCTAAATGTCTTGCTGAGTACCTTTGTACTCACATTTTCTTAATAATTTGTTGCAGAGGTTGTTAATGACCCTAATGGTGGGTTCTATCTAGATGTTGACGACGACGAGTAGCTGGTGTCCCAGCTACGATCTGGCCCTAGGTTGGGTCTGGAGATACTCAGGCCATGTGTCTTTACCTTTCCATCTGTCTGTACTCAGACAGTTTTAACCTTCCGCTGGCTTGTAGGACTTGTTTGAATGATTTGTGATGATGGGTCGTGAGACCCCTGTGTAACATTATGTGTGAGGCTCTTCCGAGCCCTCTAAATAAAGTCGTATGATTATGGTTATGTTGTGATGCCATCGATGTATCTATGCATATCGGTATGCCATGCGTACGTGTGTTGTAATTGATATGCATGGGGTTCGAACACCTAGCCGTATGCCTTAGTAGCACTCCTTACGGTGAAATGCCCCTTTGTGATTCCATCGAGCCATGGTAGTTCACTACTGCTCCGGACAAATTGGTTGACCGGCATGTGTCCTTCTTAGCTGCTGTGTCTGTCCCTTTGGGGAAATGGCATGCGGTGTAATGGAGTCCTTGTAGCTTGCTACGACTCGTCTACACTCGCTGATGACCGACACCTGCTTTGTTGGGTCATGTATGCCTGTCCCTGTACGGAACTGCCGCTTGAGTTTATGACTAGACATGTCGATCCGGGTTCTTTGACATTGGAATGCTAGCGACATAATTGCATACGCGAGTCAAAAGGAGCAAACGGTCCCGGCTAAGGTAAGGCTGCAGCCGTGGGGATAACCGTGCGTGAGACCGCAAAGAGATGTGATGTGTTACAGGCTGGATTCCTATGGCTTAGGATCGGGGTCCCGACACCATTGGTATCAGAGCCTGACTGACTGTAGGATTACTAAGCCAAACTGGTCAAAGTTGAGTCTAGAATTGCTTAAGTTATATATAAGGGAATTATTTGTGGAAGGGAACGTAAGATTATTGCTTCTCTTCTTAAATTATTCTATTCTGGTCATCCTCGTCTTTTCTGCGGGGATTAAGAACTAGGTTACTTATCTTTCTCTCAGGATCGTGTTTTACTGATTGTTAGATTATAACATAATGAGTCGAGAGTTACTCCGGGTTTCTTTTATTCCAAGGAAAAGAAAGTAAGTTTTGATGACCATGGAACTGAACTTGATAGTTGAGTGGTTATGCTATCTTGTCTGTCGTGGGTTGTCTCAAAATTGTTTTTGAGCATTTATAGCTGTTATGCTGCCCAATTTTGTCTTCAGAGCTCTAATGCCTTTGCATTACCCTCTATTTCAGATGTCTGGCCATCCTTCTCATCAGGTGGTCCGTTTGACTAGGTGCATTGATGTGCCGGGTCACACGGTCGTGCTAGTCAGGATGATGTCAGTAGCCGGTTACCGCTGGTACCCAGAGTATATAGAGGAGGAGCAGTACTGAGATTTTAATCAGAGTCAGTATCTGTGCACTCTAAGGGTATTCCTAGATTACCCTGGAGCCGATCCATTGATCTTATGGATTGGGGGTTACTGTTGACATGGCAGTACAAGATGTTGCCTATTCAATGTTGACCATTATGAGGGCCAGACATGCACTGCTGCAGAACTCAGAATTTTGCTATGTTCCCGCCTCTCAGCCAGGAGAAGAAGGATACCTTAGTGGGGTCTACTTTGATTCCTCTATGGAGGATCCGCTCCTGCAGTCCACCGCTGAGATGCTAGAGAAATGAGACAGGGATGCTCGTGCCCTTCGTATGGAGCTTTATGCTGCACGTGCCTGTCTATGGACGGCTTTGACACAGCTGGCACCTGTAGTCCAGACAGGGTATGGAGATATGGAGATGCTGAACCCTGTTAGAACCCATCTTCCGGCACATGTTGACTGGCCTTCTATAGGAGGAGTCACCCCTCTTCGGGGACCTCTACTACCACCAGTCAGGGGACCAAGGCCACACCCGTGTCCTTACGGTTACCAGGGGTCTCAGGCTCGAGTATTTCCGGATCCGCAGGTTGAACACCCAGGCCATGGAGGCAACCTTTATGAGATGTTCTATGCGGATGCCTGAATCCGTGAGTGGAAGAGTAGTATGGTAGTAGCTGTACTTCCGCAGTCCTGTGTGTCTTGTGGAGTATGCTTATGTCGTGAGAAGAGTTCCGGAGGCATAGATAAATAATGTATAGGAAGCATGGAAAGCCTCTGATGAGTAGTATCATCTTTTCAGTAGTTTGCTCTTCGGTTAAGGTTGTACTGAACTATGTAATGGTGTGTATGAACCATGGTGTATATATAGCAGTTGCTTGTTACAATGTTGTTCGGATGTTCATTTCCGTATTCCATGTGTTCAGTGCATTCTTAATCCATATAGTTAGATTTAATGTTGATATTGGTCTAAGCTATGAGTTTGTTTGTCAGGATGGTGTTCATTAGGTTGAACTGTGCTCCTGCTCATGAGCTGGGAGAGGGTAGTCAAGCATCGCAGGAGGAACTACCTCACCTGCCCTCCTTGGCGGAAGTTATGCTTGAGGCGGAATGAAACAAAAGGGAGACCAACCGTCTGCTAGAGCGTATTGAGCAAAATACAGCTCGTCGGCCGAGGAATGATGCAGTGTCCCTCAATGACTTCGTGAAGCTGAATCTTCCGAATTCCATCACTCCGTCAATCCCCTCGACGCTGATGACTGGTTGTGCAGTATATCACGCAAGATTCGCTCTGCAAATGTTTCTCAGGCCGACAAGGTGACCTTTGCGGCGTACTTTCTGGAAGGACCCGCCAATCTATGGTGGGAGAACTTTGAAGCTATGCATCCTGCTGGACCAACAGCCACATGGGCAGACTTTAGTGCAGCCTTCCGTTTGCATCATATTCCAGAGGGTCTCATGGACAGAAAGAGAGAGGAGTTCTGTGCATTCACCTAGGGAAAATTGACCGTGGATGCTTATAGCCGCGAGTTCGGTAACCTCGCCCGCTATGCAATTGAAGAGGTGTCAACTTATGCCAAGAAGCAAGCAAGGTTCCGCAAGGGCCTGAGCCCTGAACTTTGTCGCGATCTGCGCCTCCACGAATGTACAAGCTTTCAAGCTCTTGTCAACAAGGCGATCAGTGCTGAGACTAGTCATACCGACTATGAAGCCACGAAGAAGCACTCCCGTGACTTTGGCTCATCATCTGGGTCCGTGTTCCCAAAACGGAGGCTGTGGGTTCCAAATAGTTCTCTGCCGCCAAGATATACCTCGAGGCCATCCTATGTGGCGCCTCAGGCGAATCAGACCAACCCTCCAGCAAAAACCTATGGTGGTCCAGCTAGCAATGTTGCACCACGTGCTAGTCACGAGAGTGTCCTCAGAATATGGGTTCCAAGCAACCTGGAAAGTCCGTTGGGCAAGGCAAGTCGGGCAAAGCTTACTATGTGAAGACAACTCCTGCACGTGGCCGTGTGAACTATGTTTCAGCAGAAGAAGCTGCAGAGGATCCCGACATCATATTGGGTACGCTCCTTGTAAATCATCGCCCAAATTCTGTTCTTTTTGACACTGGGTCATCTCATTCCTTCATTTCATAAAGTTATGCACGGTCACATAACATGTATTTCTGTGATATGCCAATAACATTGGTTGTCCAAACCCCTAGTAGTAAGTGGCAAACCTCCAGGATAACCTATGACAATGAAATTCTAGTAGACAGGCTAGTTTTTCTAGCATCTTTGATAGCCCTGAAATCTTCGGATATCAATATCATCTTGGGTATGGACTGGATGTCAGCTCATTATGCCAAGATTGATACTCATTCTAGAAATGTTTAGCTTACCCATCCCTCGGGTGAGAGAGTCAATGTCTCTACTCGAGTTGCCAAATGCCAACTCTATCCCCTCAATGCCAATCCTCTTCCAGAACTTGAAGACTTTCCGGTAGTCCATGATTTTCCGGATGTTTTTCCAGAAGAACTGCCAGGAATTCCACCTGACAGGGATGTAGAGTTTGTGATAGGCCTTGTTCCGGGAACTGTTCCAATAGCCAGAAGACCTTATAAGATGGCACCCCTGGAGCTAGCCGAACTTAAGAAGCAACTAGATTAGGCCTTGGATAAAGGTTTCATTCGTCCTAGCTCTTATCCTTGGGATTGTCCCGTCCTCTTCGTCAAGAAGAAAGACGGAACAGATCAGATGGTTGTAGATTATCGACCAGTTAACCTGGTCACCAGAAAGAACAAGGATCTGCTCCCCAGGATCAACGACCTGTATGATCAGCTCGCTAGATCCTTAGTCTTCTCCAAAATGGATTTGACGTTGGGTTACCATCAAATCAAGATCAAGAAGGATTTCTCTAAGGACTTTGTTATCTATTGTGACGCCTCTCGACAAGGATTAGGTTGCAATCTCATGCAGGATCGTCATGTGATTGCACACGCATCTCGACAGTTGCGTCCACATGAGGATAATTATCTCAAACATGATCTTGAGCTTGCAGCTGTAGTCCATGCACTTAAAACCTGGCAACATTACCTTCTTGGTAATCGTTGCAAAATATTCACTGATCACCAAAGTCTGAAATATATCTTCACCCAGCCGGATTTGAATCTCAGGCAAAGACGGTGGGTTGAGTTGATCACGGATTACGACGTAGGGATAACTTACACCCCGGGGAAGGCCAATGTTATGGCTAATGCACTAAGTCGTAAATCTTATTGTAACAACCTGATGCTACAACGAGGTCAACCACATCTCTATGAAGAATTTCAAAAGTTAAATCTTCATATTGTTCCTCAAGGATTCCTTTCTAACCTGGTGGCGAAGCCTACTCTTAAGGATCAAATCATAGCTGGCCTCAGGCGTGATAAGGGTATATCACGGATCAAGGAGAATATCATTAGCGGAAACGCTAAGGAATTCTGCATGAATGATCAAGATGTTGTGTTGTTCTAGAATCGTCTAGTGGTTCCTAAGAATCCACATCTAAGGCAGTTGATCCTTAAGGAGGCTCATGATTCACCTCTCACCGTTCATCCTGGTAGTACCAAGATGTATCAAGACCTACGCCAGAGGTTTTGGTGGAGTAGGATGAAGAGAGAAATTGCTGAGTTCGTTACTAACTGCGACGTTTGTCGTCGAGTTAAGGCAAAACATGAAAGGCCTGCTGGCACCCATCAACCTTTAGCTATACCTGAATGGAAATGGGATAAAGTCAGTATGGATTTCATCACTGGATTTCCTAGGACAAAGAAAGGAAATAATGCTATCTTTGTGGTCATTGACCGTCTTTCCAAAGTAGCTCATTTTCTTCCAGTTCGTGAGAGTATAACAGCTAGCGAGCTAGCAGAATTATATATCTCTCGAATAGTGTCTCTTCATGGTGTTCCTCTGGAGATTAACTCAGACCGTGGAAATATCTTTACTTCTCACTTCCGGGAAAGTTTTCAGAATGCCATGGGGACTCACTTATCTTTTAGCACTCATTTCCATCCTCAATCAAGTGGTCAAGTAGAAAGAGTGAATCAAATCCTAGAAGATATTCTCCGAGCTTGTGTTATATCGTTCGGTATTGGGAGAAGTGCCTTCCATTCGCCGAATTCGATTATAACAATAGTTATAAATCAAGCTTGGGCAAAGCTCCTTTTGAAGTTCTCTATGGACGAAGATGTCGAACACCTCTTAATTGGTCAGAAACCGGAGAGAGGCAAATCTTTGGTCCGGATATGATACAGGATGCACAATTGCAAGTTCGCATTATTCATGAAAAGTTGAAAACAGCCCAGTCTCGTCAAAAGAGCCAACATGATCGTCATCATAAAGTTGTGACCTTTGAAGTTGACGAGAAGGCTTACCTTCGGGTTACACCTCTGAAGGGTACCCATTGTTTCAGTTTCAAGGGCAAGTTGACTCCTCGTTATATCGGTCCTTTTCGCATTCTTGCCAAACGAGGAGAAGTTGCCTACCAATTGGAACTTCCTCCGCATCTTTCCAAGGTTCATGATGTATTGCACATCTCGCAACTCACGCGTTGCTTTTCGGATCCTATCCGTGAAGTGGACCACGAAACGCTTGATCTCCAAGATAACCTTTCATACCGAGAATACCCTGTTCGTATTCTTGATCAAGCTGAGCGTACGACTCGACGTCGAAACCTTAAGTTTCTTAAAGTTCAATGGTCAAAACATTCTGCAAAAGAGGCAACATGGGAAAGAGAGGATCGTCTTCGACTTGAGTATCCCGCGCTATTCTCGACGACTTCCATATCTCAGGACGAGATTCTTTTGAGTGAGGGTGAGTTGTCACATCCATGATCCCTATTAGAGTCTAGCAAGTTGTCCTCATGTCTTCTTCTTTGCATCCAAGATAATGAAATGAAATCTAAAAGCAAAGCAATGAAAACCAAAGCAAAACCTAGCAACTCTATATTCAAAAGCTTTCAATTTTGGTGGCAAATTAGAAATTCCAAAATGGCCAATAGAAAAGGTCATCATTTATGATAAATGTTGAAAAAAAAATATCAGGGGTGAAATATATTTACAAAGTGCTTTTGGCATTTTAATTTAAGTTAAAAGCTACTGAAATCAACTATATAATTTATTTCAAATAATTCAAAGTTTTCAAAAATGTTGAAACTTTTATATATGTTTGGAAATATTCCAAATAACATTTCAGCATGTTTCAAACTATTTTAGAAACAGTTTGGAGCCAAAAATCAAATAAAACAAAGTCAGAAAGGAATTAACAGAAACTTGAAAGGAAAGAAAATAGAAAATACCTACCTAATGCTTACCTTGGCCGAGGCCCAGCCTCCCCTGTCGTCTACCTTCTGCCAGTCGGCAGTAGGAGGTGGCTGCCGCCTCCTCCGGCGAGGCCACGCACCTGCGTGCCTCCCTGGCCGCCGCTTCGCGCTGGCGAGGAAGGGATAAGCTTCCCGCGACCCCTCCCGTGCTCTCCCCCTCTCCATTCGCTCTCGTGCGCCCTTTCTCTCGGCCGCCATTAGAGCCGATCTCGAGCTCGAGCTGGTCGTCGCTCCGACCGGCCTTCCTCGCCTCCGAGCTACGCAGAAGCTCCGCCAAGACGTCTTGAAGCTTCACATCTAGCGACACGACGCCGAGACTCCCTGAATCACCGGATCACCGTCATCTTCAATCTTCTGCCGCCTAGCTTGCCGCCGTCGATTCATCCTCCCCAGGACGTCCCCGAGCCAGCTTTCGTCGCCTCTGCCCTCTCTGTGAGCTCAGGGATCCATTCCCATGCTTTCCCCCTTCGTTCCCAAGCTCTAAACCCCGATTCCACCGGAGTCCGACGAGGACCGCCGTTGTAGCTCGTCGCTGGCGACTCTTCAGTGACCGGCTGGTCATTCCGAGGCCACCATCGGCTTCAGCTTGCCGTGTAGGTGCCGTAGGAGCCCAGCCCCATGCGTTTTGAGCCCCGTAGCAGTGATCTCGATGAGGCCCGAGCTTCGGCCGCCGCCAAGCTCGTCGCCGGCGTCGATCCGGCTACTTCAGCCTGTGGGGTTTGCTCCATCGTGCGCGCCTGTCGAGTGGCCGTTCTCCCTGTGGCCTCTGCCATGCGTTTGGTCATTGGAGACGTGTTTTCGACGCCCTCCGCCGTCTATGGTGCTGCCGGAAGCTCACCGCCGGCGAGATCGACCTCGTCGCCGGTGGGTTCAACCCCCCTAACTCTATGACAGGTGGGGCCAGCCCCTAAGTAGTTAAGTTTAACTTAATAAAAATAAATAAATAAAGAAATCATTAACCAGTCACTGACATGTGGGTCCAGCTCTGTTAATTAGCTAATTATGTTTAAACTTAATCTAAAACTGGCCAGAGTCACTAACTAGTGGGTCCCACTGGTCAGGTTTGACTTTCCACGGTCGGCTGACCTGCTAATGTCATGCTCATGCAATAAATCTAATTCCGGACTTAATATAATTCCAAAATAATTGCAAAACTTTGGAAATTCATAGAAAATTGAATATAACTCCAAATCAGGTAAATAATAAAAGAAAATTGATCAGAAAAATTCAATGAACACAATGGTGCTACTTCCATGCATGAAAAATAAAGTTATGAAACAGCATCGGGTCAAATCAATTAAATGATTATAATAAATATGCCATTTCAAATAATATTTGAATTTGGTTTTCAAACGAGATGCAAACTAAGGTTTCACCAATCAAATTGAAACATATCACGCTTCATTTCATGCCATGTTCATGCATCATGATTGTTGCATATGATTGATATTTGATTGTATGTTGTCATTCGGTAGGCCCCTCCCCTTCGGATACGACTGATTATCCGACCGACGGATATCACCCCTCTGCTGAGCCACAAGGCAAGCAACCATTTTTGATCATCCCGATAAATCCCATGTTCTCGCTCCTCCTCTTACTTATTGCATTAGGTCAAAATGCTTTCAATGCTTTTACCACGTTAGTTCAGCCCACTTCCTTTGCATGACCTATCCTTGTCACAGTAAATAGCTGAACCTTGCAACCTAGCATACCTGGTAGATGCTTGAGCCTTGATGTGCCATATCCTTCTATGCATGCTTTGCTTAGAATTGTGTATGGTCTGTCATCTGGGTGATGAACAGGATCGAGAGAATGTGTTCAGTTAATAAAGGTTCTGTGTTGAACCTAATTTGGTAAAGTTACCGGTGAAAGGCTATGTAGGAGTATGATGTCAGCTGTGCTTCCCTGGCAACGGCGCCAGGAATAGTCGTGTCGACGGCACCAGGAATCCTTCTGCTGCGGCTCCGCATTAAGGGACTTCCTAGGAAAATATGCAAAGGATTTCCCCCGTGGCCTTCGAGCCTTGCGTTGGTGTTCCCTCGAAGCGGAAAGGGTGATGTAGCACAGCGGTGGTAAGTATTTCCCTCAGTTTGAGAACCAAAGTATCGATCTAGTGGAGGAGTATCACAAGATCCTGCACAAACACAAAGAACCTGCTCCCAACGCTATGAAGGGGTTGTCAATCCCTTATAGATTGTTTGCCAAGTGAGAACTGAAAGCAACAAAGTAACAAAGCAAAGTAAAAGCGAAAGTGTAAACGATAGATGTGAATAGACCCGGGGGTCGTCGTGTTTACTCGTGGCTTCTCTCATGAAAGCAAGTAGACGGTGGGTGAACAAATTACTGTCGAGCAATTGATAGAACCGTGCAAAGTCATGACGTCATCTATGGCAATGATTATATCTATAGGCATCACGTCCAAAACAAGTAGACCGATACTGTCTGCATCTACTACCATTACTCCACACGTCGACCGCTATCCAGCATGCATCTAGTGTATTAAGTCCAAAAGAACAGAGTAACGCCTTAAGCAAGATGACATGATGTAGATGGAAAATCTCATATAAACGACAGAGCCCACCTTGTTAGCCTGGATGGCAACTACTTAATGTGTGCCTTGCTGCCCCTACTATCGCTGGGAAAGGTCATCACATGGTAGAACCCAAAACCAGGCACTTCTCCCATTGCAAGAATCATAGATCTAGTTGGCCAAACAAAACCCAAGACTCGGAGAGACTTACAACGATATCAAATCATGCATATAAGAAATCAGCAAAGACTCAAATATATATCATAGATAATCTGATTACAAATCCACAATTCATCGTATCTCGACAAACACACCGCCAAAGAAGATTACATCGAATAAATCTCCATGAAGATCATCGAGAACTTTGTATTGAAGATCCAAGAGCGAGAAGAAGCCATCTAGCTACTAACTACGGACCCGTAGGTCTGAAGTGAACTACTCGCGAGTCATTGGAGGGGCAATGATGATGATGAAGAAGCCCTCCAACTCCAAAGTCCCCTCCGGCAGGGCGCGAGGAAGGGTCTCCAGATGATATCTCGCGGAAACGGAAGCTTGCGGTGGCGGAAAAGTATTTTCGAGGCTCCCCTGATTTTTTGTTGTATTTTAGGGAATATATAGGCCAAAGATCTAGGTCAGGGGGCGCTCAGGGAGGCCACAAGCCCTGCCACCGCCGCCTCCCCCTGGCGGCGGAGTGGGGGCTTGTGGGCTCCCTGGAGCCCTCCTGGCTTGGCCCACAGGCCCCCTCATCTTCTTTCGTTTGGGAAAAAATCATTTCGGGGATTTAATTCCGTTTGGACTACGTTCCAAAATCAGATCTGAAAAGAGCGAAAAACACAGAAAAAACAGGAACTGGCACTTCGCACTGCATTAATAAGTTAGTCCCAAAAAAGATATAAAAGGTACATAAAACATCCAAAGATGACAAGATAACAGCATGATACCATAAAAAATTATAGATACGTTTGAGACGTGTCAGAGTACATGGCGGGTTGTTTCATTGGAACCGTCCTTAGGAACTGAGTTCCGTGTATGAAATATGACCCCGCTCGACTTATTAATCGCTTAGTACTCGGTCCAGGAGTTGCAAGTAGTTTCTGTTGTTTATAGTCATGCTGGAGGCCGTGCATGGTGCTGATCTTAGAGGTGGGCTATGATGCGGGAGGCAGTGGCATGGTGTACCAAGTGGCACCCAGATGGTGGGCTTGGCAACCCTGCGCACATCGTTTGGGGCCGTGGCGGAAACCTCGGCCGAACTTCCATGCGGGTTACCCTTGGATAGGCGATAAACCTGGACTAAGTATTAGAGTGATTAACGGTCGTGGCCGACTCCCTACCTGGGCTTCTGCTTGAAGGTTGCCGAGGTGCATGACATGCACATGGCGATAAGTGGTGAGAGCGTGTGTGAAGAAGTACACCCCTGCAGGGTTATGATCTATTCGAATAGCCGCGTCCGCGGATATGGACTACTTGGAAGCATATGTTGTTCATAGATAACTATAATGGCTACTCATAAAAATGTCAACATAAGTGTGAGTGTCGTGGATGGCATTTCCGTAGGGTGACAGAATGATTCCATGATGGAGTATTGTTGTGGAGTTAGTGGACTCGCGTGCGAGAAAACAAAGTTGTCGAAATTATTTAAAAATGTAGCTTTGTCTAGCCAAGAGTCAAAAGCTGGCTTTCTGCATGAAACCCCACAACTCCTTGTTGATACATTGCATGACTAGATAGATTATCCTAAAAGTCTTGCTTAGTACCTTTGTACTCACGTATGCTTAATAATTTGTTGCGGAGGTTGTTAATGACCCTAATGGTGGGTTCTATCTAGATGTTGACAACGATGAGTAGTTGGTGTCCCAGCTACGATCTGGCCCTAGGTTGGGTCTGTAGATAGTTAGGACATGTGTCTTTACCTTTCCATCTGTCTATACTCAGACAGTTTTAACTTTCCACTAGCTTGTAAGACTTGTTTGAATGATTTGTGATGATGGGTCATGAGACCTATATCTGTGTAACATTATGTGTGAGGCTCTTTCGAGCCCTCTAAATAAAGTTATATGATTATGGTTATGTTGTGATGCCATCAATGTTTCTATGCATATTGGTACGCCATGCGTACGTTTGTTGTACTTGATATGCATGGGGTTTGAACACCTAGCCGTATGCCTTAGTAGCACTGCTTACGGGGAAATGCCCCTTTGTGATTCCACCGAGCCATGGTAGTTCGCTACTGCTCCGGACACATTGGTTCACCGACATGTGTCCTTCTTAGCTGTTGTGTATGTCCCTTTGGGGAAATGTCACGTGGTGTAATGGAGTCCTTGTAGCTTGCTACGACTCGTCTACACTCGCTGATGACCGACACCTGCTTTGCTGTGTCATGTATGCATGTCCCTGTACGGAACTGCCGCTTTAGTTTATGACTAGACATGTTGATCCGGGTTCTTTGACATTGGAATGCTAGCGACACAATTGCATACGTGAGTCAAAAGGCGCAAATGGTCCCGGCTAAGGTAAGGCTGCAGCCGTGGGGATAACCGTGCGTGAGACCGCACGGAGATGTGATGTGTTACAGGCTGGATTCCTATGGCTTAGGATCAGGGTCGCGACATTGTCCGTTTTGTACACGTAGTGCATCCAGTTTTTGTCGTAACCCTCTCAACTTTTTAGCACATGCTATGTGGGCGAAATGATGATACCATGCCAACTTTCAACATTTTCATAGTTCATTTGTAGTGCTTTTCAATTTCAGGGTCAACTTGCTAAAAAAAAATAAGTAAATGCACGAAAAATACCAAATGAAGTCAGAAATTGTTGAAAATTTGTGAAAAATTTAATGGAAAACAAAAAAAGTGTGAGTTAAAAAGAATCAACTAAGACATTAACTAAAATGAATGAATTAAAAATAATCAACTAAAATTATCAAGTGCTTATTTGTTAAAAAGAATGAAGTAAAACATTAAGTAAAAAGAAACAAAAAAATCAACTCAAAAGAATTTTCATAAAGTTTTTTGGTTAAAATATTTAATAGAAAACTAAAATAGAAGATAAAAAACTATTTAATAGCAAAAAATGAAAGTAAAGTTATTCACAAATTTTAAAGAATTCGAATTTGAAAACTAAATATTTAGGTGTAAGTAGAAAAAACCAAAATAAATTAAGCAAAGAACAAAACAAAAATAATGGAAAAAAATTGAAACTATATGAGAATTTAAAGAGAAAATTCAACCTAAAGTCAAAGTGACCTCACTTTGAATTTAGGTTGAATTTTGTCTTTAATTTCACTTATATTTTCAATTTTTAAATCTACATTGCGTTTAGGCCCGTAAGCCTGCTTTATAGAGGAGCTCGACACGGTTGGGGCAGTGGGGCTTATAAACGAGCTGCGGCTCCTCTCGACAAGCGAGGTGGGACTAAACTTTGGAATGCTGCCAGCCGAAGGTCTTTAGTCCCGGTCGTGGCTCGAACCGGGACTAAAGACCACCTTTAGTCCCGGGTCGAGCCATGACCCGGGACTAAAGACCCTCATTTCCTGCCACTCCGCCCGCCGAAAAGGGGTCCTTAGTCCCGGGTCGTGGCTCGGACCAGGACTAAAGGTGGTCTTTAGTCCCGGTTCGAGCCACGACCCGGGACCAAAGATCCGCCTATACAGGCGGTAGTTGGAAATCTGTGATGTCCAAATCGCGGTTTCCATCTTCTTCCTCCTCTTGTGCGCGATGCGGACGAACCCTCGACGCTGACTCTTCCCCGACGCTGTCGCCGTCTTCGCGCTCCTCCCCGCCGCCACATCCCTCGCCGTCATCATCGTCGTCGTCGTCGCCACCCCCAGACCCTCCCGCGGTAAGCCCCCTTCCCCTCTCCCTCTCCGGTAAGCCGGCAGGCCCCTCCCCATCCCACTCCGGTAATCCCACCCCCTCCAGGCACCGCCGCCCTCTCCCCTCCCACTCTAGGCACCCCAAGGCTGCTGCCATTTAGATTTTAGGGCCATCGGCTCAAGCTAGAACATATTGAAATAATGGAAATTGAGATGCATATGTTAATAAGAAAATCAAGATATATATGTTTGTTGAAGATCTTTTGATGGGCTAACTAGAAATAAGGGGAAAATCATGTTTGTAAATTTCATGTAAGTAGGCACATTAGGTTTGAATTAGACAACCAATGGTTTCAAACAACTTATTTAAACTTTGGATTGGAAAAAGGGCACATACATATTTCACCAACCTACAAATATCATCCTTTTGTTGGTGTTAATATAATGCATAAAATAGTAGTGAGTTTCTCACTTTTGCTTGCTCAAGTGTGCTAAGTTTTGTCGGAATGTCCGAGTGGCCTAGCTAGCTATGTTTATATATATATATACATGTTCAATTCTTTCGATATATATAGTGTCAAGATTGTTGTTTACACACATTTACCACATTAAAACAGGAAATGTCTGACGATGAATATTGGGAGTGTGAATATTGCGGCGACTCTCGGGGTATGTGCGACAAGCCTCACCTGCGAGACGATAGGTTCTTCAGCATGAAGATTGAAGAGAATGGAGATATGTTCATTCCTTTCCATGCAAGAAGATATGTGTTGGAGAGGCTTGGTTTCGAAGACCACGAGAGAATTGAGAGGAGGAGCGCTAACCTGAGGACTATACATGGTCACACATTTGTTATCAAAGTATTTAATTCAGTTTTTCACACAGAATTTGGGTGCCCAAAGTGGGAAGATATTTGCAAGGCATATGGATTTCAGGAGGGTATGGAAATAACCTTCGATCTTCGTCCCGAAGATAATATGCCAGGCAACATCAACATTTGGGTGGTTGTCGATGATATGCTTCCTGTTTTACCTCCGTGTGAGTTTCTAAGCCATATTTGTCAAGTAATTTGCATTTATAATTAGAAATAGTTAGTGTTCATCCATATACTAAATTTGTTAAATTATAATTTACATCTTATTTCGTTTCTTTGAGTGAATTACAGAAATTAATTGACACGGCACATTACACGTATGTATCGTATCTAACTTGGGAGGAGAAGGATGTTCTTCTCCACTTTCTTGTTGCTGGTTTTCTGGTTTCTAGGTTTACCTTTCCGTATAATTTTGTAATTGGCCAAAATTATACATTTTACATGCCACTAGTGCATAGGTTGAGGCCGGATGACATTCGCCGAAATATCTTGGTAAGGGTTTCCTAATTAAGTACGCTCTACTATTGCAAAAATGGTGTTGATTACATTCCTAACTAGGTTATTCTTATGTTCTTCAACAAAAACTTCCACATGATGTAGTGCCTCTGTTGATGCACCCAGATGGTCAAACGAAAATTAGAAGCCCGCCAAGGGCTGAGTTCGATGCTCCATACTCGAGTAACCTCAAATCAAGATAAAAAGGCTCCAAATTGAAGCATGGAGAGAAATAAAGAAGGTTCGCAAGCCACAAGTTGGAGACCGTTGGATCTCTGTGCTTGATCATGGAGACATAGGTATTATTCTTTTTTATGACACTATACCTAAGAGCGAGGACTAGGTATTATGAGAAACAAGTTATTCTGGTTTATATTATTATTTGACATGATCGATTAGGATGCATGCATATGATGATTGTTATGATGTTTCTCTGTTTTAATTTATGTGTATCATATGATAACTTGGTATATGATTAAGATGATGATGAGTTGTTATATGATCGATTAGAATACTATTTCCATTCGACGGAAATGATATGAAATGATATAGTGTAAAAAAGATGCATATATGTGCATGTAACTTGTGTCTACATATTGTAAATATGTTCGACAAAGCACGATGGATGAGATGGTGTAATATATTCGTGATGATGTGCAATATATATGTAACAAATAAATGGGAAAATATGGGGCAGAAAAATAGCCCATCCAAATTAGTGCAAAACCCTAAACCCAAAAATTCCTCAAATAAAACAGCGATGAAATAGCCCCGGTTCGTAATACGAACCGGGACTAATACCCCTCCCCCACCTCGCTCCCAGCCCCGCCACGTGGAAGGCCATTAGCCCTGGTTCGGGGCCGAACCGGGGCTAGCATTAGTCCCGGTTTATTAGTCCCGGTTTGCGAACCAGGACTAATGGCCCAACCAAACCGGAACTAAAGGCCCTTTTTCTACTAGTGAGTGCCCCTTGTACAAACATACATCACTAGTAGAAAATGAGGCTTTCGGCCGGAGCAGAAAAGCGCATTAGCCCCGGGTGGAAATAAACCCGAGACCAATGCCATGCATTGGTCCCGGTTCGAGCTGCGAGGGCCTCGCGGGGAAATAGTCCCAGTTCGGTTCGACGAATTAGTCCAAGTTCGTGCCAAAAACCGGGACTAAAGATCCAGCGACTGACACGTGGCGTGCTGCGTGGCATTAGTCTCGGTTGGGGGCTGGAACCGGGACTAGATGGTAGTCTATTAGACCTAGTTTCAAACAAAAACCGGTACTAAAGTTTTGCCTATATATACCCTTGCCCCTGCCCATCCTCTGCTCTGTTTTTTCGCCATGTGAGGTGTGTATTCCATTCTCTTGCCACCCTTCTATGCATACAGATGAAGTGTTCGATGAAATGCCGAGCCACACTTAAGCTTTCTCGTCTCCAAGCTCGACATCTCCAAGCTCCATTTTCCTCAAGATTTGTCTAGGTTTGACGGTGCACCAACTACACAAGTGTTCTAAAGGTTAGCTACTTCATCCTTTCATCTCTCACTACTAGTTTAGCTCATTTCAAATGCTCTAAAAGTAGACTGGTTTGTGGGTTTTAGTGTAGGATTGTATGTGGGAGTTCTTTTCATTTAGATGCAAAATTTGAGCTCAAATTAACTTCTTAGAGTCTGCACATGTGTAGGGTGTCGTCCCGTGCCCTTCCTCACCGTTGTCGATCGCCCACGCCGATCTCGTCGCAAGCACCACCGTCGTAAGCCTCTTGTTCTTATCTTCTTTTTAAAAGAAAAAATAATCTTACTTGTATGATTTAGATTGATACTTGTATAAATTACTTACTTTTATTATTTTTTGTTATTATATAGTGCGATGGTTTTGGTATCCGCCTCCGTCGGCCCTCCTCCTGTCTTTGATTCGGATGTGGTATATATTATCATTTATAACTATTTGTTTTATTTAGTGTTTATGATAATTATGACGACCAACGTGACATAGATTTTTTTAATCCAGGAGGTATGTGAACCGGAAATTCCAATCGACATCGAAATTCTTGTCGAGAAGTAAAATTTGGTTCAAAAACAAAACAATTACTTGAAGAAAAAATTGAAAATAATTGAGGAGAATAATATGGCACTAGAGTTGCATGTTGCAGATATCGTCGATGATCACAAGATGAAGATGGATGCAATGCGGTTGAAGATGGATAAAATGCGCTTGAAGATGGATGAAATGCGCTTGAAGATTAGGAATATTAGAAAATATGCCGTTGATAAAGAGGCTTGGTGTCATTATGCTGTTGGGTCAATTGTTACCTTAGTTGTGATTTTGATCGCATTTGTTGTTGCATTTAAATGTTTTACATAGTTGTATGTTGTTTTATGAGAGAACTTTATGTAATTATTTTTGCAATAATAACATTTGATCACTACTGTACTTTAGTTTTAATGTGATGATGAACTTGTATTAATTTGGTCATTTCTCTAATCATGATGTTCTGCAATGGTTTTTTGATATACTTAATTTCATAATACAGATGAACCACGAATGGATGTATGGTGATCGACGCACTTTGGAGTACATTAAGAACCGGGACTAATGCCCGAGTCACACTTAAGTTCACACAAAATGGTATCCTCGACCAAGGTTAGCAACCTTATCCTTTTCATCTGTAATTGATACAAAAATATTGCATGTGTCCATGTACGGTGGTCATTTCAGTATTCATGTATGATACAGATCGATGCACAGAAGCGATGGATATACGACGAACGACGCGGCTCCAGATTTATTGCAGGTGTGCATAATTGATCGATGTGGCTGAGGCAAACAAAGTGGATAATTTTATGCCTTGTCCATGTGTTGACTGTTGAAACGTGAAGGAGTACTCTAGCTCGAATAACATTCATCTCCACTTGCTTCAGAGAGGTTTCATGCCCACATATTATTGTTGGACCATGCACGGAGAAAGAGGGGTTATGAAGGAAGACAATGAAGAAGAATATGATGATGACAACTAGCCTATGTTCACTGAAGAATACGGTGATACTCCAATGGAAGACAATGAAGAAGAAGGAGTTGAAGAACAACCGACAGCAGATGAGCACTTGGATGGTCTTGGTCGGGTCATTTCTGATGCAAAGAGTCAATGCGATACAGATAAGGAGAAGCTGAAGTTGGAGGCCATGCTAAAGGATCATAAAAAGTTGTTGTACCAAAATTGCAAAGATGGCAGCACAAAGCTCGGTACCACACTGGAACTGTTGAAATGGAAGGAAGAAACTGGTTTATCTGACAATGGATTTGAGAAGTTACTGAAAATATTGAAGCCGAAGCTTCCAAAGGATAAGAAATTGCCCGAGACTACGTATGAAGCAAAGAAGGCTATTTGCCATCTTTCATTAGATATGTAGAAGATACATGCATGCATTAATGACTGCATCCAGTACCGCGGTGAGAAGTACGAGAATATGGACAAATGCCCGGTTTGCACTGCATGTCGGTACAAGATCAGACAAGATGACCCTGGTGACGTTGATGGCGATGACGAGCCCCCCAGGAAGAAGGTTCCTCCTAAGGTTATGTGGTATGCTCCTATAATACCATGGTTGAAATGTCTGCTCAGAAACAATGAGCATGCCAAGTTGATGCGATGGCACAAAGATGAGCGTAAGAAAGACGGGAAGTTGAGACACCTCACAGATGGGTCGCAGTGGAGGAAAATCGGGAGGGAGTGGCGAGACATTGCAGATGGCCCAAGGAACTTATGGATTGGTCTAAGTACAACGTCATGAATCCTTTTGGGGAGCAGAGCTACAGTCACAACACCTAGCCCGTGACTCTATGTATCTACAAGCTTCATCCTTAGTTGTGCATGAAACGGAAGTTCACTATGATGCGAGTGCTCATCCAAAGACCGAAGCAACCCGGCAACTACATTTATGTGTACCTAAGGCCATTAGTTGATGAACTTTTGCAGTTGTCGGCCAAACCAGGTGTACGTGTGTGGGATGAGCACAAACAGGGGGAATTTGACCTACGGGCATTGCTGTTCGTAACCATCAATGATTGGCCTCCTCTTAGTAACATCTTAGGACATTCAAACAAGGGATACAATGCATGCACACATTGTTTAGATAAGACTAAAGGTACATATTTGGAAACATCTAAGAAGGTTGTCTACGTGGGGTGTCGTCAAGTTGTTCCGACCAATGATCCCGTAAGAAAGAAAGGCGAGCATTTCAACGGTGAGGCAGATCACCGCAAGAAGCCTAAACTCCCTACTCGTGTTGAGTTATTGGCTATGGTCAAGGCTTTGGATCAATTAGTAATCTTTGGAAAGGGTCCTAGCGGTCAATCTGTTCCAAAATACGACGTTACCGGACACGTGCCCATGTGGAAAAAGAAATCTTTATTTTGGGAGCTACCCTATTGGAAACACCTAGAGGCCCGATCTTCCACTACAAGAAATATGTCAACTAACGACCTTCTGTTAGTGACACTCGCAGAATTGGTCGTAAATCTACGACCATTTGAGACCAATTGGTCGTAAGATGTCCGGAGGTGTCCTAACCCATAAAACTAATGACCAATTTCATCAGAAAGGTCGTAACTTCCTTACTACAAATTGTCGTAAAGCGGATAGCCCTGTTCTGGTGCCTAATTTGTAGCTAATTACGACCAATATAGATGTTCATAGCTACGACTAGTTGCCACATCATCAGTTTTGCCTATGTGTCATGTCCATGTGTGAATTTTTGCCTAGTTTGTGAAGCAATCTACTATACTGTCATTCCAAAAATTCTCGAAAAATTCTCATAAATACTTTGGATCATATATTACTCAAATATGTGAAAACGCTTCCTTCCACAGTTTAACAATAATTCAACAATATTCATTTTCCTATTCTGTTTAGAATAGCACTTTGTAAAGAAAGTGCTATTTCTGTTTCTTTGATTACCCTCAAATTTTTCGGGCACTGTTTCCTATCCAAATCATTGCCTCATGCAAACTTTCGTAATCATTTTCCTAGAAAATCTTTCTCAGCAAATTTCCAAAGTTTGTGCTCAGCTAACAACTTTGTGAAGGAAATACTAGATACAAATATCCTGATGAGTTGAATTTTTCCAGATCTTCGATGTGCCCAAAACATAGCTCTCCACAAATTTTTAGCCCCATCTAACAATCCATGTGAGATCATCATCCAATCTTTGTTTCTGGTAATATTTTCAGTTTGTGAAGCAAATACATTTTATATTGCTTTATAGTTGATGAAAAATTACCACGTAATAAAACTGACCATATGACCTCACTCCACTAAATTTTAGCTCATTTAGTTCAGCCAGTTTCCCTCAATATTTTTCCCAATATTCTATTCAGTAGAGAGCATTGTGAAGGAAGTACAATTTTTGTTAATCCAAATTTGATGAAATTTTTACTATGACTTAATGTGCCCAAATTATCATCCTCCTCCAAATTTCAGCTCAATCCACTCATCTATGTGACCCCAATTTCAATTACCATTTTCTCTCCAGATTGGCACATCGTGAAGGAAGTGTCACTTTGGCATGTCCAAATGGAATAATTTTTTACAGTGCCTTCATATGCCAAAATTAATATCATACACCAAATTTCAGCTCAGTCCATTCATTAATTTGATCCCAGCTTCAACATCCATATTTCTACGCACTGTGTTACTTCGCAAAGCATGTGCCACCTAGGTTCATCCATCTGAGCTAAAAATTTATCAAGAGAGTCTCCTTACTAAATCATCATACTCAGCCAAAATTTAGGCCCATTGTCTATGTGCATTACCCGCACCTCTAATCAAACACTTGGCTGCTAATTCATGTATGAGCTTAGTTCGGTCTCCTCGTTAGATTCTTCTATTGTATTCTTCTTCCTAACACCAACCAAGGGATTCTCCAACCCAACAGACATGTCTATTCCACGCAGAACGCGTGGCAACGCAATGGTCAGGCGGAGACCATGCGGCTGGCATGCAAGTTCACGCGCTCTGGAGTTGGGGCCCTCGACCACCATCCAAACCTCGACGTCAAGCCACCACACCATGTATTTATGATTCAACAGATACTTATGTAACTATAAATTATTTTTGGGAAAAATGAATAGCAAACTATAATGCAGTCGCAATTCAAATTGAACCCGCTTCCAGCTGATTCGACATAAATTTGTCTTTTTCACGACACGTGTATAAAAGCTTTGAACACCCAACCATTTTGTTAATTGTACATTAAATATGGCCTAGTATTTTAGAAAAATGATTTGGTCCAATTTCGAAACAAATATATGGTAGGTCCTTCACAAAAAATATCATTTTGGGCACTTGAAAAATGGAAAATGATTTTTAAATATAAGGAAAATCAAAACATCCTTAATCAACATTGTTTTCCATTCCAATATGCACCCTTGTCCATAATATTATATCATTTCAACAAACTATATCATGAATGTGGCCATAAGAACACTTTTAAGAAATAATTTTTGTATTACATGTTTATTATTTTTCCTGGTAAGTTTGTCACATATAGTGACACAATGCAAATGTATTCCATTTTTTTTTTCATGGGCATTTCAAAATGCAGTCAAAACAGCGCGCATGATCCTTCCTACCTAGTTGTTGAATCTTGGAAACCTTTTGGTGTTTCTGTGATTAAATAGATACTTGTGTACCTAAAAATAATTTTTGGGAAAAAGAAAGAGCAAACTATAATGTAGCTGCAGTTCAAATTTGACCCGGTTCCAACTAATTGAACTAAAATTTGTCTTCTTCACGCCAAGTCGATAAAAGCCTTTACCACGCAACCATTTGGTCAATTGTACATTAAATATGGCCTAGTATTTTAGAAAAATGATTTGGTACAATTTTGAAACAAATATATGGTAGGTCCTTCACAAAAAAATTCATTTTGGGCACTTGAAAAATGGTGAATGATTTTTTACATACAAGGAAAATGAAAACTTACTTAATCAACATTGTTTGCCATTCCAATATGCACCCTTGTGCATAATATTATATCATTTCAACAAACTATGTCATGAATGTGGCCATAAGATTGATCATTTGCCTCGAATGCCATGAATCTTCACACATGATAGCCCATTTCTAATAATACTTTTTAAAAATAATTGTCGTATTACAAGTTTATCATTTTTCCTTGTAACTTTGTCACATATAATGACACAATGCAAAGGTTTTCCATTTTTTTGATTTGTTTTGAATTTTTCATGGTCATTTCAAAATGTGGTCAAAACAACGGGCATGACCGTTCCTACCTAGTGGTTGAATCTTGGAAATGTTTTGGTGTTTCTCTGATCAACTAGATACTTGTGTACCTAGAAATGATTTTTGGGAAAAATAAAGAGACAACTATAATGTAGCTATAGTTCAAATATGACCCGCTTCTAGTTGATTCAACTAAAATTTGTCTTTTTCACGGGAGGTCGATAAAAGCCTTTAACACCCAACCATTTGGTCAATTGTACATTAAATATGGCCTAATATTTTAGAAAAATTATTTGGTACAATTTTGAAACAAATATATGGTAGGTCCTTCACAAAAAAATCATTTTGGGCACTTGAAAAATGAAAATTATTTTTACATACAAGGAAAATGAAAACTTCCTTATTCAACATTGTTTGCCATTCCAATATGCACCCTTGTGCATAATATTATATAATTTCAACAAACTATGTTATTAATGTGGCCACAAGATTTATCATTTGGCTTGAAAGCCATGAATCTTCACACATGATAGCCCATTTCTAAAAGCATTTTTTAAAAATAATTGTCGTATTACAAGTTTATTATATTTCCTCGTAACTTTGTCATATATAATGACACAGTGCAAAGGTTTTCCATTTTTTTATTTTTTTTTGAATTTTTCATTGCCATTTCAAAATGCGGTCAAAACAGCGGGCATGACCGTTCCTACCTGGTGGTTTAATCTTGGAAAGCTTTTGTTGTTTCTCTGATTAAATAGATACTTGTGTACCTAGAAATGATTTTTGACAAAAATAAAGAGCAAACTATGTGGCAGTTGCAGTTCAAAATTAACCTGATTCTTCCTGAATCGGCGAAAATTTGTGTTTTTCACGAGAGGTGGCTCAAAGCTTTTGACACCCAACCATTTGGTTAATTGTACATTAAATATGCACTAATAGCTTAGAAAATTAATTTGGTCCAATTTTGCATCAAATATATGGTACGTCCTTCACAAAAATACTCATTTTGTGAGATCATTTGTACAAACTTTGCCATGAATTTTGTCATAACATTGATTATTTGCCTTATAAGAGAAAAAACAAAAAAAAACTCACTTCTAATTGGTGGGATCACTTGTGGCTTGGATAGGTGACATGGCAAACATCAGTCCATTCATCCGTCCATCCACTTCTTGATCCAACCCACCACACCACACTGCACCAAACCCCTCCCTCTCTCTCTCTCTCTCTCTCTCTCTCACTTGAACCGCATCAATCTCTCTGTATCTCGCAGGAGCCCTAGAGCTTCACACCTCCCTTACCGCCGCCACCACTCACGTGCACCATCCCGACAATCTTCGTCGTGAAACGCTGGATCCTGTCCGGCGAGATCAGGTGCGTGCGTCCTCCAGCAGCCCGAGAGCTCTCTCTCGCTCGAACCCACCCAACCCTCGTCGCCTCGTATCTTTGTACGAACTCCTCTCCCTCGCCGTCGCCCACACCGCCGCCACCCACGCCGCCCGGTTTCGGTGAGCTCCAGCCGCACGCAGCACACCAGCAAGATCCCCTTCGTCCGCACCTCCCTTACCTCCGTGCAGATCCACGACTCCCCCTTTTGTTCGTTGGGATCAACCACGGCAGGACACGGTGAGGCCAGAGGTGCCCGGATCCAGCACCGGTAAGCCTCTCCCCTCTTTCGCCCACCATATCCTCCTCGGCTCACCTCATCTTCTCTTCCTTCTGTGCAGGTCATCATGCACGTGCCGGCAACGACGACAGGAGGGGCACACCTCCGTGGGACGGGACATCGCCATGGATATGGAGTCCCTTTTCCCCACCATGTAGCGGCCCCATGGAGCCTCCCAGCACCCCAAACCATAGGGGAGAGAGAGGAAGGGCAAGGAGATGGTGGTGGAGGCCAACCAGAGGTTCTTCAGGGACTCACTCAAATGCTGGAGGCCGACATCCAGCACGCCAACACCTTGTGAGTACTCTCCCCTGCCACTGCTCTCTCAAATTTAAGAATCCCCTTGCTCAATAACTGAAAACAACAACAGATCTCGCACGTCCGCACGTCCGCCGGCCTATCCTCCACACGCACGCACGCACAGATTTACCGCCGGATCGTTCTGACTGGCTGCTGCTCCGGTGGTGTGCAGATCTCGCGGTCCGACCCCGTGGAGACGGAGGATGCCATGCTGTGGTTGCCACCCTTCCCATGAAGTCCAGCCGCGTCATGATGGATGGTACACCTCTCTGCCTCTCCGTGAAACACTGTGTCGTAATCTTCCTCCGCACCACACGTGCACTTCTATGACGACTCTGTGTTTGGTAGTGAAGTAGTGTCTACTAACCTCAGGGTTGTGTGGGATTTGTCAGAACAATTATGCATGGTCAGTGCCTTTAGATTTCTGGTCAAGCATGCCAACTAAAAAATCTATGTGGTGTCTGTGCCTTCTGATTTTCTACATACTATAGACCGTTGAATTACTCAATCCACTTGCTCAGCTTTGATGCAATTGATTGCAGTAGAAAATAGAACCAACATCATCATCATAGTGTTTGTAACTTGTTACTGCCGTGCGTGTCTAGTGTAGTTCTTGCTGATCAGTATTGGCTTCACTATAAAAAGCAATATTCGTATTTCTCTATTAAAAAGCAGGATATTTCACCTTCCAAGTCATTCTGTATAGTGTCCCTGCTAGGGAGCAACTTCAAAATATCTATGGCAGCACATTCAAAATTTCTTGTTCAATATTGCTCGACAGGTTTAGATTTTTTCCTAATACACTATAAAAAAGGTGGTTGCAGCATAATACACTTTAGAAATCCCATTTTGATCTATGATGAATTTGGTTTTAAATTTAATAGCATCATCTGTGTTATGTTTATTAGTTTATCTTGTTCAATACTACTCGACAGGTTTAGATTTCTCATCTCGCCTTTAAGAACCATTGGCTCAATTACTAAAATTTGTTATCTATCTGCAGCAGTGCTTGACAATAAGAATAACAGTCTTCTTGTCAATGACGGTCTTCTTGTCCAGCTCGTACTTGACCTTAACAGGGCTCATAAATTTGTTAAGGGGCAGCCTTTCTGACTTGACAATAACAGAGCAAGGTCAAGTAAAGTGCTTGACAATAACAATAACAATAACAGGGCTCATAAATCTATGTCCATAAGAGTCAAGGGCAGCCTTTCTCACTTGTGAATTAAAAACTACAAAACTGACTTCCCATAATACTGTTGCTAGTGTGTTCCTGCACCAGTCTTTTTTTCCCAGCATAAATCTTATAGATTGTTGGGGTTCAAAATCAACATATTTTGGCCGTTGGAATGTTTTCCCATGCTTTGTTTTTAAGAATGTTCGGTGGGTGCTAACTGATGGTTCCTTCTTTCAGCCGACCCTAAGAAAACATTGCACCTACAGACCCTGGATGGAGCCAAGCAGAGGTTGCACTTGCTCAAAGTAAGCTGGTTGGAACTGTGTGTGCAGTACCTGGATGAGAACAGGCAGCTGATACTGGCGATCCTCGACAACAAGAACAATGGCAAGGTGGAGGAGTGCGCACGGTGAGTCCGATCCCTGATTTGATCTGGTCTGGTATCCTTGTGAACTACTCCAGCAACTGCGTTGTTCAAGCACTACACTCCTGATGGAATGCTGAAGTGTTTTATGTAGTTTCTGCTATCTTAGGTCTTATGGTAACATCATCAGTTAGGAACAACACAATTACAATATGCTATGGTCATCTAATACAGATTCAAGGTCCGTCCCAGTTTGGACAATCAAATGTGTTCCCATTTTGAGAAGTATCTTGGTTGAGGGCCAAGTTCATTTGTGCTAGTTCTAGGCCGATGAAGAAATATGTTTATTTGTAAAAAGTATATGTATGATATAGACATGATTACTGTGTAAAAAAGTACCACTGTTTGTTGTTCAGTGCACTGTTTCCCTGCTTCCATACTATCAGTGATGCGCAACAGTTTCATCTTTATTTTTCAGTCATACTCATGCATCTTCATGTGTATTTTACTAATTATATGACAAAATTGGTGATTAATCTTCTCCTTGCATCTATGATAGAATTGGTGCTTAATATGCTACTGATTTATATTCTCTGTTTGTTAACACCAAGTCTAGAACTTTTGCTTTGATTTTTCCAATTATTTACCCTGGATTATTGAACTATTGGAATACTTTTACTTTGGTAATTTTGTGTCTCCTATTATGTATCCTAGCAGTATTGAACTATTGGAATAGTACTAAACTATTGGGATACTTTTACTTTGGATAGTAGTATTGAACTAACATGTTACTTGAAAGCATTTACTCGGTGGCAATGCTTCATGGTAATTATGTGTCTCTATCCTCATTGTTTTGTTTTCTTGTTGGCAGATATTTTGCCTAACTTCAAGACGAGTGTTCTCTCTCTTATACAAGTGAAGCAAGGCTAAAGATATTCAAATAAGGGATAACATATTTTTGTATAGAAAGTTATGTATTGATAGCTGGGTTATCTGCATGATGTAAACTTTGGAATTTCATGTATCTTCTCTCTGTTTCTAAATGAAATATTGTACGTTTCTGAATTACAATTGTTCAGTTTTGTTTATAATAGTGATTATGTATGTGATTTGGAAACGTGTGTATTGGAACCTGGCTGATGGGACCTAATTATGAAAATAATTTTAGTAGTTTTGAAATTTCTATTATGTGGGCCCAATATGTGAGACTATGACAACTGGGACCTATCTTATTGGTGGGACCAGATATAATGGCCCAAACAATTTTAAAACTCACAGCCCCGAAAACATGAAAAGGTTGAAAAGTTGGGCGAGGCCCATGTATCTAAGAAAAATCAATAGAAAAAATATATATATTAAAAAGGCTGAATTAATGAGCTCGGCCAATCTAAAACAACGAACTGGACCAGGCTGATTCTAATCTACGACCAATTCATTTGGTTAAAATTTTGCCACGTCAGCTTGCCATGTAGGATCTGATGTGGCTTGGGTAGACAACCAACGACCAAAATAGTTTCAATGCTTTCGTTTGGTCATAAAATTCTACGACGATTCGAGCAGAAAGGTCGTTACAATTCATTACAGACCCTCAGCTTTTGACATTCTGTCTTTGGTCGTAAAAAGGTCGCAAATGGAAACCAACTACCATTCGGTGAAAAATATTGAAGGTCGTAAGTTAGCATATTTCTTGTAGTGTTCAATTAACGTGATGCACGTGACGAAGAATCTTTGCATGAACCTACTAGGCTTCCTGGGCGTGTATGGGAAGACAAAAGATACAATAGAAGCACGGGAGAATCAGTAACGTATGAAAAACCCATCCACAAGAATACTGATAAAGGGCGTCAATACTTAAGCAGCTACGCTCTTACCAAAGCAGAGAAGGAAATCCTTTTTGAATGTCTAAGAAGTATGAAGGTCCCCGCTAGCTTTTCGTCTAATATAAAGGGAATAATAAATATGGCAGAGAAAAAATTCCAGAACCTGAAGTCTCAAGATTGCCATGTGATTATGACGCAGTTACTTCCGGTTGCATTGAGGGGGCTTCTACCGGAAAATGTTCGATTACCCATTGTAAAGCTATGTGCATTCCTCAATACAAAATCTTAGAAGGTAATCGACCGAGAACGTCTGGAAAGGCTACAGAAGGATGTGGTCCAATGTCTTGTCAGTTTTGAGTTGGTGTTCCCCTGTCCTTCTTCAATATTATGACGCATCTCCTTATTCACCTAGTCGACGAGATTTCCATTCTCGGTCCTATATTTCTACACAATATGTTCCCCTTCGAGAGGTTCATGGGATTCTGATACATCTCAAACATATGGAACTAACCCGGACTAACGCTGTTTTCAGCAGAGCTTCCTGTAAGGTTTTCTTGTGTGCAGGAAATGGATATTTGGACGTCCCAGAAAATTCCCATAAAAATAGAGAAAATCCACACACCGAGAGGGACCATGGACCGGAATATGGGCCAGAGGGGAGCCACAGGGCCCCCACGAGACCTGCTGGCACGGCCTGCCCCCTGGCCACGCGCGGTAGGCCGCCTGGGTGGGGCCCACCCCCTCTGGTGCCCTACTTTGGCTCCCATTTTTAACCATGATGAGAAAATTCCAGAACATAAGTCGTTTTGCAAGTTCTCGATGCGGAGCTGCCGCCACCCTCGGTTCTTCTTCGGGAGAGCTAATTTGGAGGCTGCTTTGGCCTCCGGAGAGGGGAAATCGACGCCATCGTCATCACCATCACCACTCCATCATCCTTCCAAGGCTTCTCCCATCATGTGTGAGTAATTCCCTGCTGTAGGTGAAGGGGATGGGAGGGATTTGATGAGTTAGATCATGTAATAGTTCGTTGGATTATTGGGGGCATGTTGCCTATCATCTACTATGGTGTTTATCATCTTTTCTACTACTTGTTACTCTTAATGCTTGTCACTTTGGGCCCGAGTTCCACGATTTCATATCTCAATAGCTTGTGTTTTCATGAATATATTTGTGTTCTAGATTCTATCTATTCGTAGTATGCATCTATTATAGTCCGGAACCGGCGATCCCAATGGTAACAGCTTGGGACACCAAAGGGGGTGGGCTATAGTTTGAGGATTCCATGTATCCATTGATTTTTAATGCTTTGTTCTGGTGCTCTTTGACATGAGCACCTTAATATCCATAAGTTCCATTTATCCGGAGGTTATTTTGCTTGCTGCGATTTATTTTGCACTTATGCTTTGTTCCCGTGCTCTTTGACATGAGCACCTTAATATTCATAAGTTCCATTTGCACATTTGTTCTGATTTCGACTTATTTTGCTTGCTGTGATTTATTCACAATGGGTAAGAAAGGAGACCCCGAGGTTCCAATTTTACCATCCACTACGAGAAAAGGTACTGTTCTCAGCACTAGCGCTACGCTTGATTCACCTTCCTGGATATTAACAATCCACTGATGCATTTCAATATGGTTCAAACTCAGCTTGAAAAAATTTCTAATGTGCAAAAAGATTTTCTTGCTAACAATGCCAAACAAGTTGATACGCAGGCATATGGTATAAATACCCGAGGAGGTACACATACCCAAGATCCCCTTTATCCGGAGGGGCATCCAAAGAGGATCGAGCAAGATTCTCAATTGCAGGAAGAAGACATTGTTAGCTCCCTGAAGAAGAAGAAGAAACACAAGGAGGCTGACAACTCCAATGATCCCATAATTGATGAAGAACCTATTGTTGATCCTAATAGTATATCTATTTTCAATGCTGAAACTGAAGATGGTGCTGAACCTGATAAATATAATGAGAAGATTGATCCTCTCGAGATACGAGAAGAAGAAGCACCTGACAAGTGCAAGAGGTATACTAGAGAAGATTTTGTTGCAAGAAAACATGGAAAGGAAAGAGAACCATGGGTACAAAAATCAATGCCCTTCCCAAGTAAGTCTTTCAAAACTAAAGAAGAAGAGCATTACAATAAATTTTGTGAATGGATGAAACCTCTTTATCTTCAAATTCCTTTGACAGATGCTATTAATTTGCCTCCATACTCGAGGTATATGAAAGATATTGTCACTAATAAAAGAAAAGTTGCCAATGAGGCAATATCTACTAAGCTTGCAAATTACTCATTAAGTGTCAAGATTCCTAAGAAGCTTGGTGATCCAAGTATATGATATGCCTCCATCTTATCTACTTTTCCAAACTATTTTGCCCTTGTTTTAGCAGAATTGCCATGGTGTTGTTTTTGCGCAGAAATAAAAGTTCTCGGAATGACCTGAAAATTTACGGAGAATTTTTGTGGAATATATAAAAAGTACTGACGCAAGAATTAGCGGAGGAAGTGGAGCGTGGAGCCCACAAGCCCACCAGGCGCGGGCCCCCCCTGGCCGCGCCTGGCAGGCTTCTGGGGCCCACAAAACTCCACCGCCTCCAATCTTAGGTCTATTTAGTCCCTTTCATCCGGAAAAAATTCAAGGAGAAGAGTTCATCGTGTCTTACGATACGGAGGCGCTGCCACCTCTTGTTCTTCGTCTCGAGGGCAGATCTGGAGTCCGTTCTAGGCTCCGGAGAGGGGAGATCGTCGCCATCGTCATCACCAACCTTCCTTCATCGCCAATTCCGAGATGATCTTCACCGTTCAGGGGTGATCTCATCGTAGGCTTGCTGGATGGTGATGGGTTGGATGAGATCTATCATGTAATCGAGTTAGTTTTGATTGGAATTGATCCCTAGTATCCACTATGTTCTGAGATTGATGTTGCTACTACTTTGCCATGCTTAGTGGTTGTCACTAGGGCCCGAGTGCCATGATTTCAGATCTGAACCTATTATGTTCTCGTCAATATATGTGTGTTCTTGATCCTATCTTGCAAGTTGTAGTCACCTACTATGTGTTATGACCCGGCAACCCCGGAGTGACAATAGCCGGAACCACTCCCGGAGATGACCATAGTATGAGGATTTCATGTATTCACCAAGTGTTAATGCATTGGTCCGGTTCTTTATTAAAAGGAGAACCTTAATATCCTGTAGTTTCCATTAGGACCCCGCTGCCACGGGAGGGGTGGACAATACATGTCATGCAAGTTCTTTTCCCTAAGCACGTAAGACTACATACGAAATACATGCCTACATTACATTGACGAACTGGAGCAAGTTACATATCTCTTCGTGTTATAACTGTTACATGATGAATAGCATCCGGCATAATCATCCATAACCGATCCAATGCCTACGAGTCTTTTCCTACTGGTCCTTGCTACGTTACTTTGTCGCTACTCTTGTCACTTCTACTACTGTTGCTCTGTTGCTACTGCTGTTACTTTGCTGCTACTGTTGTCACTTTGCTGCTACTGGTTACCGTTGCTACTGTTGCTATCACACTACCTTGCTACTGATACTTTGCTGCAGATACTAAGTCTTTCAGGTGTGGTTGAATTGACAACTCAACTGTTAATACTTGAGAATATTCTTTGGCTTCCCCTTGTGTCGAATCAATAAATTTGGGTTGAATACTCTACCCTCGAAAACTGTTACGATCCCCTATACTCGTGGGTTATCAAGACTATTTTCTGGCGCCGTTGCCGGGGAAGCCAAGTCAAGAATATTCTCCCGTCAACGTGCTATTTTCTGGCGCCGTTGCTGGGGAAGCACACCTATATTCTCTGAGTCACTTGGGATTTACGTCTGCTGGTCACTATGAGTAATACGATAGATCCAAGAACTAAAGTCTTGCCCTCCACTACGAGGACAGATAAGGAACTGCCATCTAGCTCTGCACTTGATTCACCTTCAGTTATGAGTAAGTTTGCGACACCACCTCCTACTAGAAATCTTGACATGTCCCCGGTGCTTGATGATGCTACTTCTGCAGCCCATGATGCTTATGATGATGCTATGCTTGATACTGCTTTGCCACTAGGTGCATTCCTTGATGCACAAATTGCTAGAGTTGCTGCTGAATGTGATGATACTTCTGAAACTTCTGATACTATTGAAGTAGAACCTGCTATTTTCCCTGCTAGAACTAGTTCTCCTAGACATGAATTGCCTGATATGCCTCAGTGTTATGTTATGGAGGGACAGATAGCTAAGGATTTTCTTGGGTCTAAGGATAACTATGATGTTGAGAATTTACTCCGCAAGTGAAAAGAAAAATCTCTGAACGCTAGGATGAAATACGACCCGAAGTTTGCCACTTCGCCTATCTTTGTGACCGATAAGGATTATGAATTCTCTGTCGACCCTGAGTTAATCACTCTGGTCGAATTTGATCCTTTTTACGGTTATGAGTCTGAAACGGTTGTAGCCCATCTTACCAAACTGCACGATATAGCCACCCTATTCACTAGTGAGGAAAAGATCCGCCACTACTATATCCTTAAGTTGTTTCCTTTCTCGCTAAAGGATGATGCTAAGACCTGGTTCACTTCTCTTGCTCCTGATTGTGTGCGTAGCCCCCAGGATATGATCTACTGCTTCCCCAAGAAATATTTCCCTGCCCATAAGAAGCAAGATGCCTTGCAGGAAATATACAACTTCGCTCAAGCTGAAGAAGAGAGTCTCCCACAAGCTTGGGGGAGGCTCGTACAACTACTGAATGCTTTGCCTGATCAGCCTCTTGAGAAGAATGAAATACTTGATATCTTCTATAATGGACTTACCGATGCTTCTAGAGACCACCTAGATAGTTGTGCTGGTTGTGTTTATAGGGAACGAACTGTAGAACAAGCTGAGATCCTATTGAATAATATCTTGTGCAATGAGAATGCTTGGACTGTTCCCGAACCACCCCCTAATCCAACTCCGAAGAAAATAGGTATTCTATTCCTCAGTCCTGAAGAAATGCAAGAAGCTAAGAAATCTATGAAAGAGAAAGGCATTAAATCTGAAGATGTCAAATATCTACCACCTATCGAAGAAATCCATGGTCTTGATAACCCGATACAGGTAGTAGAAGTAAATTCTCTGCGTAGGTTTGATGAGAGTAATATTCCTTTTGATAAACCTGCTAGCTTATGCCTGGATGAATTTTATAACTTTGTTGCCAAACAACAGAGTTTCAATGATTATGTTAGCAGACAATTGGAATAGAATGCTTGTATGCTTAGTCATTTAAGTGCTTGTGTGGACACAAACATCAATGATCTTAAGCTTCTGAGTAAACATGCCTCTATGGTTACTACTCCGATAGAACAAGTACTTAAGGCTCAGAATGACTTGATCAATGAGTTGAATGACAATTCTGTGAGAGTCGTCACTAGAGGCGGTAGAATGACCCAGGAACCTTTGTATCCTGTGGGTCATCCTAAGAGAATTGAACAACATTCTCAAGGAGTTAGAACTGATGCACCTAGTCATCATAGGAAGAAGAAGAAAGATGATAGGGACCTGCACGATAGCAACCCTGTTGCTGTTACACCTGAGAGTCCAAACAATGTCTCTGTCTCTGATGCTGAAACACAATCTGGTGATGAACATGAGCCTAATGATAATATCGATAGTGATGTTCATGTTGATGCTCAACCTAGCAATAATAAGGATGTCGAGATTGAACCTGTTGATCTTGATAACTCATAGCTTAAGGCTAGGAGATATGATAAGAATGACTTCACTTCTAGAAATCATGGTAAAGAGAGGGAACCATGGGTTCAGAAAACCATGCCCGTTCCTCCCAAACCATCCAAGAAAAAGGATGATGAGGATTTTGAGCGCTTTGTTGAAATGATTAGACCTGTCTTTCTACAAATGCGTTTGACAAATATGCTCAAAATGTCTCCGTATGCTAAGTACATGAAGATATTGTGACTAATAAGAGGAGGGTACCTGAGGTTGAGATTTCCACCATGCTTGCTAATTATACCTTCAAGGGTGGAACTCCTAAGAAACTAGGTGATCGCGGAGTGCCCACTATACCTTGCTCCTTTAAAGGCAACTACGTTAGAACTGCTTTATGCGATCTTGGAGCTGGTGTTAGTGTTATGCCTCTCTCTCTTTATCGTAGGCTTGAACTGGATAAGTTGACACCCACTGAAATCTCTCTGCAAATGGCCAACAAATCAACTGCTTTCCCTATCGGCATTTGCGAGGATGTGCCTGTTTTGGTTGCTAACGTTACTATCTTAACATACTTTGTTATTCTGGATATTCCTGAGGACGATGCCATGGTGGTAATCCTTGGAAGATCCGTTTTAAACACTGCAGGGGTTGTTATAGATTGCAACAAAGGCAATGTCACTTTCCATGTCAATGGTAATGAGCATACGGTGCACTTTCCGAAGAAACAATATCGAGTACATTGCATCAATGCTATCGAAATAACTTCATCGATTCTTATTGGCAGCTTTGAATGCCCTATACCTCCTGTTAAGATGAAGTATGATTTGCTTGTTGGGGAGATACACATCCCCATTGAGGTAACCTAGTGACTATTCGAAAATTCTCCGTTCTCTTTTGCGATTCGAAAAAGTTTGTCAAGGAGACTTGATGAACCTCATTGACGGATTTCTTTCGACGGCCATGAGATGGATGAATCGAGGAGTCACAACCCTCTATTCCAAGCTTTCACCTTTGGTTGCTTAGAAGAAAAAAAGATAGATTTAGTTTAGTTTTCCCTGTCTTTTGCTTTTAGCATCCCATAGAAAAGTACCCCGAAAATAAAAGTTCTCCGATCGTCCTGAAAATCAAGTATGATTTTTATGGAATTTTTGAAAAATACTGAGACGAAGAGCTAGTCTGGGGGCTGCACCAGTGGGCCACAAGCCTTGGAGGCGCGGGCACCCCCCTGTCCATGCCTACCAGTCTTGTGGGGCCCATGTGCACTCCCTCCACTCATTCTAGCTCCCATGTGCTTCTCCTATCTCCAGAAAAAATTGTTTTGCAACTCAAACCCGTGTTCTTGCTCTTCTTGCTGGGATTTTTGATCTCCTTGTGCAAAGTACCATTCACCGAACTGTTTTGGGGAAATTACTCCTTGGTAAGTGACTCCTCCATTGGTCCAATTAGTTTTTTCTCTAGTGCCTTATACTTCGCGTATTTTTGCTGCCTTGGTGACCCTGTTCTTGAGCTTTGCATGCTAATTTTAGGTGGTCCCAAGTAGTTTTGATGCGTAATATGGCATCTAGGCACTTGTGGGAATAGTTGCTACGAGTTTCGTTGGTCCTTATTCACTTTCCCTTAGAGTCACTTAAATTTCAGAAATTTTCAGAGATAGAAAAGGGAAAAGATGAGGAAGTTCTTAAGAGGCTCTTCAAGCCGTGACCCCAAGGATTATGGAAGTGAGAAGAAGAAGCCCAAGTATCCGGTCCCCCGAGTTGTAGAAGTTTGAGCATGCGAGTGGCCAAGAGATGTGTTCTTATGCGCCGCCGGACTTTATGAGGACTTTTATTACTTGGTGGAGAACGCAGGCCTTACCGCCTTCGTTGAAGATAAGTCTATGCAATACCTCCTCCTCACTAATATCTTCGTGCAAAGCTTTAACTTCTATCCGAGGAAGAATCCTCCTATGGTTGAATTCAAATTATATGATATCCCCCAGCGCATGTCACTCTAGGATTTTTGAAATGTTTGCAAATTTCCTTTTGTTGGGGATATTCATGAACCTCGTCCACGGGACTTGGAGGCTTTCATAGATACTATTGCTGTAGGAGAGGAGAGAGGAGTGTCTTAAGCGAGAGCTGCTAGCATACATTTTCCGGTGCTTCGGTACTTACCACTATTCGTGGGAAAATGTTTGATTGGTCGTGGGAAAGCTGGGTCCCTTAGCTCCCCAGATCTTGCGGTCTTGCGCGAAGCCCTTTATAATGATAAAACTTATAGCCTGGGCTCTATAGTAGCTCAACGGTTGAACACGAACCATTCTAAAGGCGTTGTCTATGGAGGTATCTATGCTACCCGTCTTGCCAGACACTTTGAGATACCTATTAGACTAGACGAGGAAGAGGAGATTCTTCTTCCCGAGAGATATCTAGATTAGGATAGCATGGTCCGCCATGACTTTCTTCATAGAGATATAAATAGAAGGATGATTTATAACCTGGTATTTAGTCAGGGTACTCGTGAGACTATTACTTTGCCTGCTCCTTCTTTGCTCAATCTTCATACAGGCAGGTACATTATTATGCCCTCGGACGTCTACGCATATTGGGGCATAGCCCAACCACAGGTGCCCGTGCCCGAGCCACCAGTCGAGTACCAGACGCCAGTTTATCAGTGGGAGCCAAAGGAGCTCACACAGCAGTGGCATCCTCAGTCCACTCCGGAGTACCCCGAAGTTGGTTATTTCCCTCCTTGGGAATAAACCAACTTAGGGAAAAAGCCTAAGCTTGGGGGAGTACGTGTTTCTCACCGACTTTATATTCTTTCTTACGCTTTCACTTTGTTAGTCGGTGTTCACACTTTGCCAATGTATCATCCATGCTAGTTTATTTCTTTCTCTCGTTTTCTTTTCGTGTGTTTGTCTAGTTTGAGAAAACCCTAAGAGATTTTCTTTTCTTCTTTTGCTTGTTGGGAGCTTTCCCGTGTAAATAGTTTTCTTTTTCTTTGGGTCAAGGTAGAAGACCATGGTTACAATGTTTAGTGGCTCTTGCATGGATATATGTTTATCTGTCAAAGAGCCATATTACTTTGTCTTCTCCTTTGTGTTTGCTTGTAGATTCCAGCTTAGTCCAATGCACGAGCACTTTTATTATTGTTCACATCATTCGTTCATGCAAGTGAAAGGCGATAATGACGATATATGATGAAGTGACTGAGCCTGGAAAAGCTGGTATGAACTCGATTTATTTTGTTTTTGTAAATATGACTAGCTCATTGTTCCTCATTCAGCTTTGTTGTGAGAGAACCATGTTTGCATTGACAACTTAGAGATCATAGTTTCTGATTCCATGCTTAATTAGCTAGGAGCTTATAATGGTTTGTCTTATATGCCAACATGAATTTTGAGATGACTATGATGTAGTATGATAGGATGGTATCCTCCTTTGAATGATTCAAGTGGCTTGACTTGGCGCATGTTTACGCATGTAGTTGAAACAAAATCAACATAGCCTCTATGATATTCATGTTCATGGTGATTTATGTCCTACTCATGCTTGCACTCAATGTTGGTTAATCTCAATGCATTTTCATGACTGTTGTCGCTCTCTAGTTGGTCGCTTCCCAGTCTTTTGCTAGCCTTCACTTGTACTAAATGGGAATACTGCTTGTGCATCCACTTCCATAAACCCAAAGTTGTTCCATGTGAGTCCACCATACCTACCTATATGCGGTATCTACCTACTGTTCCAAGTAAATTTGCATGTGCCACTCTCTAAACCTTCAAGAAATAATCTATTTTGCATGCCCGAACCGCTCTTGTGGTGACAGGGGGCTATCAGTATCTTCCATGTTAGGCGTGTTATCCTCGATATGTGTTTATTCACTATCATTCACGAGAAAGGGGCCAGTAATTGGAATGCCCAATTCCATGCTCAAATCGAAAAGATAATTGCAAACAAAACTCCCCTGGATTGATGTTGGTATGGATGGCACCCGAGTATTCGGCTAGTCGTGGAGTGTGATTGATCGGTGGTGGGGGCGTCAAAACTTTACTTTTCTGTTTGGGAACCGCCTATATCATGTGTAGCGTGGAAAATGGTGAGAACTCTTAGTCATTGCGTTGACAATGAAAGCATGCCACCCAAAATTATTATCTCTGTTTTCAAAGCTTGAGCTCTGGCACCTCTGCGAATCAATGCTTCCCTTTGCGAAGGGCATGTCTATTTACGTTCTTGTGGAGTCATCCTCCTCTTATAAAAGCACCAATTAGAGAGCACCTCTGACATTTTTATGCTTTGCTTTTAACTGTGATTGAGTATGACTGTGACTGGATCTTCTTTGCCTTGAATTACAATGTTTAGTCAGCTCTTGGTCTTTGAAGGTGCTCTGCATTTATGTTTTGCGTTCTCAGAAAGAGCTAGCGAGATACCATCTGTTCGTACTGCTTCATGATTATTTTGATTGAAGTGTTGACGTTTGAGACTTATTATTATTTGTTCGCTAGTTGATTATGCCATTGATATGAGTTTACTATGAGACCTAGATGTCATTTGCTTATGTGGTTCGCTTGTGATCTTGCTGAAATTTTGGTTATGAGTTAGACATAGTTGCAACAACAAGATCAAACAGAGTTCGTAAAAGTTTTTCTTTTGTCTCTTTCAGTTTGTCAACTGAATTTGTTGAGGACAAGCAAGGTTTTAAGCTTGGGGGAGTTGATACGCCTCCATCGTATCTACTTTTCCAAACTCTTTTGCCCTTGTTTTTGCGCAGAAATAGAAGTTCTCGGAATGACCTAAAATTTATGGAGAATTTTTGTGGAATATATATAAAGTACTAGCGCAAGAATCAGCGGAGGAAGTGGAGCGTGTAGCCCACAAGCCCACCATGTGCGGCCCCCCTGGCCGCACCTGGCAGGCTTGTGGGACCCACAAAACTCCACTGCCTCCAATCTCATGTCTATTTAGTCCCTTTCATCCGGAAAAACAATCAAGGAGAAGAGTTCATCGTGTTTTACGATATGGAGGCGCCGCCACGTCCTGTTCTTGCTCTGGAGGGCAGATCTGGAGTCCGTTCTGGGCTCCGGAGAGGGGAGATCGTCGCCATCGTCATCACTAGCCTTCCCTCATCGCCAATTCCATGATGCTCTTCACCGTTCGGGAGTAATTTCATCGTAGGCTTGCTGGACGGTGATGGGTTGGATGAGATCTATCATGTAATCGAGTTAGTTTTACGGGGATTGATCCCTAGTATCCACTATGTTCTGAGATTGATGTTGCTACTACTTTGCCATGCTTAATGCTTGTCACTAGGGCCCAAGTGCCATGATTTCAGATATGAACCTATTATGTTCTTTTCAATATATGTGTGTTCTTGATCCTATCTTGCAAGTTGTCGTCACCTACTATATTTTATGACCAGGCAACCCCGGAGTGATAATAGCCGGAATCACTCCCGGAGATGACTATAGTATGAGGAGTTCATGTATTCACCAAGCGTTAATGCGTTGGTCCGGTTCTTTTTTAAAATGAGAACCTTGATATCCCGTAGTTTCCATTAGGACCCCGCTGCCACGGGAGGGATGGACAATAGATGTCATGCAAGTTCTTTTCCCTAAGCACGGATGACTACATACGGAATACATGCCTACATTACATTGACGAACTGGAGCTAGTTACATATCTCTCCGTGTTATAATTGTTACATGATGAATAGCATCCAGCATAATCATCCATGACCGATCCAATGCCTACGAATCTTTTCCTACTGGTCCTTGCTACGTTATTTTGCCGCTACTGTTGTCACTGCTGCTACTGTTACTCTGTTGCTACTGATGTTACTTTGCTGCTACTGCTGTCACTTTGCTGCTACTGGTTACCGTTGCTACTGTTGCTATCACACAACCTTGCTACTGATACTTTCCTGCAGATACTAAGTCTTTCAGGTGTGATTGAATTGACAACTCAACTGCTAATACGTGAGAATATTCTTTGGCTTCCCCTTGTGTCGAGTCAATAAATTTGGGTTGAATACTCTACCCTCGAAAACCGTTGCGATCCCCTATACTTGTGGGTTATCAGTATACCCACCATTCCTTGCTCCATAAAAAAAATTATGTGTGGATTGCTTTATGTGATCTTGGTGCAAGAGTGAGTGTCATGCCTTTTTTCTCTACAAAAGGCTTTGTCTAGATAAACTAATGCCTACAAATATCTCTCTTCAAATGGGTGATAAGTCAACAGCTGTTCCTGTTGGTATTTGTGAGGATGTTCCTGTTGAAGTTGCTAATTGCTTGATCCTTACGGACTTTGTTGTGCTTGACATGCCCGAGGATGGGAGCATGTCAATTATTCTTGGTAGACCTTTTCTTAACACCGCAGGTGCTATTATTGATTGCAATAAAGGAAAGGTGGCCTTAAATGATAATGAGAAGGTGCACACGGTGTATATTTTCTGAAGAACATTGATAAAAGGCATGGCCTTAATTCTATTGAGAATATTGAGACCGTGAAGGTTGGAGAGAGGGATTGTCCTCTACATGTGCACCACAAATACAAAACTATTATGGTGGAGACAATATCCATTGAAATAAAGGTACCATGATTGCTTTATAAGAAGTGAAACTTTTTGCTCATCAAATATAACACCTATTTGGTAGTAAGACCTCATCAACCTTGTTGACTGATGACCCAGAAGTATAGGGGATCAATCATAGTCCTTTCGATAAGTAAGAGTGTCGAACCCAACGAGGAGTAGAAGGATCTGACAAGTGGTTTTTAGCAAGGAAATATCTGCAAGCACTGAAATTGTCGGTAACAAGTGATTTTGTGGTGAGATGATTCGTAGCAAGCAACAAGTAAAAAAAGTAGCAACGGTGCAGCAAAGTGGCCCAATCCCTGTTGTAGCAAGGGACAAGCCTGGACAAATTCTGATAGGAGGAAAAACGCTCCCGAGGACACACGAGAATTTCTGTCATGCTAGTTTCATCATGTTCATATGATTCGCGTTCGTTACTTTGATAGTTTGATATGTGGATGGACCGGCGCTTGGATACTGCCCTTACTTGGACAAGCATACCACTTATGATAACCCCGCTTGCAAGCATCCGCAACTACGAAAGAATAATTAAGACAAAGTTTAACCATAACATTAAACTAGTGGATCCAAATCAGCCCCTTACGAAGCAACGCATAAACTAGGGTTTAAGCTTCTGTCACTCTAGCAACCCATCATCTACTTACTACTTCCCAATGCCTTCCTCTAGGCCCAAATAATGGTGAAGTGTTATGTAGTCAACGTTCACATAACACTACTAGAGGAAAAACAACATACAACACATCAAAATATTGAACGAATACCAAATTCACATGACTACTATTAGCATGACTTATCCCATGTCCTCAGGAACAAAACTAACTACTCACAAAGCATAATCATATTCATGATCAGAGATGTAATGAGTAGTATCAAGGATCTGAACATAAACTCTTCCACCAAGTCATCCAACTAGCATCAACTACAAAGAGTAATCAACACTACTAGCAACCTTAGAAGTACCAATCGGAGTCACGAGATGGAGATTGGTTACAAGTGATGAACTAGGGTTTGGAGATGAGATGGTGTTGATGAAGATGTTCATGGTGACGAGTCCCCTCCGATGAGAGGAGTGTTGGTGATGACGATGGCGACGATTTCCCCCTCCAGGAGGGAAGTTTCCCCGGCAGGATCGTCCTGCCGGAGCTCTAGATTAGTTTTGCTCAAGTTCCGCCTCGTGGCGGCGGCGAAACCACGAAAAATCTCCTCGCTGATTTTTTTCTGGACGAAACCCTCCATATAGCAAAAGAGGGGAGCAAGTGGGCCTGTGGCCTGCCCACAAGCACTCATGGCGCGACCTGGGGGGGGTGGCCGCGCCGTGCAGGCTTGTGGGCACCCCCTGGTGCCCCTTGATACGTCTTTGTCGTATCTATAATTTTTGATTGTTTCATGCCAATATTCTACAACTTTCATATACTTTTGGCAACTTTTTATACTATTTTTGGGACCAACATATTGAACCAGTGCCCAGTGCCAGTTCCTGGTTGTTGCATGTTTTTTGTTCGCAGAATATCCATACCAAACAAAGTCCAAATGTAATAAAAACTTACGGGGATTTTTTTGGAATATTTTTGATTTTTGGGAAGAAGAATCAACGCGAGGCGATGCACGGAGTGCCCACAAGCCCTGTCGTCGCGGCCAGGGGTGGGCCCACGGCAAGGGGGCTTGTGGCTACTCCTTAAGGCAGTTGGATCCCTTCTTTCGGTGCAAGAAAGATAATATCCGGAAGAAAATCATGTTAAAATTTCAACCCAATCGCCATAACGGATCTCCGGGAATTTAAGAAACGGTGAAACGTAGAATCTGGGAGCGCGGAAACAGAAGGACATAAAGAGAGAGATCCAATCTCGGAGGGGCTCTCGCCCCTCCACCGCCATGGAGACCATGGACCAGAGGAGAAACCGTTCTCCCATCTAGGGAGGAGGTAAAGGAAGAAGAAGAAGGAGGGGGGCTCTCTCCCCCTCTCTCGCGGCGGCGTTGGAACGCCGCCCGGGACATCATCGTGTGACGGCGATCTACACCAACACCTCCGTCATCTTAACCAACATCTCCATCATCTTCCCCCATCTATATTCAGCGGTTCACTCTCCCGCAACCCGTTGTACCCTCTACTTTAACATGGTGCTTTATGCTACATATTATTATCCAATAATGTGTTGCTATCCTATGATGTCTGAGTAGATTATTGTTGTCCTATCGGTGATTGATGAATTGCTATGATTGGTTTAATTTGCTTGTGGTTATGTTGCTGTCCTTTGGTGCCCATCATATGATCGCGCGCGTGGATCACACCATAGGGTTAGTTGTATGTTGATAGGACTATGTATTGGCAGGCTAGAGTGACAGAAGCTTCGAACCTAGCATAGAAATTGATGCATATGGGATTGAAGGGGGACCAATATATCTTATTGCTATGGTTGGTTTTACCTTAATGAACGTTAGTAGTTGCGGACGCTTGCTAATAGTTCCAATCATAAGTGCATAGAATTCCAAGTAAGGGATGACATGCTAGCAGAGGCCTCTCCCACATGATACTTGCTATCGATCTAGTAACATAGTCAATTGCTTAGGGACAATTCCGCAACTCCTACCACCACTTCTCCACACTCGTTGGACAATCGTAGTTGTTTGTTTATCTAACCAGCCCCTAGTTTTATTTACGTGTTCTTTACGTTCTTGCAAGCCTATCCTATCACTCCTACAAAGTACTTCTAGTTTCATACTTGTTCTAGGTAAAGCGAACGTCAAGTGTGCGTAGAGTTGTATCGGTGCTCGATAGATCTTGAGGGAATATTTGTCCTACCTTTAGCTCCTCGTTGGGTTCGACACTCTTACTTATCGAGAAAGGCTACAATTGATCCCCTATACTTGTGGGTTATCAAGAACTTTTTCTGGCGCCGTTGCCGGGGAGCAATAGCGTGGGGTGAATATCCTTGTGTGTGCTTGTTTGCTTTATCACTAAGTAGATTTATTTTCTGTTCTAAGTTGTTCTCTATTTTTAGTTATGGATATGGAACACGAAATACCAAAAAAATTAGGTGTCCTTGCTACTCATGGAGATGGGGAACCTCCTAAAACCCTCGAGGCTCATTATGTGGAAAATATTATGCACTTCTTTAATAATCCTGAGAAAGCCCCATTCAATAATATAATGGGATACACGTTGGATCAACGTGACTACTTTAGGGATTATCGCTTGACTCAAAAAGGGAAACTTTTATGGGATCAAATCCATTTGTTGAAATGGTATGCTTGGGAACTATGCAAGAGATATGGTGTTACTTGTTGCTCTAGGATGAAGGTTCCACACCTTCCCTTTTCTTGTTAATTTAGTGATCATAGAACCTTGGCTTCTTATGCTAATGGTATATATGCTTACTATGATGTGGATCAAATAGAAGAGTTTGTTGCTTTTATGGGTGCTTATGAAATTGAGGCTCTGTTTAAAAGGTGTGATGATAATGATGATGCTCCTTACCGATCTGAAAATTTGGCCATGCTTCGTTATTGTTATAATAATTATGAACATAATTCCCATATTGAACGATTTAAGGAGAAATCCTATGCTGCCCCAGAAGAGACTATTATTTTGCAGGAAACTATGGAAGAAGGAAATGCTGAAATTGTGAGCTCATTAGATGAAAAAGATGAAGAGGAGAGCGAAGAACAAAAGGAGGAAGTGCGGACTAGCTACCCGTGTCCACCTTCTAATGAGAGAAACTCTTCTACTCATACATTATTTAATTTACCTTCGTTCTGACCGAAGGATGAATGCTATGATCCCTTGGATTCGTTTGAAATATCCATTTTTGATGAACTTGATGCTTGCTATGCTTGTGGCTATGATGCCATTATGGATGATGCTTATGAAGATGAGCTAGCTATAGTCCCTTATTATAAACTTGATGATTTTGACGAATATAATATGCATGTGCTTGCTCCTCCTACTTGCAGTTATTATGAGAGAGGAACTACATCTCCACCTCTCTATGTTTCCAATACGATAAAATTGGAAGAAACTGCTTATGCTATGTATTGGCCTTTACTTGGTGTGCATGAATTATTCTTTTATGACATGCCAATGCATAGGAAGAGAGTTAGACTTCATTGTTGCATGATATATGTTACCTTGTGCTCACTACTAAATTTCGAATCATTGCTAATTAGAATTGGCTTTGATATACCTTGGGATCCGGGTGGATCCATTACTTGAGCACTTTATGCCTAGCTTAATGGCTTTAAAGAAAGCACTACCTGGGATACAAACCGGAAGTTTTAGAGAGTCATTTATTTCTGTGGAGTGCTTTTATTTAGTTTAAAAACAAAAAAATATATAGAGGGGAACTTAAAACTTTTTGAAGAAGAGAAGTGATTGAAACGTGATGCATTGTGGAAGTGAGGGTCGACCTTGAACACTTGTGTTCATGCTCATGGAAAAAATGTAGAATTTTTCACGAAAGTTTCTCACAAAAATAATTATACCCTTGTACAATTCCTTTGTATTTTTAAAAATAATGTGCCAAGCAAACCCTTTATGATTAGTTTGGGTGATAGTTGTTTGTTCACGCTGATAAAAGACAGAAACTTTATGCTCACGAAATTAATTTTCATTTTTATTCTGGAAGAGATTTTGAGTTGATTTTTTTTTCTGATGATTGATATGAAAATTTTCCATACATTCGTAATTTTTCAGATTTTTGAGATATCCGAAGTATACGGAATATACAGATTGCTACAGACTATTCTGTTTTGACAGATTCTGTTTTCTATGCATTGTTCTCTTATTTTGATGAATCTATGGGTAGTATCGGGGGGGGGGTATGAACCATGGTGAAATTGCATTACAGTAGATATAATGATAATATGAATTTAGAATGAGTTCACAACAGTACTTGAAGTGGTGATTTATTTTATTATACTAACGGATCTCACGAAGTTTTGTTGAGTTTTGTGTGATTGAAGTTTTCAAGTTCTGGGTGAGAGATCGATGGATGAAGGAATAAGGACAGGGAAGACCCTAATCTTGGGGATGCCTGAGGCACCCCAAGGTAATATTCAAGGAAGAATCAAGCGTCTAAGCTTGGGGATGCCCCGGAAGGCATCCCCTGTTTCGTCTACAATCTATCGATAATTTTACTCGGAGCTATATTTTAATTCGTCACATGATATGTGCAAATGCTTGGAGCGTCTTTTGTGTTTATTTTTCATTTTTCTTTTATGCACCATGCTGGTATGAGATAGTCCTTGGTTGGCTTTATAGAATGCTTCTTGTGCTTCACTTATATCATTTGAAGTTTGGATTGCCTGTTTACCTACACATAGAAAACCGCCATTTGTAGAATGCTCTTTTGCTTCACTTATATTTGTTAGGGAGGGGCATATCTTTTGTAGAAAGAATTAAACTCCCATGCTTCACTTATACCTATTTAGAGAGTTAACAGGAGTTGGTCATTCACATGGTTAGTCATAAAATCCTACATAAAACTTGTAGATCTCTAAATATGATATGTTTGATTCCTTGCAATAGTTTTGCGACATGAATATGTGATATTAGAGTCATGCTAGTGAGTAATTGTGTATTCGTGGAATTACTTTTGTTAAGGTTTGTGATTCCCATAGCATGCACGTATGGTGAACCGTTATGTGCTGAAGTCGGAGCATGATTTATTTATTGATTTTCATCCTTTGTGTGGAGGTCGGGATCGCGCGATGGTTAACTCCTACCAACCTTTCCCCTAGGAGCATGCGTGTGGTACCTTGTTTCGATTACAAATAGACTTTTGCAATAAGTATGTGAGTTCTTTATGACTAATGTTGAGTCCATGGATTATACGCACTCTCACCCTTCCACCATTGCTAGCCTCTCTAGTCCCGCGCAACTTTCGACGGTGCATTACACTCACCATATAGCCTTCCTCAAAACAGCCACCATACCTACATATAATGGCATTTTGATAGCCATTCTAAGATATATTGCCATGCAACTACCACTGTTCCATCTCATGACATGTGCCACCAGTTCCATATTGCCATTGCATGATCGTAAAATAGCTAGCATGATGTTTCCATGGCTTGTCCGTTTTTTGATGTCATTGCTATGCTAGATCATTGTCACGGTACACTACCGAAGGCATTTCATATAGAGTCATCATTGCTCTAAGTATTGAGTTGTAAGTGTGATGATCATTATTAATAGAGCATTGTCCCATGTGAGGAAATAGAAGAGGCCAACGAAGCCCATTTACAAAAAAGAGGCCAAAGATGCCCACCAAAATAAAAATATTTTTATATATAAAAGAACCCAAAGAGCCAACAAAAAAATGAGAGAAAACAGAGAAGGGAAAATTGCTACTATCCTCTTTCCACACTTGTGCCTCAAATAACACTATGATCTTCATGACAGAGAGTCTCTTATGTTGTCACTTCCATATACTAGTGGGAAATTTTCACTATATAACTTGGCTTGTATATTCCAATGATGGGCTTCCTCAAAATTGCCCTAGGTCTTCGTGAGCAAGCAAGTTGGGTGCACACCCACTAGTTTCTTTTGTGAGCTTTCATACACTTATAAGCTCTAGTCCATCCGTTGCATGGCAATCCCTACTCACTCACATTGATATCTATTGATGGGCATCTCCATAGCTCGTTGATACACCTAGTTGATGTGAGACTATCTCCTCCTTTTTGTCTTCTCCGCAACCACCATATTCTATTCCACCTACAGTTTTATGTCCATGGCTCACGCTCATGTATTGCATGAAAGTTGAAAAAGTTTGAGAACACTAAAGTATGAAACAATTGCTTGGCTAAAACCGGGGTTGTGCATGATTTAAATACGTTGTGCGGGGAAGATGGAGCATAGCCAGACTATATGATTTTGTAGGGATAACTATCTTTGGCCATGATATTTTAAGAAGACATGATTGCTTTGTTAGTATGCTTGAAATATTATTGTCTTTATGTCAAATGATAGACTACTGCTCCGAATCACTCGTGTTTTACTATTCATGCCATGATTAGATTATATGATCAAGATTATGCTAGGTAGCATTTCACATCAAAAAATTTCTTTTTTATCATTTACCTACTCGAGGACGAGTAGGAATTAAGCTTGGGGTTGCTGATACGTCTCCGTCGTATCTATAAATTTTGATTGTTTCATGCCAATATTCTACAACTTACATATGCTTTTGGCAACTTTTTATACTATTTTTTCGACTAACATATTGATCCAGTGCCCAGTGACAGTTCATGTTTGTTGGATGTTTTTTGTTTCACAGAATATCCATACCAAACGAAGTCCAAACGTAATAAAAACTTACGGGGATTATTTTTGAAATATTTATGATTTTTGGGAAGAAGAATCAACGCGAGGCGATGCACGGAGTGCCCACAAGCCCTGTTGCCGCGGCGAGGGGGTGCGCCCGCGGCAGGGGGTCTTGTGGCCACTCATTAAGGTGGTTGGAGCCCTTCTTTCGCCGCAGGAAAGATAATATTCGGAGGCAAATCGTGTTAAAATTTCAGCCCCATCGGAGTTACGTATCTCCGGGAATTTAAGAAACAGTGAAACGCAGAATCTGGGAGCGCAGAAACAGAAGGACACATAGAGTGAGATCCAATCTCGGAGGGGCTCTCGCCCCTCCGCCACCATGGAGACCATGGACCAGAGGTGAAACCCTTCTCCCATCTAGGGAGGAGGTCAAGGAAGAAGAAGAAGGAGGGGGGCTCTCTCCCCCTCTCTCCTGGCGGCGCTGGAACGCCGCCCGGGACATCATCGTGTGACGGCGATCTACACCAACACCTCTGTCATCTTCACCAACATCTCCATCATCTTCCCCCATCTATATTCAGCGGTTCACTCTCCCGCAACCTGTTGTACCCTCTACTTTAACATGGTGCTTCATTCTACACATTATTATCCAATGATGTGTTGCTATCCTATGATGTGTGAGTAGATTATCGTTGTCCTATCGGTGATCGATGAATTGCTATGATTGGTTTAATTTGCTTGTGGTTATGTTGCTGTCCTTTGGTGCCCATCATACGATCGCGCGCGTGGATCACACCATAGGGTTAGTTGTATGTTGATAGGACTATGTATTGGCAGGCTAGAGTGACAGAAGCTTCAAACCTAGCATAGAAATTGATGCATATGGGATTGAAGGGGGACCAATATATCTTATTGCTATGGTTGGTTTTACCTTAATGAACGTTAGTAGTTGCGGACGCTTGCTAATAGTTCCAATCATAAGTGCATAGAATTCCAAGTAAGGGATGACATGCTAGAAGAGGCCTCTCCCACATGATACTTGCTATCGATCTAGTAACATAGTCAATTGCTTAGGGACAATTCCGCAACTCCTACCACCACTTCTCCACACTCGTTGGACAATCGTAGTTGTTTGTTTATCTAACCAGCCCCTAGTTTTATTTACGTGTTCTTTACGTTCTTGCAAGCCTATCCTATCACTCCTACAAAGTACTTCTAGTTTCATACTTGTTCTAGGTAAAGCGAACGTAAAGTGTGCGTAGAGTTGTACTGGTGGTCGCTAGAACTTGAGGGAATATTTGTCCTACCTTTAGCTCCTCGTTGGGTTCAACACTCTTAATTATCGAGAAAGGCTACAATTGATCACCTATACTTGTGGGTTATCAAGACCTTTTTCTGGCGCCCCTCTGGCACTTCTTCGGCCGAGTATTTTTGATAAATCGGGAAAAAAATCCTCGTTGATTTTTACGGCGATTGGAGTCGCGCAGAATAGGTATCTCAACTTTGCTCCACTTTCAGGCCAGAATTCCAGTTGTCGGTATTCTCCCTCTTCGTGTAAACCTTGCAAAATAAGAGAGAAAAGGCATAAGAATTGTACCGTGAAGTGAAATAAGAGCCAAACAAGCAATCAATATCAACATGAAAACATGATGCAAAATGGACGTATCAACTCCCCCAAGCTTAGACCTCGCTTGTCCTCAAGCGAAAGCCGAGCTCAACAAATATGTCCACATGTTTAGGGAGAGAGGTTTCGACAAAACAAGATACGAACATGCATGCACGATGATCAAGATCAGAACAGCAATACCAACATATAATCTCTCATGCTAAAGTGATAATTCCTTCACAAAGTAAAGCATGGATCAAGAACCTTACCGAGAAGTAACAACTGATAGCCTTTAGTCATTGAAGCAATTGCAATTTATCACAACATCAGAAAGAGTCAAATAAGAGCTGGTAAAGCAAATCCACATACTCAATCATTCTTTCATTCTCTACAATTGCTACAACTCACGAGGTACTCATGAGATCAAAGTTTCAGCTGGACACAAAGAAAGATAGGGGCTTATAGTTTTGCCTACCAACTGCTTACCTCAAGGGTAATGTTAAAAATAATAATTCATGAATGCCTACCTCCAACTTGACATATGAATATAGATATTTCCCAAGAATAAGACGGTAGCCAAGACAAAGGCGAAATAATGAATTCGTAAAGATCACCATGACTCTTTCAAGGGCAAAAAGTAAAAGTACAAGATAGGCCCTTCACAGAGGGAAGAAGAGGTTGTCATGCGCTTTTGAGGTCTGGATGCGTGTCCACTTAGTGCAGAGGAACGTCACTTTATATTGCCTCCTGTGATAAAGAACTTTATTATGCAGTCTGTCGCTTTTATGTCTTCCTCAGCACAGGTTCATACAAAGCTTATTTTCCACAAACTAATAGATCATACATATTAGAGAGCAATGTTTATTGCTTGCACCGATGACAACTTACTTGAGGGATCTTATTCAATCCATAGGTAGGTATGGTGGACTCACATGGCAAAACTGGTTTGAAGGTTTATGGATGCGCAAGTAGAATCTCTACTTGGTGCGGGAGTTTTGGCTAATATGAGGTGGAAGCAATAGTCACATGCTAAGGGATCTCTAATCATATAACATTGTTCAGAGCCAAGCAAACACAATTCATTATGTTGTCTTCTTTGTCCAATGTCTACTTCTAGGCATGCAATTGTTTGGTGAGTGTTCGCAGTCATAGATGGTGTCAAAGATGATATATTTATATGCGAACCTCTCCTTATTTATCACTTCCGATCAATTGCAACAATGACCAAGGTCTAGGTTTGCCTACCCTCAACAAGTTTCAATCCTCATTCCTTTTATATGTGAAGCCATCACTTCCCATAAGATCAGTACATGATCTTTCATGCTTTTGTTCTATTCTCAGTCTTTTGATCATGGCAAGAGGCAAAGCCCTTCAACTAAGACACTCTTTATTATAAGGCTCACGAGCAAGAATACAACGGGGGTGACACAAAGAAAAACTCAAAACTAAAACACTAAGACTTTGAATCTACTAGGGAAAGATAAAACTAAAAAGGAAAACTAAAACAAAGGTAAAGGCAAAAGATGTGATGGTGATACGATACCGGGGCAACTCCTCCAAGCTTGGCACAAGCCAAGGGGATTGCCCATACCAATGCTTAGTTGTCTTCCTTTGCTGGTGATGGTGGAGTTGTTGGAACATGAGTTTGATCCTCCGTCTTCCAAGGCATAGGTGCTCCATCATGGAAAGATGAACGAGTCTCCGGAATCCTCAAATCTGCAACCAACCTTATTGATTTAAATCTATACTCATACTCAAAGTTTTGGTTCTGCAGGTCATAGATCTGGCCCTAGAGTTGATCAACCCTGTCATAGAGCCTGGAGAGGTGCTTCCCAATGTCATTGGCATCAATCATGTGTTGGTTGGTGAACTCCGTGATCATCATGTGGTTCACATTGAGTTCACGCTCCACCATCCCTTGGCACTTGAAGACTTGTTGCTCCATTGCTTCGAGCGTCGTCTCCATGCTTCCGGTCTTCTTAGGCCCCTCAACATCACGGATGTGCAACATCCCCTCACGCATCTTGATAGATTGAGGGTGTTGCAGCACTCCCATGAGGTAGGGATTAATGACCTTCTCGAATATCTTGTCCTTCGGAGCTTTTGGGGAAGTCATAGCGATCTAGATCTGCAACAGAAACAGGCTCAAAACGAAAAACAGACGAAATCTGCGTGATGCAGGGGTCAGACCAAATGGGAGTATATATAATGATTTTTTCGAGAACAGAAGGAGTAGCCCGCACAAAAACGGAGTTCGGGAGGTGCACGAGGTGGCCACAAGCCCTCACGGCACGGTCAGGGGGTGGGCCCGCGCCGTGCAGGCTTGTCGCCTCGTCGCGCACTTTCCGGATTACTTCCAATTTTTGGACTCTGTTTTCTTACGCACAAATATCGAAAACGTAGAAAATTTCCTACTGAAAAAGTTTTGGACTCTGTTTTCTTACGGAATCACATACCTCTTCGTTTTCGGAGTATGAAACAGGCTGATAAATATCCCTTAGGCATTCTTCCAGAGTTATGGTATTGATGATATTGGTTTCAACATTTATGGGAGTACCTGAGATATAATGCTTGATTATCTGCCCATTTACCACTCTCGGACAATTACCTTCCGTGTTGTTGATCTTGATAGCACCGGAACGGTATACTTCCTCGACAACATAGGGACCTTCCCATTTGGAGAGAAGCTTGCCTGCAAAGAATCTTAAACGAGAGTTATATAGCAAGATATAATCACCTACATTGAACTCACGCTTTTGTATCCTCTTATCATGCCACCTCTTAACCTTCTCTTTGAACAGCTTGGCATTCTCATATGCCTGAGTTCTCCACTCATCAAGCGAGCTAATATCAAATAACCTCTTCTCACCGACAAGTTTGAAATCAAAGTTGATCTCTTTGATTGCCTAATAAGATTTATGCTCTAGCTCAAGAGGTAAATGAGATGCTTTCCCATACACCATTTTGTACGGAGACATGCCCATGGGATTCCTATAGGCAGTTCTATAAGCCCACAGTGCATCATCGAGCTTCTTAGACCAATTCTTTCTAGACTTGTTGAAAGTCTTTTGCGGAATCAGTTTAATCTCTCTATTGCTTAGCTCTACTTGACCACTGACTGAGGGTGTTAGGGAGACGCAATTCTATGGTTGACATCGTACTTAGCAAGCGCTTTACGGAAAGCACCACGAATGAAGTGTGAACCACCGTCGGTCATTAGATATCTAGGGACTCCAAATCTAGGGAAGATAACTTCTTTCAGCATCTTGATAGAAGTGTTGTGATCAGCACTACTAGTGGGGATAGCTTCTACCCACTTAGTGACATAATCAACAACAACTAAGATGTGAGTATACCCATTGGATTTTGGAAAAGGTCCCATATAATCAAAGCCCCAGACATCAAATGGTTCAATGACAAGTGAATAGTTCATAGGGATTTCCTGACATTTGCTAATATTATATTTCTTTGACATTCGTCACAAGACAAGACAAACTTATGGGCATCCTTGAAGAGAGTGGGCCAATAGAAACCTGATTGCAAGACCTTGTGTGCAGTTCTATCTCTCGCATGGTGTCCTCCGTAGGCCTCAGAGTGACACTTCTGTAGGATTTGTCCCTGTTCATCTTCAGGTACACAACGTCTAATAACACCATCTACTCCTTCCTTATAAAGGTGAGGATCATCCCAAAAGTAATGTCTCAAGTCAAAGAAGAATTTCTCCTTTTGCTGGTACGTGAAACTAGGTGGTATGTATTTGGCAACGATATAGTTTGCATAATCAGCATACCACGGTGCACTACATGAAGCATTGGTGACATTCAGTTGCTCATCGGGAAAACTATCATAAATAGGTTGTGGGTCATCAAGAACGTTCTCCAACCTAGACAAGTTATCTGCTATTGGGTTATCAGCACCCTTCCCGTCGACAATATGCATATCAAATTCTTGTAGCAAGAGAACCCATCTGATAAGTCTAGGTTTAGCGTCTTTCTTCTCCATGAGGTACTTAATAGCAGCATGATCAGTGTGAATAGTGAATTTGGAATTCACTATGTAAGAGATGAACTTCTCACATGCAAACACGACTGCTAAAAATTCCTTCTCCGTAGTGGCATAGTTTCTTTGGGCACTGTCTAGAGTTTTACTAGCGTAGTGAATAACATTCAACTTCTTATCGACTCTTTGCCCTAGAACAACACCAACAGCATAATCACTAGCGTCACACATGATCTTAAAAGGTAAGTTCCAATCAGGTGGTTGAACAATAGGTGCAGTTATCAAAGCCGTCTTAAGCATTTCGAAGGCTTCCTCACAATCATCGTCAAGAACAAAAGGAATATCCTTTTGCAAGAGATTGGTAAGAGGCCTAGAAATCTTAGAGAAGACTTTAATGAACCTTCTATAGAAACCAGCATGACCAAGGAAACTTCTTATCCCTCCGATATCTGTGGGGTATGGTATTTTCTCAATTGTATCAACCTTAGCCTTATCGACTTCAATACCTCTTTCAGAAATTTTATGTCCTAAGACGATGCCTTCATTAACCATAAAGTGGCACTTCTCCCAGTTCAACACAATATTGGTGTCTTTACATCTCTACAAGTCTCGATCAAGGTTGCTGAGGCAATCATCAAAGGAAGACCCGTAAACGGAGAAGTCATCCATGAAAACCTCAACAATCTTTTCACAAAAGTCAGAGAATATAGCCATCATACATCTTTGAAAGGTGGCAGGTGCATTACATAAGCCAAAAGGGATACGTCTATAAGCAAAGGTACCAAAAGGGCAGGTGAAAGTGGTTTTCTCCTGATCAGATTGTGCAACTGGTATTTGGGAGAAACCCGAATAACCGTCTAGAAAGCCGAAGTGTGTGTGTTTGGACAGCCTTTCTAGCATTTGGTCGATAAAAGGCAAAGGGTAATGATCTTTCCTAGTGGCTTTATTCAGTTTCCTAAAATCGATCACCATCCTATAGGCAGTAATAATCCTCTGTGGGATCAATTCATCCTTATCATTAGGGACAACGGTAATGCCTCCCTTCTTAGGGACGCAATGCACCGAACTCACCCAATCGTTATGAGCAACAGGATAGATAATACCCGCTTCTAGGAGCTTTGGTATTTCTTTTCTCACTACTTCTTTCATCTTAGGATTGAATCTCCTTTGATGATCAGCAACTGGTTTGAAATCAGGATCGGTTTTAATCTTGTGCTGGTACAGAGTGGGACTAATGCCCTGAAGATAATCAAGAGTATATCCAATAGCAGCACGGTGCTTCCTCAGAGTTTTTTGTAACTTCTTTTCTTCATGCTCTGAGAGGCTAGCACTAATAATAACATGATATATCTCTTTTTCATCAAGATAAGCATACTTAAGAGTATCAGGCAACTATTTAAGCTCGAACACAGGATCACCCTTTGGTGGGGGTGGATCCCCAAGCAGTTCAACACGCAAGTTATTCTTAAGGATAGGATATTTTTCTAAGACAACTCTATCTATCTCATCCCTTTCATCCATATGCATATCATTTTCATGCTCAAGCAAGTATTGCTCTAAGGGATCGGTAGGAGGCACGGCAATAGAGGATAAGGAAATAGTTTCATCCTTACTAGGCAACTCCTTTTCATGATGTTGTCTACCAAACTTAGAGAAACTGAACTCATGTGACACACCTTCAAAGCCAACGGTAACAGTTTGCTTCTCACAATCAATATTAGCATTGACGGTATTGAGGAAAGGTCTGCCAAATATGATGGGACAAAAGCTATCTTGTGCAGTAGCAAGAACGAGGAAATCAGCAGGATACTTCGTTTTACCACACAAGTATTCAACATCCCTAACAATTCCCACAGGGTAGATAGTATCTCTATTGGCAAGCTGAATAGTGACATCAATAGGCTCTATCTCAACACGTGCAATCTCATATTTGATTTCATCATATAAGGATTGAGGTATTGCACTAACACACTAGCACCCACGTCACATAAACCATGATAACAATGATCTCCTTAGCAGAAACAACAGGCATGCCAGCAACAGGCCTATGTTTGTCTCTAGCGTGAGGTTTAGCAATTCTAGCAGCATCTTTACAGAAGTGAATATTGTGTACCTCAACTTGTTCAGACAGAAGATCTTTGATAATAGCAATGCTAGGTTCAACTCTAATTTGCTCAGGGTTGTAGGTGTTCTAATGTAGCCTCTACGTATCACAATTGAAGCTTTAGAATAATCCTTTATCCTAAGAGGGAAAGGTGGTTTCTCAATGTAAGCACTGGGAACAACAGGATCACTATAGGCAATAACTTTCTCTTCAACTGGAGTGGGTTTAACTACATTGACTTCTAAAGGAGGATGATATTTAAACAACTTCTCTTTGGAGAGATCAATATGAGCAGCAAAGGATTCACACAGTGAAGCAACTATCTCAGAGTCAAGTCCATACTTAGCGCTAAAGTCACAAAAAGTATTTGTCTCAACAAAGGATTTAACGCAATCAAACTTGAAATTCATACCTGACTCCTTACCTTCTGCAAGCTCCCAATCTTCAGAGTTGTGTTTAATTCTCTCCAATAAATTCCATTCAAAGTCAACATCTCTCTTCATAAAAGAACCGGTATAAGAAGTGTCAAGCATGGTGCGATCATCATGAGAAAGCCAAGCATAGAAGTTCTGAATGCTAATTTCTCTCGAGAGCTCATGATTGGGGCATGAATATAGCATTGATTTAAGCCTCCCCCAAGCTTGAGCGATTCTTTCTCTGTCACGAGGCCAAAAATTGTAAATATAATTTCGATCACGATGTACTAAATGCATAGGATAAAACTTTTGATGAAATTCCAATTTCAACCGATTGCGGTCCCATGATCCAGTATCATCACATATCCTATATCATGTCAACGCCTTATCCTTCAAAGGTAAAGGAAATACCTTCTTCTTGAACTCATCCTCGGGCACACCTGCAAGCTTAAATAAACCACAAACTTCATCTACATAGATCAGATGCATGTCTGGATGTGATGTTCCATCTCCTTTAAAAGGATTAGCCAGCAGTTTCTCAAGCACACCCGAAGGAAATTCAAAGCAAATATTTTTAGTAGGTGCAGCAGGTTGAGGAGCAACTATTTGTGCTTCTGTTCGAGCTGAAGATACCCCGAACAAGCCCCTCAAAGGATTAGTATCCATAGTGACAAGTGACAATAAATTTCAGCACACTATATGAATGTTTCCTTACCAAGTTCCACATACCAAAGGCGCTTCACTCCCCGGCAACGGTGCTAGAAAAGAGTCTTGATGACCCACAAGTATAGGGGATCAATCGTAGTCCTTTCGATAAGTAAGAGTGTCGAACCCAACGAGGAGCAGAAGGATCTGACAAGTGGTTTTCAGCAACGAAATATCTGCAAGCACTGAAATTGTCAGTAACAAGTGATTGAGTGGTGAGATGATTCGTAGCAAGCAACAAGTAACAAAAGTAGCAACGGTGCAGAAAAGTGGCCCAATCCCTTTTGTAGCAAGGGACAAGCCTGGACAAAGTCTTATAGGAGGAAAAACGCTCCCGAGGACACACAGGGATTTCTATCATGCTAGTTTCATCATGTTCATATGATTCACGTTCGTTACTTTGATAGTTCGATATGTGGGTGGACCGGCGCTTGGCTACTGCGCTTACTTGGACAAGCATCCCACTTATGATTAACACCTCACGCAAGCATCCACAACTACGAAAGAAGAATTAAGACAAAGTCTAACCATAGAATTAAACTAGTGGATCCAAATCAGCCCCTTATGAAGCAACGCATAAACTAGGGTTTAATTTTCTATCACTCTAGCAACCCATCATCTACTTACTACTTTCCGATGCCTTCCTCTAGGCCCAAATAATGGTGAAGTGTTATGTAGTCGACGTTCACATAACAGCACTAGAGGAAAAACAAAATACAACACATCAAAATATCGGACGAATACCAAATTCACATGACTACTATTAGCATGACTTATCCCATGTCCTCAGGAACAAAAGTAACTACTCACAGAGCATAATAATATTCATGATCAGAGAGATAATGAGTAGCATCAAGGATCTAAACATAAACTCTTCCACCAAGTAATCCAACTAGCATCAACTACAAAGAGTAATCAACACTACTAGCAACCTTACAAGTACCAATCGGAGTCGCGATACAGAGATTGGTTACAAGTGATGAACTAGGGTTTGGAGATGGGATGGTGTTGATGAAGATGTTGATGGTGACGAGTCCCCTCCGATGAGAGGAGTCTTGGTGATGACAATGGCGACGATTTCCCCTTCCCAGAGGTAAGTTTCCCCGACAGGATCGTCCTGCCGGAGCTCTAGATTTGTTCTGCTCAAGTTCCGCCTTGTGGCTACGGCGAAACCACGAAAAAGCTCCTCCCAGATTTTTTTTCCTGGACGAAACCCTCCGTATAGCAAAAGAGGGGAGCAAGTGGGCCAGTAGGCTGCCCACAAGCCCTCATGACGCGGCTTGGGGGGGTGCCGGCGATGTGCAGGCTTGTGGGCATCCCCTGGTGCCCCTCTGGCACTTCTTCGGCCCAGTATTTTTTATATACCGGAAAAAAATCCTCGTTGATTTTTACGGCATTTGGAGTTGCACAGAATAGGTATCTGGACTTTTCTCTACTTTCAGGCCAGAATTCCAGTTGCCGGTATTCTCCCTCTTCATGTAAACCTTGCAAAATAAGAGAGAAAAGGCATAAGAAGTGTACCGTGAAGTGAAATAACAGCCAAAGAAGCGATAAATATCAACATGAAAACATGATGCAAAATGGGCGTATCACACACAAATATGTTTTATATGAGTAAAAAGAGAAGCTTGTTATGTTTTCATTTCCTTTATATTTCTTCCTCTGCGATGTACCAAAGTTTTATGTTTTTGAAGCTTCATATGTTTAACCAATGTTTCGAGCTTACCAGAAGTTTTTTAGCTTTCAGTATTTCGAAAAAAAATTCAAAAGTGTAGTTGACAGAAAAATCCCAAAAAATTTAAAATAAAAATTTCCATTGAAAAAGTGACGCAGGGGCACCTGGGTCCAGACAGGGGGGCCACGCTCTGTCCAGGCGGCCAGCTGGCGCGACCTGCCCCCTGGCCGCGCCCACAAGTCGTTTGGGCCGACCTGGGCCCCTTTCCAGGTACTTATTCCCCCTTCTCTCTCTCTCACTCCAAAAATCCCAATTTTTCTGCATCTACATCCCATCATTTGCATCGAGAATTTGAGCATTTACTCCATGGTATGTGATTCCTCCACTCCTCCAATTAAAATTTTGATTGGTGGTCTTATTTGTGAGTATTTAGGAGTTCTTGGTGTTGTTCATATGAGCTTGCATGCATGCTTAGAAATTTATTTGTGATGTTTTGATGCAAGCTTATGCATGAAGGAAGTGAGTAGAATGTTTGCTCCAACTAATTTTTGCTTAAACCTCCATTTTTGTGTTGAACCAAAAAGGATGGCTTGGGACGAAGAGCCCCGAGCCTACTGATAGACTAACTAGAGCTGCATCTTTGTCCTCTGCCATGGCGACAAGTTACAATGATGATATAGTGCCACCGGAGTTGTTCCACGAGACGGACACGACATGTGCTATGGCATGCCCGTGTTCAGATTTCCTGATGGCGGAAGGTATTAAGAATGAGTTTGATAACCTCTGTGCAGCTGTAGGTTTGACACATCCCATAACACGACGTGTGCAACAATATCCAAAACTAACATATTATTTTGTCAACTGGTTTAGAGATAATGATAAAACTTCCATGATTGAATTCCGATGATATGATGATGTCTTTACCATGTCTTTGGCAGAATTTTGTGATATTATAGGTGTGCGGAATGTCGGGAAGACGACCAAAACGAACATTCAGCCATACGAGATGAAATCCCTAATTGATTCCCTTTGCAGTAAAGACCCGCAAGAAATTCAGTCGGTAGGTATCTTGTGATCTTCAAGCTAATAATGAGGTGCCCTTGGGTAGGACTTGTAGCTCAAGCCTATGATCCTACCCTAGGGCTATAACCCGATCACACAATACGCACGGAAGATACACCATTTTCATTCATAAGCTTTGATCTTACCGCTATGAAGAGGCATGAGTTTGTTACTAGGACTTCTGAGTTTAGTAGCCTTGTTTATATTATGATATTTGTCGAGCTTACTACTCACGAGATCCGTCTTCCCGCACCACTTTTGTTTGATTACACTAGCAGGAATGGGTGGTCTTTCACATCGACTAAGCTGGACGAGTTCGTGATCCTGCAGCAGTTCCACAACACCATGGAGGAGGTTGTTCCCGAGGAAGAAGAGTCTTCTCCTTGGGAGGCCAGTCGGGCATCAGTGTACGAGCCCTAGGCCTCGTATGATTCTTCGAGCCACCAGTACCACTCCGGAGCCGGAGGAAGCTCCTGGAGCCTGCAATAACCAAGCTCAACTTAGTCCAAAAGCCTAAGCTTGGGGGAGTACGTATCCTTCTCCCCTATCATTGTATCATCCGTAGTATCCTTTGTAAGTCTTTTCAGAGTTTTTGCATGTTCTTCTTTGTTCTCTCTTTGCAAAAACAAAAAAAAGATTTCTCCTTTCTTTTGCTTTCGTTTAACCTTTGGAAAAGCCAAATAGATTTCTTTTCTCTCTTTAGTTTGCTTTGTTTACAGAGTTCAGCTCACATCCATGGTTGCAATTGCGCTTGATTATATCTTTCTACGTTCGATCGTGCAAGTGACGATGCAATAATGACGAAGATTGATGGAAGGAATGCAACAAGCAAAGCCGGTATGAACTCTATTTGTTTCTACCTTTGTACATATGCATGTACTTATGATCTAGAGACCAGCTTGTAGCGACATAGTGCTATGATTACAATGCTCTCCCAGTAGTTCATGCTTTTTTGTGACTAGTCTCAAATAGCTTTAGTGCATAATGTGTTATTGAAATGTTTAGCATGCATTGCACTGTTCATGCTTTGGCGTATTACAGTGGTATTTCCCTTCGGGGAGTTTTTAGATTGACTTGGCACATGCTTACACATGTTTATGACTGGAAGTCTATCAAGCCTTGACGATCTTTTTATTTCAGAATAGTTATATCGCTTTCATGCCTGATTCAATGTTGCTTTGTCGCTCTGCATGATTATGAAAGTTATTGCTCTCTAGTTGGTCGCTTCCTCATCTTTTGCTAGCCTTCACATGTACTAAGAAGACTGACTGCTTGTGCATCCAAAATCCTTAAAACTAGTTGCGCCATATGACTCCACCATACCTACCTATTTGCAGTATTTTTGTGCCGTCCTAAGTAAATTTTCATGTGTCGTGTTCTAAATATTCAAATAAATATTTTGTTTTGTATGCCCGAATCGCTCATGTAGTGACTAGGGGCTATCAGTATCTTCCATGCGAAGTAGGTTATTCTCAAGATATGTGTTGATTCACTATCATTCACAAGAAGTGGCTGGTAACCGGGATGCCCAGTTCCATGCTCAGAGTCAAATAAAATTTAATGAAACAAAACTCCCCCAGGATTGTTGTTCGTATGGACGGTACCCGTGGATTCGGGCCACCATGGATTGTGATCGATTGGTGGAGGGGGAGTTAAAACTTTACTTTTCTGTTTGGGAACCACCTATAATGTATTTAGCATGGAAGATATTGAGATCTCTTAGTGGTTACGTTGACAATGAAAGCATACCGGCCAAAATTTTCATATATCTCAGTTTTAAAGCTCAAGCTCTCGCACCTCTGCAAATGTATAATCCCCTCTGCAAAGGGCCTATCTATTATACTTTTCTGTTGAGTCGTCCTCTTCTCATAAAAGCACCAACTACACAGAGCATAATTTTCATTCTGAGTGTATTGTGCATTGTCCCAAAGCACCACATTGTCTTCTGCATGATTGTGATATTGCTTACTCTGAAATATTTATTTCTAGTCTCCTTTAAAACTTCAAAGGAGCGTGTGCATTTATGTTTTGATTCACTCATGGGGGCTTGATACGTCTCAAACGTATCTATAATTTTTGATGGTTTCATGCTGTTATCTTGTCATCTTTGGATGTTTTATGTACCTTTTATATATTTCTTGGGACTAACTTATTAATTCAGTGACAAGTGCCAGTTCCTTTTTTTTCTGTTCTTTTGGCTCTTTTCAGATCTGATTTTGGAACAGAGTCCAAATGGAATAAAATCCCCCAAATGATTTTTTCCCGAACGGATGAAGATCAAGGGGCCTATGGGCCAAGCAAGGTGGGCTCCAGGGAGCCCACAAGCCCCCACTCCGCCACGAGGGGGGAGGCGGCGGTGGCAGGGCTTGTGGCCTCCCTGAGCGCTCCCTGGCCTAGATCTTTGGCCTATATATTCCCTAAAATACAGCAAAAAATCAGGGGAGCCTCGAAAATACTTTTCCACCGTCGCAAGATTCCGTTTCCGCGAGATCTCATCTGGAGACCCTTCCCGGCGCCCTGCTAGAGGGGACTTTGGAGTTGGAAGGCTTCTTCATCATCATCATCGCCCTTCCAATGACTCGTGAGTAGTTCACTTCAAACCTACGGGTCTGTAGTTAGTAGCTAGATGGCTTCTTCTCTCTCTTGGATCTTCAATACAAAGTTCTCCATGATCTTCATGGAGATCTATCCGATGTAATCTTATGTGGCGGTGTGTTTGTCGAGATCCGATGAATTGTGGATTTGTGATCATATTATCTATGATATATATTTGAGTCTTTGCTGATTTCTTATATGCATGATTTGATACCCTTGTAAGTCTCTCCGAGTCTTGGGTTTTGTTTGGCCAACTAGATCTATGATTCTTGCAATGGGAGAAGTGCTAGGTTTTGGGTTCTACCATGTGGTGACCTTTCCCAGTGACAGTAGGGGCAGCAAGGCACACATTAAGTAGTTGCCATCAAGGCTAACAAGGTGGGCTCTGTCGTTGATATGAGATTGTCCATCTACATCATGTCATCTTGCTTAAGGCGTTACTCTGTTCTTTTGGACTTAATACACTAGATGCATGCTGGATAGCAGTCGACGTGTGGAGTAATCGTAGTAGATGCAGACAGTATCGGTCTACTTGTTTTGGACGTGATGCCTATAGATATCACTACTGGAATCAGAGATTTTGCCGTCTGCTAGCGGACGGCAAAGACACTCTTTGCCATCAGCTTCAGCCAAACTGACGGTAAAGAACTGGCTGATGGGAAAGAAGGTCTTTGCCAGCAGTCAACTCTTTGCCGTCTACCACAGAAGGCAAAGAAGGGGCCAGCAGACGACAAAGACGCTCATCTGGCCGGGGGAACCTTAGGTCAAACTACTCCCTTCTTTGCCGTCTGCTCGCTGACGACAAAGATGCCAGATGCAAACGGCAAAGATTATAGACCCCTTTGCCGTGTGCCAGCAGAAGACAAAGGTCTTGAATCTAGTAACGGCTGTCCCGCCCCCACCGCGGCCCTCTCTCTCTCTCTAACGGCCCCTCCCTCTCTCTCTCCTCCCCAGACGCCCAACGCCGCCACCACTGTCGCCTGGCCACCCCCGGCGCCGCCCCGGTGCCCCTGGTGCCGCCCCGAAGCCCCACAACCCTCCCGGGGCCCCCTGGTGCCGCCCCTGAAGCCCACCGCCGGTGCCCCGTGGTGCCCCTGGTGCGCCCCTCTGCCCCCACCCCGGCACCCCTGGTGCCGCCCCCGCAGCCCCACCGCCGGCCGCCGGCCCAGCCACTGCCCCGCAGGCCTCGGCGCCGCCTCCGCAGCCGCACTGCCGGTAAGCCCATCCACCCCCGCCCCCTTGATTTTTTATTTTTTGGTATTTAGTTTTTTGGAATTAGATTATAACTACCGGCATGATTTTTTATTGTTGTTGTAGTAGTTGTTCTTGTTATTGTTGTTGTTGTTGTTATCGTAGTTGTTGTGGCATATATAGTTTAGTTGGTAGGTTAGTTAATTAGTAGTTTTAGTGGTAGTTAATTAGTTGGTAGATTTAGTTAGTTAATTAGTAGATTTAGTAGGTAGTTTAGTGGTAGATTTTGTTTTTTTATTTAGTGGTAGCTGGATTATTTTTTAGTTACTTAGTGGTAGATTCTGTTTTTGTTATTTTTTTGCTGTTTAGTGCTATCTAGGTTTAGCGATAGGTTTAGTTAGCTTCGTTAGTTAGGTTAGTTAGTTAGCTTAATATAAAGAATAGGAAGAAGAAGAAGAAGAAGAGGAGGAGGAGGAGAAGAGGAGAAGAGGAGGAGAACAAGAAGAAGAAGAAGAGGAGGAGGAGGAGGAGGACGAGAAGAGGAGAAGAGGAGGAGGAGGAGAAGAAGAAGAAGAAGACGAAGAAGAGGAGGAGGAGGAGAAGAGGAGAAGAGGAGGAGGAGGAGAAGAAGAAGAAGAAGAAGAAGAAGAGGAGGAGGAGGAGAAGACAAAAATAAGAAGGAGAAGAAGAAAAGAAGAAGAAAAGAAGAAGAGATGAAGAAGAGAAGAAGAGAAGAAGAATACCTTCTCCTCCTTCTCCTTGCTTTAATTTCCGCAACAATGACATAATTAGGCCATTTAGCTCCAAAATGCCATAATAACCTCAAAATGGCATAAGAACCTTGGTTAGCTCATGAATATTATATACTTAGCTTGTTTTCCTCTAAAATGACATAATTGGAATATTTGTGTTGATCGGGTGGATTTACATGTGATAGTTGTCTCATCGCTGTGAGGTCTGCTGTGCGAAAACCTGCCAGTGCGTTGTATGAGCTCCGCCCCTGCATTCGAGGGTCAGTACAAATTTCATCTCCTCCCCGCCCCTTCATTTACTACGGCTCGGTTTCCGGATGAAACTTTCTAGATTTAGGTAATTTAATTAATTTATCAGTATGCGTGACCAGTAGGTGTCTCCCGTTCGAAAGGGCGACATCTATAAATATGCATGTCTTTGGATATTTATAACCGCCATCCTTTCGAATTGTCCAACATTATCCATGGACAGCCCGAGTATGTGTAGATTGGGTTCGTTTTCCCGTATGTTATGCTCTGGATCCGATGCGGAATTTCGTCACTGCCTCCCTGTTGTTCTCCGGATGCACATCCTCTCTGTTTATTGCGGAGACGTGTATCAGGAGAACAGCTGAGAGGTGCTGCTGAAATTTTGTGTTGGATCCGGAGCAGAGCATGGGAAAACGAACCCAATCTACACATACTCGGGTGGGATTAGGACCTATCTTTACCTATTAGCGTGTAGGTTGCTTGGACGTAATAAAAATGGCGAACCTGATTAACCGATGAATATAAATGCTAAATCATATATAAATATATTTCTTCTGTCTTTAGTAGCTACGCAAGATGAGTGGTCGTGCGTGGATGTATACCGGTCACCCTAGTCAGAAAGAGATGACGAAAGAATGGTTTTTAGAAACAAAGGAATTTGTGAAAGCCGCATTCGCAAATGGCCAGGAAAGAAAGTATTGCCGCTGTCCTGGATGCGACAACTATAAAAAGACGACAGAGGCTGTATTGATTAAACACCTGCAGAGGAGGGGTTTTAAGCCTAATTATATGGTGTGGACATTTCATGGTGAGTCTATACAACGCACAAGAGTTGAGGTGGTCCGTCGTTGCACGGACGAGCATGGTACTGGGATCGAAGACATGGTGCAAGACTTTGATGATGCTCGGGATTCGGAAGATGAGATGGAGGAATCTGCAAAGGTCTTTTATGAAATGTTGGAGTCTTCAAAACGTCCTCTCTATGAGCACACTGAGCTCTGTCAGCTGGATGCAATTGCACAAGTAATGGCTCTGAAGGCTCAGTTCAACTTGGGAAGAGAATGCTACGGCGCGATGATGACACTATTTGGACGTTTCCTACCCAAAGGCCATGTCATGCCTGCAAACCTGTACCAGTCGGACAAAAACTTCGTGTACTTAAGATGCCCTATGAGATGATAGATGCATGTGAGAAAGGATGTGTCTTATTTAGGAAGGAGTATGCACACTTGGACTATTGTCCCAATTGCGAGTCTTGCAGGTATCTTGTGGTAGACAACGGTATGGGTGAGAAGAGGCAGACCAAAATCGCAGTTAGTGTTCTTCGGTATATGCCAATCGTACCAAGACTTCAACGTATTTTCATGGTCGAAGAGACAGCCAGACAGATGACATGGCACAAATTGGGAAAAAGAACCGAACTAGATGCGGATGGGAATAAGATGATGGTACACACGTCGGATGGGGAAGCGTGGAAACATTTCGATGGATTGCATCAGGATAAAGCGGCAGATCCAAGGAATCCTCGAGTCTGCGCCGCCACGGATGGTTTTAATCCCTTCGGCATGATGGCAACCCAATACAGTTGTTGGCCTGTATTTGTCAATCCACTCAATCTCCCCCCCGGGCAGATTATGCAAAGAAAGAACATATTTCTGACGTTGATAATTCCAGGGCCCAATTATCCGGGGAAGAATATAAATGTGTACCTGCAACCGGTTAAGGATGAATTGGTAGAAGCTTGGGAAAATGGGGTCAAGACATACGATGCCGCTAGAAAAGAAAACTTCAAAATGCATGTGTGGTACATGTACTCTATGCATGACTTGCCAGCGTATGCGCTATTCTTTGGATGGTGTGTGCATGGAAGGTTCCCGTGTCCCCAATGCAAGGCAGCTCTTCAGTTTCATTGGTTGCAGGAGGGTCGGAAGTGTTCTTGCTTTGACTTGCATAGACAGTTCCTGGATCCTGACCATCAGTTCAGAAAAGACAAGAAGAACTTTACCAAAGGTAAAGTTGTCAAAAACTTGGCACCACCTGCGTTCACAGGCCAACAGATCCTGGATCAGTTAAACGCCCTCGAGCCTGATCCAGAGCGTCTAGGGTATTTCAAGGGGTATAATTCAAAACATGCCTGGACTCACAAGCCATGCTTCTGGGATATGCCTTACTTCAAAGACCTCCTTCTTCCACACAATATCGACATGATGCACACTGAAAAGAATATCGAAGAGGCTATTTTTGGTACATTGTTCGACATAGCTGGGAAGACAAAGGATAATATTAAGGCTAGAGTCGATCAAGAGACACTATGTCATAGACCGTTACAAAACATGTGAGAAGTCAAAGGAAAGCAGAAGTGGTCGAAGCCAAAGGCCTGGTTCAATCTTGGAAGGCCAGCTATGAGGGAAATTATCTTGTGGGTCAAAATGCACTTGATGTTCCCTGATGGGTATGCAGCGAATCTAAAGTGGGGAGCGAGTCTTGAAAAATTAAAAATCTTTGGTCTCAAGAGTCATGATTAGCACATATGGCCAGAGCGGGTAATGCCGGTGATGTTACGTGGCTTTATTCCTGAGGATGAATGGCTAGTACTGGCGGAGCTGAGCTATTTCTTCCGTGTTCTTTGTGCGAAAGAATTGTCGCCTGGCGTGGTAGAAGACATGGAGGAGTTTGCACCGGAGTTGTTGTGCAAGTTAGAGAAGATCTTTCCACCGGGCTTCTTTAATCCAATGCAGCATTTGATTTTACATCTACCGACCGAGGCAAGATTGGGTGGGCCCGTGCAAGATTGTTGGTGCTATGCAACTGAGAGGATGCAGAAGACCCTTCGAGCTAAATGTAAAAATAAGCGTAGAATTGAAGCATTGATGGCTGAGGCATTCATTACAGAGGAGGTGGCAAACTTTGTGACAGCACACTACAAAGCCAAAAAGCATCATTTGCATAATCCGAAGCCTCGGCACAATGATGGAGACCCTAAAAAAGGTGGGCCCAACCTCAGCCTATTCAAAGGGAAGCTCGCACCAGCCGGTGCTTCGAAACCAATAACGTTGGATATCGAAGAATGGCGGAACATTTCGTTGTATACCTTCAACAACCTAACAGAAGTGCGTCCGTACATCGAGTGAGTTCTCGGCACATTTTCCCGTAAATTCTTATTCATTTGAACTGCTCTTATTCCCGGATATTTCAAACAGCCGTTACATCGTCAAATTCTCGGATGGAGCGGTGATCGAAAATGATTCCGTCGAAGAGTATGAGCTTCTGTCAAAGACAGGAGGCGGCTATCCCGGTTTCATCTCTTGGTTCAAACAAACGGTAATTATCAATAATGGACCATTTCATTCTTGGTCTAACTTGCGGCTAATGCAACAACCGTTTCGTATTAAACTTGTAGGCTAATTCAGAGTCTATGGACGCCTAATTGAGACACGTCGCTAATGGTTTTGACTATAAGGTCCGTTCATTTGAGAAATACAACATCAACGGGTATCTCTTTCGTACCTTTGGCAAAGAGCTATCTATGCCCGACCGGAAATCTGAAAAATTGTGGTGTCTCTGCTATCGGCGAAGGTGTTATCGAGTATAATGGAAGAGTTGAAGGAATTTATGAACTTCAATTCTATGGTGAAAACCCACCGAACGTCGTAGTCTTCAAATGTTATTGGTTCCAGCCGAAAAAGACTAGAAGGACTCATGAACATATAGGACTAGTCGAAATCAATACAAACACCCATTTAGATGTTCCCGATGTCTATATTACGGCTCAACGGGCGACCCAAGTTTTCTATCTACCGTGGGCATGCCAAACGGATAAGAATCTGGAAGGTTGGTATGTTGTTTATGAAGTGCCACCACATGTCAGACCACCTCTCCCAAATGAACAGGATTATGAACCTCACATTAACCCAGATACATATGATGGAGAATTCTTCCAAGAAGCACGTCTTTCCAAGAAACGTTTCAAGAACCGCCGTGCTTCATCCAAGAACGTGGAAGTAGACAGCGATAATGAATCCGACTCCAGCCCTGAGCCGGAACCAGAAGACCTGGAACTCGTAGAGGTTACTGATGCGGATGACTTGTCAATGCTTCAACGATTAAAGAAAGGCCTTTCACAACTTCACGCCGTTGAACCCGATGAGCACGTCATTCATGAAGACATGCGTGATAGTGATGATGATGATGCCTTTATTCAGGATGCTCTTCAGAAAGAGAGAGCGGCAAACCAGGCTGCTCTTGAGAAAGAGAGATTGGCAAGCCAGGCTGCTCTTCAGGCTTCTCTTGATGAGAGGGACCAGACCACGACATGATTGCTTGAGGAGGAGAGGGCCCGGAATGAGGCGGGTCAACGGGCCCTATACGAGCTTTTTGTGGCATGTTTTTTTCACATTAGCCAAATCATGTGTGTAATTTCTGTTTCAATACTAACTAATACGACCCACTCTTCAAGGTCTGTGCGAGAAGAGCGGTCAAGTCCCTCCGCCGATGCCCGTCTTCTCTTCGATTGGCACGGTGAGTTTCATTATAAACTAGTATTAATAATTGAGTGTCATCATGCTAACTGAGACATTGCAAAATATCTTTTCCGCAGAATAACTCCCGAGCGGCATCGCACGACCCTTCTCCACGGCAACCGTCTCCAAACGAAGCCAGCGCGAGCAACCGTGGTGTTTCTCCTCCTTGATGACCACTACGGTAAGTTTCTCCTCCAAACTTAGCTTGTTTTCCTCTAAAATGAGATAATTAGCCCATTTAGCTCCAAGAAGACATAATTAGGTAATTTATCTCCAACAAGAGGAGAAGAAATAGGAAAAATGAAAAGAAAGAAGAAGAAGAAGAAGAGAAGAAGAAGAAGAGAAGAAGGAGAAGGAGAAGGAGGAGGAGGAGGAGGAGAAGGCCAAGGACCTTCTAGTCCTTCTCCTCCTCCTCCTTCTCCTCCTTCTCCTCCTTCTTCTTGATTTCTTCTTCTTCTCCTCCTCCTCCTCTTTCTTCTCCTCTTTCATATTATCCTTGCTTTAATTAACCCAACAATGACATAATTAGTCCATTTAGCTCCAAAATACCATAATAAGCTCAAAATGGCATAAGAACCTTGGTTAGCTCATTAATATTATATACTTAGCTTTGTTTTCCTCTAAAATGACATAATTAGCCCATTTAGCTCAAAAAAGACATAATTAGGTAATTTAGCTCCAACAAGAGGAGAAGAGGAGAAGAAATAGGCAAAATGAAAAGAAAGAAGAAGAAGAAGAAGAAGAAGAAGAGAAGAAGGAGAAGGAGGAGGAGGAAGAGGAGGAGGAGGAGAAGGCCAAGGACCTTCTATCCTCCTTCTCCTCCTCCTTCTCCTCCTCCTCCTCCTTCTTGATTTCTTCTTCTTCTCCTCCTCCTCCTCCTCTTTCTTCTCCTCTTTCATATTATCCTTGGTTTAATTAACCCAACAATGACATAATTAGCCCCTTTAGCTCCAAAATACCATAATAAGCTCAAGATGGCACAAGAACCTTGGTTAGCTCATGACTATTATATACTTAGCTTGTTTTCCTCTAAAATGACATAATTGGAACATTTAGCTAAAAAAAGACATAATTAGGTAATTTAGCTCCAACAAGAGGAGAATAGGAGAAGAAATAGGCAAAATGAAAAGATAGAAGAAGAACAAGAGAAGAAGAAGAAGAGAAGAAGGAGAAGGAGGAGGAGGAGGAGAAGGCCAAGGACCTTCTAGTCCTTCTCCTCGTCCTCCTTCTCCTCCTCCTCCTCCTTCTTCTTGATTTCTTCTTCTTCTCCTCCTCCTCCTCTTTCTTCTCCTCTTTCATATTATCCTTGCTTTAATTAACCCAACAATGACATAATTAGCCCATTTAGCTCCAAAATACCATAATTAGCTCAAAATGGCATAAGAACCTTGGTTAACTCATGAATATTATATACTTAGCTTGTTTTCCTCTAAAATGACATAATTAGCCCATTTAGCTCAAAAAGAAGGATAAGGAAGAAGAAGAAGAAGAAGAGAAGAAGAAGAGAAGCAGAAGTAGAAGAAGAAGAAGGAGGAGGAGAAGAAGAGAAGAAGAAGGAGAAGGAGGAGAAGAAGGAGAAGGAGCCCTCCTTCTTCTCCTTCTTCTTCTCTCCTTCTTCTCCTCCTTCTTCTCCTTCTTCTTCTCTTCTTTTTTCTTCTTCTCCTCCTCCTTCTCCTTCTCCTTCCCCTTCCCCTCCTCCTCCTCCTCCTCCTCGTTCTTGTTTTTCTTCGCCTTGTTCTCTTCTTGCTTCTTCTCTTTCTTCTTCAATTTAGCTTATTTGTCATATATATGTTGTTGTTCTTCATCTTCTGACTTTCTTATTCCCATTTTGCAGATTGGATGTACTACATGCATGGAAGCTGGCGTTGGAGTGCTTTAGTTTCTGTTTTTATTTGAGTTGATGAACAATGTGGAACTATATGTATATGTATATATGGATGAACAATATATGTGCAATGATATGTATGTATATATGGATGAAACTTTGTATGTGTTGGTTCTTTTGATATATGGGATGTACGTTGATGAACAAATGGCATTGATGAGCTTTATATGTATATCATATATGTGTTGTGACCTATTTATGATATATGTGCTATGAATTATATGTATATGTGCTGTGAAATAGAAAAAATAAATAAAAATGTGACAATATAGGCTCTTTGCCCTCTGCCAGCTGATGGAAAAGGCCTTTGCCGTCAGCTGACCGACGGCAAAGATGCCACGTGGCGCCCAGCTGTGCAACCTGGGCAGTAGCAGCTGGCCATATAGTCTCTTTGCCGTCTGCTTCCTGGGGGGCGGACGGCAAAGAAGAGGGCACAGAGGAGGGGGCAAACGACAAAGAGTGGAGAGAGGGGGGAGGGGAGGACCCAGAAGACGGCAAAGATGGACGTGAAGGCAGACGGCAAATATGGAGGGGGAGGGGAGGGGAGGAGAAGGAAGACGGCAAAGACTGACGGGGAGGCAGACGGCAAAGGCTTCGTTAACCCCTAACGAAGGCAACGCGTGTCGGCTGCCGTCCCAAGAGCTTTGCCGGCAGCTCCTGAGGAAAGCTGACGGCAAAGAGCTTTGCCGTCCGCCTTGCGCGGGCAGACGACAAAGAAGGTCCTATGCCGTCGTAGGCTGACGCAGAAATTTTGCCGGCCGTGAGAATGTTTGCCGTCTGTGGTATTGTCTTTGCCGTCAGGGATATTGTCTTTGCCGTCTGTGATGGCAGACGACAAAGAAGGTGATTCCTGTAGTGGATAATCATTGCCATAGATGACGCCACGAGTTTGCGCGGTTCTATCAATTGCTCGACAGTAATTTGTTCACCCACCGTCTACTTGCTTTCATGAGAGAAGCCACTAGTAAACACTACGTCCCTCGGGTCTATTCACATCTATTGTTTACACCTCCGCTTTACTTTGCTTTGTTACTTTGTTGCTTTCAGTTCTCACTTGGAAAACGATCTATAAGGGATTGACAACCCCTTCATAGCGTTGGGAGCAGGTTATTTGTGTTTGTGCAGGATCTTGTGACACTCCTCCACTGAATCGATACCTTGGTTCTCAAACTGAGGGAAATACTTACCACCGCTGTGCTACATCACCCTTTCCGCTTCGAGGGAACACCAACGCAAGGCTCCAAGGCCACGGGGGAAATCCTTTGCATATTTTCCTAGGATGTCCCTTAGGCCGTAGCCGCAGCAGAAGGATTCCTGGTGCCGTCGACACGACTATTCCTGGCGTCATTGCCAGGGAAGCACAGCTGACATCAGAAGTATTTCTGGTGCCGTTGTCGGGGAGGACAGATCAAGATCTATCCATGTAGGTCTCACAAACTCATCTCCTGCATTTACTTTTTTGCCAGTTGCCTCTCGTTTCCCTCTCCCCCACTTCACATTTGCCGTTTTCATTTGCCTTTCTCCTTCGCCGTTTTCTTTTGCCTTTGCCGTTTCCCATTACCAGTTTTCTTGCTTGCTTGTGTGCTTGTTTGTTTATTGAAGTCATCATGGCTCAAAACACCAAACTTTGCGACTTCTCGAGCACTAATATTAATGATTTTATTAGTACTCCGATTGCTCCCGCCACTAGTGCGGAATCGTATGAAATCAACGCAGCTTTGCTGAATCATGTTATAAAAGAGCAATTCTCTGGCCTTCCTAGTGAAGATGTCGCATCCCATCACAATACCTTCATTGAGCTTTGTGATATGCAAAAGAAAAGAGATGTGGATAATTACGTGATTAAGTTGAAACTTTTTCCTTTCTCGTTGCGAGATCGCGCAAAAACATGGTTTTCTTCTTTGCCTAAAAATAGTATTGATTCTTGGCATAAGTTCAAAGATGCTTACATATCCAAGTATTTTCCGCCGGCTAAGATCATCTCCTTACGTAACGATATCATGAATTTCAAGCAACTTGATGATGAACACGTTGCACAATCTTGGGAGAGGATGAAGCTTATGATTAGAAATTGTCCCGCTCATGGCTTGAGTTTGTGGATGATTATACAAATCTTTTATGCTGGCTTGAATTTCGCTTCTCGCAATATCTTGGACTCCGCCTCAGGTGGAACGTTCATGGGAATCACGTTAGGAGACACTACAAAACTCCTAGACAATATCATGACGAACTACTCTCAGTGGCACACTGAAAGGTTGCCTACTAGCAAAAAGGTGCATGCTACAGAAGAAATTAACTCGCTTAGTGCTAAGATGGACGAGTTGATGAATTTGGTTGCTAGTAGAAACGCAACCGTAGATCCTAATGACATGCCACTATCTTCTCTGAATAAGGGTAGCAACGCTAGTTTGGACGTGAATTTTGTTGGTAGGAACAATTTTGGCAACAACAATGCTTTTAGAGGAAACTATGTTCCTAGGCCTTTTCCTAGTAACTCCTCTAACAATTATGGCAATTCCTACAACAACACTTATGGAAATGACAACAAATTACCCTCTGATTTAGAGAGTAATATCACAGAGTTCATTAACTCTCAAAAGATTTTCAATGCGTCCATAGAGGAAAAACTACTCAAAATTGACGATTTGGCTAAGAGCGTTGATAGGATGTCTTGTGATATTGATGCTTTGAAAGTTAGATGCGCTCCTCCCAAGGTCAACTTGGATGAAACTTTGAAAGCTATGCGTGTCTCCATGAATGAGAGCAAAGAAAGAACCGCCCAAATTCGTGCTAGGCATGAATGGTTTAAAAGGGTGCTTTCTAGTGATGCAAATCACTAAGATCTTAAAGTGCTTGGTGTGTCTCCTCTTGAATCTTTGTTTTCGCGTGTCGAACCTATTTATGGAGGGGCTGAATATGAATCCACTTTGGTTGAAAAACGCCCCAATGATTCGGAGTCCACCTATCTTGATGATAAAGATGTGGAGAGTGGAGTAGAAGAAGTCAAAATTTTGGGTAGTAATGAAACTCCCACTTCGGATTTCAAAGAATTCAATTATGATAATTTCTCCTTGTTTGAATGCATTTCTTTGATGCAATCCATTGCAAACTCTCCACATGCTCATAGCCAAAGCAAAGCCTTTACCGCGCATATCGTAGATGCTCTGATGAAATCTCTTTAAGAGAAGATCGAACTAGAAGTCTCTATACCTAGAAAACTTCATGATGAGTGGGAACGTACTATCAAAATCAAGATCAAAAACTATGAATGCAATGCTTTGTGTGATTTGGGTGCTAGTGTTTCCGCGATTCCAAAGACTTTATGTGATATTCTTGGTTTTCATGAGATTGAAGAGTGTTCTCTTAATTTGCATCTTCCGGATTCTACTATCAAGAAACCCATGGGAAGGATCGATGGTGTTCTTATTGTTGCGAATAAGAACTATGTACCCGTGGATTTCATTGTACTTGACATAGATTGCAATCCTTCATGTCCCATTATTCTTGGTAGACCTTTCCTAAGGACTATTGGTGCTATCATTGATATTAATGAAGGGAATATTAGATTTCAATTTTCTTTAAATAAGGGCATGGAGCAATTTCCTAGAAAGAAAATAAGATTGCCTTATGAATCTATGATGAGGGCTACCTATGGTTTGAGCACCAAAGATGACTAAACGTGCTTCCATCACTTTTCGCCGAGCTAAGGGCGTTAAACAAAACGCAACCCAACGAATCTATCCTTTTTCTCTCTGTTTTGTGTTTTCCGCACTTTCATAATTCTTTTATGATTGTGTTTTTTGTGTTTATTTTTGTGTTTGTGCCAAGCAAAACCGTTATGATTAGTCGTGGGGATGATCGTTTGGTCATGCTGGAAAAGACATTAACTTTCTGCTCACGAAAAGAATTTTCGTTTTTTCTTCTGTAAGAGCTTTTGAGTTGATTCTTTTTGCTGCTGATTTCCACGCAAATTCTTCAGACTTACGTAAGTTTTCAGAATTTTTGAAGTAAAATAAGTATACGAAATATACAGATTTCTACAGACTGGTCTGCTGTTAACAGATATGTTTTTGTTGTGTTGGTTGCTTATTTTGATGAAACTATGGATAGTATCGGGGATATTACCCATGGAAGATTGAAAATACAGTAACCCAACATCAGCACAAGTACAATTAAAGTTTGCTACAGTACCTAAGGAAGTGGTGGTTTGCTTTCTCATAGTAATGTTATCACGAGTTTCTGTTTCAGTTTCGTGTTGTGAAGTTTTCAAGTTTTGGGTGAAGTTCTTATGGACAGAGAGATAAAGAGTGGCAAGAGCTCAAGCTTGGTGATTCCGAAGGCACCCCAAGAGATTCAAGGACGCTGTAAAAGCCTAAGCTTGGGGATGCCCCGGGAAGGCATCCCCTCTCTCGTCTTCAATCCATCGGTAACGTTACTTGGGGCTATATTTTTATTCACCACATGTTATGTGTTTTTGCGTGGAGCGTCTTGTATCATAGGAGTATTTTATTTTTGTTGTGTCACAATCATCTTTGCTGCACACCTGGAGAGAGAGACATGCACTCAGCGTGATTTTGTCGAGCTTCACTTATATCTTTTGGTAGACAATTCAGCTCACATGTGCTTCACTTATATCTTTTGAGCTAGATACTTTTGCTCTATGTGCTTCGCTTATATCTTTTAGAGCACAGCGGTGCGTGGCCTGGTAGTTGATCTATGCTTTGAAAGTAATCTCAAAAGGGGTAGTTATCCAAAGGGATACGAAAACTTCCACCTTCATGTGCATTGAATAGTTAGAGAAGTTTGATTCATCTCAATTAGTTTTGAGTTGTGGTTATGCTAATATTGAAGTCATGCTAGTAAGGTGTTGTGGATCTAGAAATACTTGTGTTGAAGTTAGTGATTCCTGTAGCATGCACGTATGGTGAACCGCTATGTGATGAAATCTGAGCATGATTAGTCTATTGAGTATGCGTTGAATGCTTTGTTTCAATTACTAATAAAACTTTTGCAACAAGTATATGAGTTCTTTATGACTAATGTTGAGTCCATGGTTTAGATGCACATTCATCTTCCACCATCACTATCTTCTTAGTGTCGTGCAACTTTCGCCGGTAGACAAAACCCACCATTAGCCTCCCTCAGAACAGCCACCATACCTACCTACTATGGCTTTTTCAAAGTCATTCCGAGATATATTTCCATGCAACTACCACCATGACATGTGCCACCATGTCTACATTGCCATTGCATGATTGTAAGATAGCTAGCATGATGTTTCACCATTGCCATTGCCATCGCCATGCAACTACCACCATGCCATGCTAGATCATTGTCACGGTACACTGCCGAAGGCATTCCATATAGAGTCATTGTTGCTCTAGGTTTTGAGTTGAAAGTGTGATGATCATCATTAATGGAGCATTGTCCCATGTGAGTAAATAAAAGAGGCCAAAGAAGACCACCAAAAAAAAGAGGCCAAAGAGCCCACCCAAAAAAATGAGAGAAAAAGAGAGAAGGGACAATGCTACCACTTTTTCCACACTTGTGCATATTAAGCACCATGATCTTCATGATTGAGAGTCTCCCGTCTTGTCACCACCATATAGCTAGTGGGAAATTTTCACTTTATAATTTGGCTTGTATATTCCAATGATAGGCTTCCTCAAAATTTCCTTAGGTCTTCGTGAGCAAGCAAGTTGGATGCACACCCACTAGTTTTCTTTTAGAGCTTTCACATACTCTTAGCTCTAGTGCATCATTTGTACGGCAATCCCTACTCATTCACATTGATATATATTGATGGGCATCTCCATAGCTCATTGATATGCCTAGTTAATGTGACTATCTTCTCCTTTTTTGTCTTGCAACCTCCACCACACTCCACACCATCAATAGTGCTATAACCATGGCTCACGCTCATGTATTGCGTGAGAGTTGAAAAGGTTTGAGAAAGTAAAGGTGTGAAACAATTACTTGGCCAATACCGGGGTTGTGCATGATTTAAATATGTTGTGCAATGATGGTAGAGCATAGCGAGACTATATGCTTTTGTAGGGATAACTTTCTTTTGGCCTTGTTATTTTGAAAGTTCATGATTACCTTGCTAGTTTGCTTGAATTATTATTGTTTCCACATCAATAGCAAACTATTGTTTTGAATCTAATGGATCTGAACATTCACGTCACATAAGAGGAGTTACAAAGGACATCTATGCTAGGTAGCATGAAAGCAGCAAAAGTTCATTCTTTATCACTTCCCTACTCGAGGACGAGCAGGAGTTAAGCTTGGGGAGGCTTGATACGTCTCAAACGTATCTCGGCTAGCGAGATACCACTCTAGTATATCCAAGTCGTGTGCATTGTGCTCTCGTTACGATTTTCAGTTACATATTATTCTTTCTCAGTTGTTTGAAACTCTTCACAAGGTCGTAGGATTGCTTCGTGCATTGTCTTTTTGCATTACTTCAATACTTGTTGGACTTGTTTGTAGTGCATGCTTATATACATGTGATGAAGCAAAAGAGTTTGTCAAGTTTTCTTTGTCGGGTATAGTTCGTTGAACTGAATTGCTTGAGGACAAGCAATATGCTAAGCTTGGGGGAGTTGATACATCTCAAACATATCGACTTTTCCAAACACTTTTTCTATTGTTTTGGCCTCATTCTTGCATGATTGGAATGAAACTAACCCGGACTGACGATGTTTCCAGCAAAGCTGTCTATATGGTATTCTTGTGTGCAGGAAAATGGATATTTAGACGTCCCAGAAAATTCCCATAAAAACTGGAGAAAATCGACCCACCGGGAGGGACCATGGGCTAGAAGATGGGCCAGAGGGGAGTCACAGGGCCCCGAGGCGACCTCCTGGCGCGGCCTGCCCTGGGCGCACCGGGAAGCCGCCTAGGTGGGGTTCACGCCTTGTGGTGCACTACTTTGGCTCCTATTTTTACCCGTGACGAGAAAATTCCAGAACAGAAGTCGTTTTGCAAGTTCTCGACGCAGAACCGTTGCCACCCTCGGTTCTTCTTCGAGAGAGCTAATCTGGAGGCTGTTTTGGCCTTCGGGGAGGGGAAATCTTCACCATCGTCATTACCACCACCATCACCACTCCATCATCCTTCCATGGCTTCTCCCATCATGTGTGAGTAGTTCCCTGCTGTAGGTGAAGGGGATGGGAGACGTTGGATGAGTTAGATCATGTAATAGTTCGTTGGATTGTTGGGGGCATGTTCCCTATCATCTACTATGGTGTTTATCATCTTTGCTACTACTTGTAACTCTTAATGCTTGTCACTTTGGGACCAAGTGCGATGATTTCAGATCTAAATACCTTATGTTTTCATGAATATATTTGTGTTCTAGATCCTATCTATGAGTAGTATGCACCTATTATAGTCCGGAACCGGCGATCCCAATGGTGACAGCTTGGGACACCAAAAGGGATGGGCTATAGTTTGCGGATTCCATGTATTCATTGATTGATAATGGTTTGTTCCGGTGCTCTTTGATACGAGCACCTTAATATCCATAAGTTTCATTTGGTCCCGCTGATAGCGGGATGGTAGGACAAAAGATGTCGTGCAAGTTCTTATTTCAAGAGAGTACGACTACCTCGGGATACATGCCTAATGTTTGATATATGCCTAGATGATCATTACTTTTCTATGTGCCTTGCCCCAAGCTAAATACATGATATCTCTCATCCATGACCAACCATCCATCTCTTTAGCCTGTAGTGTTTTAATCCTCCTGGTCACAAGTAGTTTTACTTTTGTTGTTTTACTTTCATTGCTTTGCCGCTATTAATTCCGTTGCCACAATCACTTCCATATCACTTTTGCTACTAATATTTCGTTGCCAAGCAAGCATCTTTTAGGTGCGGTCGAATTGACAACTCAACTACTAAAGCTTATATATATTCTTTGGCTCCCCTTGTGTTGAATCAATAAATTGGGTTAGCTTACCCGCAAAGACGGTTGCGATCCCCTATACTTGTGTGTTATCAGAGTCTTAAAGAAATATGTTCATAACCGTGCTATGCGAGAAGGAAGCATCTCCAAGGGCTATGGAATAGATGAGTTCATTGGGTTCTGTGTAGACTTTCTTTCTGACCTTAAGACGATTGGTGTTCCTGAATCGCGGCATGAGGGGAGACTGAGTGAAAAAGGCACGCTAGGAAAGAAAGAAGTGATATTTAGGGATGTCATTCTTTCACTCAAGAACACTACACAGTTCTAAAAAGTTCCACCTTCGTGGCTTCGTATATCGAGGAACAAAAGAATTTTGTACGGTCCGAGTTCCCGGGGAAGGCTATCTCCTCGATTGAAGAAAAACACATGGATACTTTTGGCAGTTGGTTGCGAGCACGTGTCATGAATGAAAACACTGTTGGAGATCAACTCTACTTGTTGGCCGCATCACCTTCTTCGAATCTATTACATTTCCAAGGGTACGAGATAAACGGGAATACATTTTACATGACCACCCAAGATAAAAAGAGCACCAACCAAAAGAGTGGTGTCTGCTATGATGCGACAGACGATAATGGGAAAAAGGACACATACTATGGTTACATAAAGGATATATGGGAACTTGACTATGGACCTACTTTTAAGGTCCCTTTGTTTTGGCGTAGTTGGGGGAACATGAATGGAGAAGGGGTAAAGGTAGATCAGTTGTATGGAATGACAACAATTGATCTCAAGAATCTTGGTTACAGATACTAACCATCCGTCCTAGCCAATGATGTGGCTCAGGTTTTCTACATGAAAGACATGTCCTCCAGACCGAAAAAAACAGAATACATCGGACGATGAGCCAAAGCGTCACATAGTTCCCTGAGGGAAAAGAAACATCGTGGGAATCGAGGACAAGACAAACATGTCAGCAGATTATAATAAGTTTGATGAAATTCCGCCCTTCATAGTGAGAATTGACCCAAGCATCCTGTTAAATAATGAAGATGGTTACGGCCAAAGCGATCATAGGCAAGGGATCGAAATATAAATCTATGTATAGTATTAAACTTTAGGTGATGTGTACTGATGTATTAAATTTGAAGGAGATTGTTCGTATTGTAATCGAAGTGCATCCAGTCTTTTCGTAACCCTCTCAACTTTTTAGAACATGCTATGTGGGTGAAAGGATGATACCATGCCAACTTTCAACCTTTTCAGAGTTCATTTGTAGTGCTTTTTAATTTCAGTGTCAATTAGCTCAAAAAATAAGTATATGCATGAAAAATACCAAATGAAGTCAGAAATTGTTGAAAATTTATGATGTGCCGTTGAATGGTGCATTTTAAACACACAAAAAGTACGGATTTCAAATAATTTCAAAAAATGAAATCCCTTTGTAACATATGAGTTCTCGTTCGAAACCGTGATATTTCAAAAGAGATTGTCCTTTTGTACACGAAGTGCATCCTGTTTTTGTCGTAACCCTGAGCACTTTTTAGCACATGCTATGTGGGTGAAATGATGATACCATGCCAACTTTCCCAATTTTCATAGTTCATTTGTAGTGCTTTTCAATTTCAGGGTCAATTAGCTCAAAAAAAAGTAAATGCATGAAAAATACCAAATGAAGTCAGAAATTGTTTAAAATTTATTATGTGCCTTTGAATTGTGCATTTTCAACGCACAAAAAGTACGGAGCTGAAATAAGTTCCAAAAAATGAAACCCCTTTGTAAGAAATGAGATCTTGTTCGAAACCGTGATACTTCAAAAGAAATTGTCCGTTTTGTACACAAAGTGTATCCAGTTTTTGTCGTAACCCTCTCAACTTTTTAGCACATGCTATGTGGGTGAAATAATGACACCATGCCAACTTTCATCCTCTTCAGAGTTCATTTGTAGTGCTTTTCAATTTCCAGGTCAATTAGCTCAAAAATAAGTAAATGCATGAAAAATACCAAAAGTCAGAAATTGTTGAAAATTTATGATGTGCCTTTGAATGGTGTATTTTTAACACACAATACGTATGGAGTTCAAATAAGTTCAAAAAAAATGAAATCCCTTTGTATCAAACGAGTTCTCGTTCAAATTTGTGATACTACGAAAGAGCTTGTCCGTTTTGTACATGAAGTGCATCCAGTTTTTCTCGTAACCCTCTCAACTTTTTAGCACATGCTATGTGGGTGAAATGATGAAAGCATGCCAACTTTCAACATTTTCAGAGTTCATTTGAAGTGCTTTTCAATTTCAGGGTCAATTAGCTCAAAAAAATAAGTAAATGCATGAAAAGTACCAAATGAAGTATGAAATTTTTGAAAATTGATGATGTGCCTTTGAATGGGGCATTTTGAACACACAAAAACTATGAGTTCAAGTAAGTTAAAAAAAATGAAATCCCTTTGTAAGAGATGAGTTCTCGTTCGAAACCATGATACTTCGAAAGAGATTGTCCATTTTGTACACGAAGTGCATCAAGTTTTTGCCGCAACCCTCTAAACTTTTTAGCACATGGTATGTGGGTGAAACCATGCCAACTTTCAACATTACCAGAGTTCATTTGTAGTGCTTTTCAATTTCAGGGTCAATTAGCTAAAAAAAAGTAAATGCATGAAAAATACCAACTGAAGTCAGAAATTGTTGAAAATTTATGATGTGCCTATGAATGGTGCATTTTGAACACACAAAAAGTCTGGAGTTCAAATAAGTTCAAAACAATGAAATCCCTTTGTCACTGATGAGTTCTCGTTCGAAAAGCTGATACTTCGAAAGAGATTGTCCGTTTTGTAGACGAAGTGCATCGAGTTTTTGTCGTAACCCTCTCAACTTTTTAGCACATAATATGTGGGTGAAATGATGATACCATGCCAACTTTCAACATTTTCAGAGTGCATTTGTAGTGCTTTTCAATTTTAGGGTCAATTAGCTAAAAAAATAATTAAATGCGTGAAAAATACCAAATGAAGTCAGAAAGTTTTGAAAATTGATGATGTGCCATTGAATGGTGCATTTTGAACACGCAAAAAGGATGGAGTTCAAAAAAGTTCAAAAAGGTGAAATCACTTTGTAACAGATGAGTTCTCGTTCGAAATTCTGATACTTCGAAAGAGATTGTCTATTTTGTACACGAAGTGCATCCGGTTTTTGTCGTAACCCTCTCAACTTTTTATCACATGCTATGTGGGTGAAATGATGATACCATGCCAACTTTCAACATTTACATATTTCATTTGTAGTGCTTCTCAATTTCAGGGTCAATTAGCTAAAAAAGAAATAAGTAAATGCATGAGAAATACCAAATGAAGTGTGAAATTTTTGAAAATTGATGATGTGCCTTTGAATGGTGCATGTTGAACACACAAAAAGTACGGAGTTCAAATAAGTTCAAAAAATGAATCAAAAATATGAACTCAAAAGAATTTTCATAAAGGTTTTTTGTTAAAATCTTTAATAGAAAACAAAAATAAAAGAGCCAACTAAATCATTAGCTAAAAATAATAAACTAAATATAATCAACAAAAATTATCAAAGTGTTTATTTGTTAAAAATAATCAAGTAAAACATTAACTAAAAAGAAACAAAAAAATATCAACTCAAAACAATTTTCACAAAGTTTTTTTGTTAAAATGTTTAATAGAATACTAAAATAATAGAGAAAAAAATCGTAAATATGTCACATCCCTGAAATTCCCTACTTAGGGTTTAGCAACTTGTGCTCATGTCTTCTTTCATTGCATTCAAGAAATGGAAATAAACTCAAAAGAAGTGGTGAAATCCAAAGCAAAACCCTAGCCACTTCTTATCCAAAAGAAATCCAACTATTGCCAAAATCAATGAACCCAAAATGGCCATTATAAAAGTTCACCTTTTCTGATAAATGTAGGAAACAAGATATCAGGGGTGAAACTTATTTTCAAACTACTTTTGGCATTTTATTTCAAATTTGAAAGTCACTGAAATCAAATATATATTTGGTTTCAAATATTTTAAAGTTTCCAAAAATATTGAAAATTTTATGAGTGGTTGGAAAAATTCCAACTAACACTTTGGTATTTTTCAAACTATTTTTAGGAATAGTTTGGAGCCAAAAGTAAATCAAACAAATATCAGAAAGAATAAACAGAAACAGAAAAGAAGAAAAATGGAAAAACACTTACTTGTCGCTCACCTGAGGCCTACCCCATCTCCACGCCTGTCGTCTTCCTCCTTCGCCAGTTGGAGCAGGAGGTGGCCGCCGCATTCCCCGGCGCGCCCACACTGCTGTATGGGAGGGATAAGATCCACCCGCTCCATCCCCGAGCTCTCCCCCTCTCCATTCGCCCCTGCTCTCTCCCCCTCTCGGCTGCCATGACCGCGAGCTCGAGCTCGAGCTAGCAGTCGTTCCAGCCTCTCTTCCTCTCTCCTCATCCGCGTAACAGCTCTGCCGAAGCTCCCTGAAACTCCTAAGCCAGTCGCTCGACGCCGAGAAGCTCTGAAACATCGTGACGCCGTCATCTTTCTCCTCGGGTCACAGGAGCTCGCCGCCGTCGTTCTCCCTCCTCAGGCCATCCCCGAGCCCACTCTCGTCGCCTCTGCACTCCTCGTGAGCTCGGGAATCTTTCCCCCAAGTTTTCCCCCTCGATTCCTTCCTCTTTCACCCGATTCCAGTGGAGCCCGACGAGATCCATCGCGGGAGCTCGTCGCCGGTAGCTCTCCGGTGAACGGCTAGTCGTTCTGAGGCCACCAAAAGCTTCAGCACGTTGCGTAGGTGCTCTAGGAGCTAAGCTCCGCTCGATTTGCCTTCGGTTTCATCAATCCCGACATAGACCGAGCTCCGGCAGCCGCCGAGCTCGTCGCCGGCGTCATCTCCGGCCATATTAGCCTCGATTCTTTGCAGGAATGGAACTGCGGGTGAGTGCTGGTTCGTTTGGTGTTCTTTGCCGTGCAAATGGTCACCGGAATCGAATTCCTGAAGCCCTCCGCCGTCTCTGGTGCTGCCAGAGGCTCACCGCGAGCGAGATCGACCTCGTCGCCGGTGGATCTGACTCCCCTGAGTCAATGGCAGGTGGGACCAGCCCCCTAGTTAATTAGGATTAGTCTAATGAAAATAAAGATTATTTTAAAACCTAACCAGACACTGACATGTGGGTCCTACCCTATTAATTAGCTAATTAAGTGGAAATTTAACTAAAACCTGGCCAGAGTCACTAACCAGTGGGTCCCACTGGTCAGGTTTGACTTTCAACGGCCAGATTGACCTGCTGATGTCATGCTGATGCAATAAAACCTTTTCTGTTTAAAAATAATTCCAGAATAAGTTCAAAACTTTGGAAATTCATAGAAAATTGAATATAACTCCAAATTTGACAAATAATATATGTAAAATGATGAGAAAAAATTCAAGGAATTTAGTGGTGCTATTTTCATGCATGAAAACACAAAGTTATGAAATAGCATGAGGTCAAATCAATTAAAAGAATTTGATAAATTATAATTCAAATGATATTTCAATTATGATTTCAAATCAAGATCACCCCAAAGGGTTCTGTTAGTCATCTCAAACCACGCTACATTGCATTCCATGCATCATTTTGTTGCATATGTTTGATATTGATTGTTGTTATTCCGGTAGGCTCCGCCTCTCCGGATACATCTGATTATCCGACTGACGGATATCACCCCTCTGCTGAGCAACAAGGCAAGCAACCATTTTGATCATCCCGATAAATCCCATGTTCTCTCTCCTGCTCTTACTTATTGCATTAGATCAAAATTCTTTCAATGCTTTTACCACGTTAGTTGAACCCACTTCCTTTGCATGACCTGTCCTTGTCACAGTAAATAGCTGAACCTTGCAACCGAGCATACCTGGTAGATGCTTGAGCCATGATGCGCCTTGTCCAGCTATGCATACTATGCTTAGAGTTGTGTATGGTCTGTCATCTGGGTGATGAACAGGATCGTGAGAATGTGTTCAGTTACTATAGGTTGTGTGTTGAACCTGATTTGGTAAAGGTAACGGTGAAAGGATATGTAGGAGTACATGGTGGGTTGTTTCATTGGAACCGTCCTTAGGAACTTAGTTCCGTGTATGTAATCCAAGACTAGATACTACCACACATTGGGATACTTAATTGACCCTCTCGACTTATTAATCGCTTAGTACTCGGTCGAGGAGTTGCAAGTAGTTTCTAGTGTTTATAGTCATGCTGGAGGCCGTGCGTAGTGCTGACCTTAGAGATGGACTATGATGCGGTAGGCAGTGGCACCCAGATGGTGGGCTTGGGAACCCTGCGCACATCGTTTGGGGCCGTGGCGGAAACCTCGGCCGGACTTCCGTGCGGGTTACCCTCAGATAGGCGATAGACCTAGACTAAGTATTAGCGTGGTTAACGGTCGTGGCCGACTGCCTCGCTGGGCTTCCGCTTGAAGGTTGCCGAGGTGCATGACGTGCACATGGCGATAAGTGGCGAGAGCGTGTGTGAAGAAGTACACCCCTGCAGGGTTATGATCTATTCAAATAGCCGCGTCCGCGGATACGAACTACATGGAAACGTATGTTGTTCATAGATAACTAGAATGGGTACTCATAAAATTGTCAAGATAAGTGTGAGTGTCGTGGATGAAATTTCCGTAGGGAGACGGAATGATTCCGTGATGGAGTATTGTTGTGGTGTTAGTGGACTCGTGTCCGAGAAAACATAGTTGTCAAAACTATTTAAAAATGCAAGTTGTCTAGCCAAGAGTCTAATGCTGGCTTTCAGCATGAAATCCCACAACTCCCTGTTGATACATTGCATGAGTAGATAGATTATCCTAATGTCTTGCTGAGTACTTTTGTACTCATGTTTGCTTAATAAATTGTTGCAGAGGTTGTTAATGACCCTCATGGAGGTTCTATCTAGACGTTGATGACGACGAGTAGCAAGTGTCCCAGCTACGATCTGGCCCTAGGTTGGGTCTGTAGATAGTCAGTCCTTGTGTCTTTATCTTTCCATCTGTCTATACTCAGACAGTTTTAATCTTCCACTGGCTTGGAAGACTTGTGTGTATGACTTGTGATGATGGTTTGTGAGACCCCTATCTGTGTAATATTATGTGTGAGGCTCTTCCGAGCCTTCTAAATAAAGTTTGTATATTTATGGTTATGTTGTGATACCATCGATGTATCTATACATATCGGTATGCCATGCGTATGTGTGTTGTACTTGATATGTATGGGGTTCGAATACCTATTCGTATGCCTTAGTAGCACTCCTTACAGGGAAATGCCCCTTTGTGATTCCATCGAGCCATGGTAGTTCGCTACTGCTCCGGACACATTGGTTGACCGGCATGTGTCCTTCTTAGCTGATGTGTCTGTCCCGTTGGGGAAATGTCTCGTGGTGTAATGGAGTCCTTGTAGCTTGCTACGACTCGTCTACACTTGCTGACGACCGACACCTGCTTTGTTGGTTCATGTATGTCTGTCCCTGTACGGGACTGTCGCTTGAGTTTATGACTAGACATGTCGATCCGGGTTCTTTGACATTAGAATGCTAGCGACACAATTGCTTACGCGAGTCAAAAGGCGCAAACGGTCCCGGCTAAGGTAAGGCTGCAGCCGTGGGGATAACCGTGCGTGAGACCGCAAAAGGATGTGATGTGTTACAGGCTAGATACCTATGGCTTAGGATCGGGGTCCCGACAACGTTGGTATTAGAGCCTGACAGACGGTAGCATTACTAAGCCGAATTGGTCGAAGTTGAGTCTAGGATTGCTTTAGTTATATATAAGGGATTTGTTTGTGGAAGGGAATGTAAGACTCTTGCTTCTCTTCTTAAATTATTCTATTCTGGCCATCCTCATCTTTTCTGCGGGGATTAAGGACTAGGTTACTTATCTTTATCTTAGGCTCGTGTTTTTCCGATCGGTAGATTATAGGACAATGGGTCGAGAGTTACTCCGGGTATCTTTTATTCCAAGGAAAAGAAAGTAAGTTCTGGTGACCATGGAATTGAACTTGATAGTTGAGTGGTTATGCTATCCTATCTTTGTGGGATGTCTCAAAATTGTTTTTGAGCATTTACAGCCGTTATGCTCCGCAAATTTTGTGTTGAGAGCTCTAATGCTTTTGCATTACTCTCTATTTTTAGATGCTTGGACGTCCTTCTCATCAGGTGGTCCGTCTGACTAGGTGCATTGATGTAGCGGGTCACACGGCCATGCTAGTCCGGATGATGTCTGTAGCCGGTTACCGCTGGTACCCAGAGTACATAGTGGAGGGGCAGTACCGGGATTTTAATCAGAGCCAATATCTCTGCACTGTTAGAGTATTCCCAGATTACCCTGGACCTGAGGAGCCAATCCATTTGTCTTATGGATTGGGATACACTATTGACATGGCAGTACAAGATGCTGCCTATTCAATGCTTACCATCATGAGGGCTAGACATGCACTGCTGTAGAATTCAGAGTTCTGCTATGTTCCTGCCTCTCAGCCACGAGAAGAAGGATACCACAGTGGGGTCTACTTTGATTCCTCTATGGAGGATCCGCTGCTGCAGTCCACTGCTGAGATGCTAGAGAATAGAGACAGGGATGCTCGTGCCCTTCGTATGGAGCTCTATGCTAGACGTGCCCGTCTGTGGACGGCTTTGACACAGCTGGCACCTGTAGTCCAGACAGGGTATGGAGATATGGAGATGTTGAACCCTGTTATGAGCCATCTTCCGGCTCATGTTGACTGGCCTGCTATGGGAGGAGTCACTCCTCTGCGGGGACCTCTACTACCACCAGTCAGGGGACCAAGGCCACACCCGTGCCCTTACGGTTCCAAGGGGTCTCAGGCTGTAGTATTTCCTGATCCGCAGGTTGAGCTCCCAGGTCATGGAGGCAACCTTTATGAGATGTTCTATGCAGATGCCTAAACCCGTGAGTGGAAGGATAGTATGGTAGTAGTTATACTTCCACAGTCCTCTGTGTCTTGTGGAGTATGCTTATGTCGTGAGATGAATTCCGGAGGCATAGATAAATAATGTATAGGAAGCTTGGAAAGCCTCTGATGAGTTCTGTCATATTTTTAGTAGTTTGCTCTTCGTTTAAGGTTGTACTGAACTATGTAATGGTGTGTATGAACCATGGTCTATATATAGCAGTTGCTTGTTACCATGTTGTTCGGATGTTCCTTTCCGCATTCCATGTGTTTAGTGCATTCTTAATCCATAGTTAGTATTGATGTTGATATTGGTCTAAGCTGTGAGTTTGTTTGTGAGGATGCTGTTCACCAGGTTGAACCGTGCCACTTCTCATGAGCAGGGAGAGGGTAGTCAAGCATCGCAGGAGGAACTGCCTCACCCATCCTCTCTAGCGGAAGTTATGCTTGAGGCAGAATGGAACAAAAGGGAGACCAACCGTTTGCTAGAGCGTATTGAGCAAAATACGGCTCGTCAGCCGAGGAATGATGCAGTGTCCCTCAATGACCTCGTGAAGCTGAATCCTCTGAAGTTCCATCACTCCGTCGAACCCCTCGAAGCTGATGACTGGTTGTGCAGTATATCGCGCAGTATATCGAGGCCGACAAGGTGACCTTTGCGGCATACTTTCTCGAAGGACCCACCAATCTATGGTGGGAGAACTTTGAAGCTATGAGTCCTGCCGGGCCAATAGCCACATGGGCAGACTTTAGTGCAGCCTTTCGTCTGGACCATATTCCAGAGGGTCTGATGGACAGAAAGAGAGAGGAGTTCTGTGCATTCACCGAGGGAAAATTGACCGTGGATGTGTCGGGACCCCAATCCTGAGTCATAAGAACCTAGCCTGTAACACATCACATCACTTTGCGGCCTCACGCACGGTAAACTGCACGGCTGCCACCTTACCTTGGCCGGGACCATTTGCGTCTTTAGGCTCATGTATATGAATATGTTGCTAGCGTTCGAACGACAAAGAACCCGGGTCGACATGACTAGTTATAAACCCCAGCGGTACAACCGTATAGGAACAGGCATACATAACCCAGCAAAGCAGGTGTCGGTCATCAGCGTGTGTAGACGAGTCGTAGCAAGCTACAAGGACTCCATTACACCGCGTGACATTTCCCCGAGGGGACAGACATAGCAGCAAAGAAGGATACATGTCGGTCAATCAATGTGTTCCGAGCAGTAGCAAACTACCAAGGCTCGATGGAATCAGAAAGAGGCATTTCCCTGTAAAGAGTACTACTACAGGCAAACAACGAGGTGTCGAAACCCACACATATAATGCATTTCAAACATGCACACATTATGCACGATAGGTGTAGATACAACATGGCATCACAACATAACTCTATGACCCAAGCATTTATTAAAGACTCATAAGAGTCAACATAGTAAGATATTACAAACAGGGGTCTCGTGACCCGACACTCAAGTCATACAAACAACAAGCGGAAGCAATCATGTCTGGGTACATACATCTACTAAAAGTGGCTGGAAGAGCCTGAAAAGCTACTACGACCCTACCAAAGGAGCCAGACCTCTGTCTGGGATTCCCAAGCTATTCCGGTCAACATCAAACACATCGCGTAGAACCTTTAATGAGTCTAAGTCTTCTCTGCAAAAACATAAATAAAGCAACCGTGAGTACAAAGGTACTCAGCAAGTCTTACGTCAGAACTATCTACATATGCATCATGTTTCAATGAAAGGATTGTGGGGTTTGATTGCAGCAAGCCAGCTTTGACTCTTGGCTAACCTGTACTACGACTACAAGTTCTTTCTTTGAGGTGGGATAGCGCACACGAGTCCACATATTCACCAATGCAATACACCACTATGGATCCACTCTCGTCTCCCAATGAGAAGGCCTTCCATAGCACTCACACTTATCTTGCATGTTTTAGAGTATCCACTTACGTTGTCTATGTACCACGTAATGTTTCCAAGTAGTCCATAACCGAGGACGCGGCTATTCGAACAGATTAAATCACCCTGCAGGGGTATACTTCTTCACACATGCTCCCACCACTTAGCACCATATGCAAGTCAGGCATCTCGGCAACATTCAAGTGGAAGCACTGCCGTGGGTGTTGGCCACGACCGTTAACCACACAAGACCCTAGTCCAGGTTTATCGCCTATTTGAGACTGAACCCGCAAGGAAGTCCGACCGAGGTTTCCTCTACGGCCCCAAACGATGTGCGCAGGGTTCCCAAGCCCACCATCCGGGTGCCACTTGGTACATCGTGCCACTGTGTATCTACCGTAGTGAAGCCTACCCCGTCGGGCAGAGCTAAACACGGCCACCAACACTTTTAGTACAAACACCAGAAACTAATTGCAACTCCTGGACAGAGATCTAGGCAATTAATAAGCTGAGCGGGGTCATATTTCAGGGCCCAATGCATGGTAGTATATTGTCTTGGATAACATACACAAAACTCAGTTCTTAAGGACGGTCCCAATGAGACAACCCGCCATGTACTCCTACATGGCCTCTCATCGCTACCTTTACCAAATCAAATTCACACCTTTACTCTCAAACTGTAGGACATGAACACAACCATTCTGATTCGTCATCCAGACAGATCAGACCCGACATGACTCTAAGCATAGCAGGCATTGTAAACAAGCATGGATGAGTAAGCACATCAAGGCTCAAGCATTTTCCACTCATGCTAAATGGTTTCAACTATTTACTGTGACAAAATCAGGTCATGCAGAGAAATGGGTTCAACTACCGATAACATGTACAGTTGAATCGTGTTTGTCCTAATGCACTAAAAGAGAGCAGGAGCGAGAGAGTGGGTTTATTTCAATATGCTCAAGGGGGTTCGCTTGCCTGACACGTCTGAGGATAGCAATGAGTCTTCATCAATGTCAACGATCACATCGTCGGAAACATCGTTTACCGAGGGGGAACAACACTGACAAACAAGAAAGAACAACAATTACTTCACGGAAATGCAACACTATGATGCATGCTCAAGACATGAAATGAAAGGTGGCAGGGCTAATGTGGCTATCATTTCTTAAGTTGAAGTTGGTTTGAATTAGGATCCAAACATCACTTCAAGCCGGGGATCTTTCCAAGTACCCTTATAATTGATTCGACCTGGTGCTCATAACAAATTGTTCCAACATGTATGGAGTTAGTATTTTGAGGTACTGATTTGCATTGACCAATGTTTGGTCATAACAATTGAAGTAGAATTCAAATAAGTATCAAATTCCATCTCCAAACTAATTATGAAATTTATCCTATTCACCATTTTGCCTATTTGGTGATATTAACTTTTTCAAACATGCAGGAAAATGCCATAATCAGATTCCTTGGATTTTTCTGATACTTTTTCATATATAAATTATTTTCATCCGAGTTACATTTTAATTTCTATGATTTTTACAAGTTTTAGCAATTTCCTGGATTTATTTTATAAACAGAAATACTAATATTGCATCAGTACTGACGTCAGCAGGTCAACTTGACGGCCAGGTCAAACCTGACAGCCAGGGCCCACTAGCCAGTGACATAAGTGTTGAATAGGGTTTAATTTTAAACTTTTATTTCAAATTAGGGTCTGGGCCCATTGTGAGTGGGTCATTAGGTTAATTAATCTGGTTAGTTAATTTTGTGATTTACTTAATTTAAACAGGGCTGGGCCCCACCTGTCTATGACTCAGGGGAGTCAACCCACTGTCACAGGGGGTCGAGACCACCGGCGGCTCAACACCGGCGACTACAGATGCGTCGGGGATCATCGGAAAATCCCTATGGGCATCCATTTCGGTCGCGGTTTGGCTCTACAGCTTGCTGAGGAATCGCCGCATCCATTCCGACCAAGTTACGGGCCAGAAGGTGGCCGAAGCGAGGCCGATGACGACCTCGGGCGGTCACCGGAGTCGGCCATGGTGGGGGTTGGCGCTAGAGGTCAGGAACGGAGGGGGAGAGCATAGGAGGAGACGTAGGAGCTCACGGCGGTTCCGAAGGGGGCAACAACGACGAAGTAGAATCTTGGGGCTGGGCGAATCGACCTCGAGGTTGACAGCGGCCGAAGATGGGGAAGACGGCGATGCGATGCTGCGGAGGCCCTGGGGCTCGGGGTTGTTGATGGAGAGCAGCAGCTCATCGAGGCGGAGGTGTAGGGCGCGACAGAGAAGCAAGGGGTGGCCGGGGGCGACGGCGACGAACTTGTGTAGTGCTCGGCAACGACGGCGAGAGAGGAGAGGAAACACAGAGAAGAGGAGGGGAATGGAGAGTGGGAAGGAGATAAGGGAGAGGAGAGCCTCGTGCTGACGCGGTGGAGGCACGAGAAGGCTCCACGGCGAAGCAGGAGGTGGCGAGGAGCACAGGTTAGTTTCTCTCTCTCCTTTTTTTCTATTTTCGTTTTATTTTCTTTCTGGCATTTAGATTTAGGATTTTAATAAAACATTAAATCATTTCATAAAAACCTAAAATAGTATTATGTGACAGTAATAAAAATAATCAATGCCACAAAAGAGTTTCAACATTTTTGAAACTTTTATTTTAAAGAAAACAAAATAACTCCATTCCAAACAGTTATTTAATCCAATCAAAAATCATGTTCATAAGTTCGTGTGACTTAGAATTTGGTTTGACAAATTTATTCCGTGTCACTATTTTCCCAAATGTTTGGAACATTTTTCTGGTTCCTTTTAAGGTAATATTGTTATTGCCTTTTTGGCAATTTCAACTCATTTGGCTTGATCACTTCCATTTCCAGATTCAATGCAATTTGAATGAATGTATGAAATGCAATGGCAAGCAAGGCAAACTTGGGCTCTGACAGGATGCGTATAGCCGCGAGTTCGGTAACCTCGCCCGCTATGCAACTCAGGACGTGTCAACTGACGCCAAGAAGCAAGCAATATTCCGCAAGGGTCTGAGCCCTGAACTTCGTCGTGATTTGCGCCTCCACGAATGTACAAGCTTTCAAGCTCTTGTCAACAAGGAGATTAGTGCCGAGACTGGTCATGCCGACTATGAAGCCACAAAGAAGCACTTCCGTTACTCTGGCTCGTCATCTGGTTCCGCGTTTCCAAAACGCAGGCTGTGGCTTCCAAATAGCTCTTTGCCGCCAAGATATACCCCGAGGCCATCCTATGTGGCGCCTCACGCAAATCAGACGAACCCTCCAACAAAAACCTATGGTGGCCCAGCTAGCAATGCTACACCACGTGCCAATCAGGTGATTTGTTACAAGTGTGGAGAACCAGGGCACTATTCCCGAGATTTTCCTCAGAATATGGGTGCCAAGCAACCTGGAAAGTCTGTTCGGCAAGGCAAGTCAGGCAAAGCTTATTATGTGAAGCCAACTCCTGCATGTGGCCGTGTGAACTATGTTTCAGCAGAAGAAGCTGTAGAGGATCCCGACGTCATACTGGGTACGCTCCTTGTCAATCATCACCCATCGTCTGTTATTTCTGACATTGGGTCATCTCATTCCTTCATTTCAGAAAGTTATGCACAGTTGCATAACATGTCTTTCTGTGATATGCCAATTCCATTGGTTGTCCAAACCCCTGGTACTAAGTGGCAAACCTCCAGGATAACCTATGACAATGAAATTCTAGTAGACAAGCTAGTTTTTCTAGCATCTTTGATAGCCCTGAAATCTTCGGGTATCAATATCATCTTGGGTATGGACTGGATGTCAGCTCATTATGCCAAGATTGATACCATTCTACAAATGTTCAGCTTACCCATCCCTCGGGTGAGATAGTCAATGTCTCTACTCGAGTTGCCAAATGTCAACTCTATTCCCTCAATGCCAACCCACTTCCAGAACTTGAAGACATTCCGGTAGTCCGTGACTTCCCGGATGTTTTTCGAGAGGAACTGTCAGGAATTCCACCTGGCAGGGATGTAGAGTTTGTGATAGACCTTGTTCCGGGAACCGTACCAATAGCCAGAAGACCTTATAAGATGGCACCCCTGGAGCTAGCTGAACTTAAGAAGCAAATAGATGAGGCCTTGAATAAAGGTTTCATCTGTCCTAGCTCTTCTCCTTGGGCTTGTCCCGTCCTCTTCGTTAAGAAGAAAGACGGAACGGATCGAATGGTTGTAGATTATCGACCAGTTAATATGGTCACCATAAAGAACAAGTATCCGCTCCCCAGGATTAATGACATGTATGATCAGCTCGCTGGATCCTCAATCTTCTCCAAAATGGATTTGAGGTTGGGTTACCATCAAATCAAGATCAAGAATGGAGACATTCCAAAAACGGTTTTGTCACACTTTCATGTCCTTTAATTTAACCAATGCCCCAGCCACCTTCTCTCGCTTGATGAATTCAATCTTCATGGAGTATTTGGATGAATTCGTCGTAGTATACCTCGATGATATCCTCATCTACTCGAAGAACGAACAAGAACATGTCGAGCATCTAAATCTAGTATTGATGAAACTTCGAGAGCATCGCCTTTATGCCAAGTGTCCCATCTAGACGTTGACGACGACGATTAGCAAGTGTCCCAGCTACGATCTGGCCCTAGGTTCGGTTTGTAGATAGTCAGGCCTTGTGCCTTTATCTTTCCATCTGTCTGTACTCAGAAAGTTTTAATCTTACGCTGGCTTGTAAGACTTGTGTGTATGATTTGTGATGATGGGTCGTGAGACCCCTATCTGTGTAATATTATGTGTGAGGCTCTTCCAAGCCTTCTAAATAAAGTTTGTATGTTTATGGTTATGTTGTGATGCCATCGATGTATCTATACATATCGGTATGCCATGCGGACGTGTGTTGTACTTGATATGTATGGGGTTCGAATACCTAGTCGTATGCCTTAGTAGCACTCCTTACGGGGAAATGCCCCTTTGTGATTCCATCGAGCCATGGTAGTTCGATACTGCTCCAGACACATTGGTTGACTGGCGTGTGTCCTTCTTAGCTGTTGTGTCTTTCCCTTTTGGGAAATGTCTCGCGGTGTAATGGAGTCCTTGTAGCTTGCTACGACTCGTCTACACTCGCTGACGACCGACACCGGCTTTGCGTGGTCATGTATGTATGTCCGTGTACGGAACTGCCGCTTGAGTTTATGACTAGACATGTCAATCCGGGTTCTTTGACATCGGAATGCCAGCGACACAATTGCATACGTGAGTCAAAAGGCGCAAACGGTCCCGGCTAAGGTAAGGCTGCAGCCGTGGGGATAACCGTGCGTGAGACCGCAAAGGGATGTGATGTGTTACAGGCTGGATTCCTATGTCTTAGGATCTGGGTCCCGACAAAATAGCAAAGAATGAAAGTAAAGTTATTCACAAGTTTCAAATAATTCAAATTGAAACTATTCAAAATTCAAAACTAATGGCACTAACAAAAAGTTTATAATTTTTGTGACCTAAAGCAAAATGAATCACTCAAAAACTCTAAGTATTTAGCTGTAAGTAGAAAGAACAAAAAAATAAAGCAAAAAAATAATAATGTATTTTTTTTCAAAATAGATGCGAATTTATAGAGAAAATTCAACCTAAATTGAAAGTGCTAGTTAGCCTAAGTAGCACTTTGAATTTAGGTTGAATTTTGGCTTTAAATTCGCATCTATTTTCAATTTTAGGCAGAGAGAGTGCGTTTAGGCCCGTAAGTCTGCTTTTGAGAGGAGCTCGAGACGGTTGGGGCAGCGGGGCTTATAAACCAGTCTCAGCTCCTCTCGACAAGCGAGGTGGGACCAATTTTGGCCATGACATCACCCACTCTTTAGTCCCGGTTTGGGGCTGGACCTTTAGTCCCGGTTGGAGTCACCAACCAGGACTAAAGGTCCCCACTTCCCGCCTTTCGGCCTGCCCAAAAAGGACCTTTAGTCCCGGTTAGTGGCTCCAACTGGGACTAAAGGGGGGTCTTTAGTCCCGGTTGGAGCCCCAAATCGGGACTAAAGCTCCACCTATATAAGCGGGAGTTGGAATTCTCCTGTCCAAATCACCGCCAGTTCGATCTTCTTCCTCCTCGACGCCAGAATGCGCACCGGGTCCACGTCGGTGCTACCAGGCTAATGTGGAACGCCTATTCGAAGAACCGGATTACTAGTGTTTCCAACCCAGAGATCATGTCTTTTGGAAACACTCAACAACTTGGAATATAACAGAACTAACTTTATTGATAGCATAAAGTTACAAGTACATATCTTAAAATGATAGCGAGGCCAAAGGCACCCTTGGTGCTGCAACAGTATCTACATTATTTATGAAATATAGTGGGGCCTCGAGACTACTAAGTACTTCTACTGCGTAGCGAAACATAGCGGCAACTCCATACACAGGAACACTGCTGTGGACACTTCCTAGTACGGACCATCAGGACCTCTGTCCTCGGCTTCTCCTGCATCTGGCATGATACGCCAGGTGAGTACTTGGAATGTACTCGCAAGATCACAATAACCAAGTAAGGCAACAAACAATAGCATGGCAACAAATTATAAATAATACCACTGGGTATACTGATTATCAACTTACTCATGCCCGGGGTTATCTCACAACCACCAGGATACTCATCAAGCATATCCACTCGGTTGAAGAGTTATCCCATCATTACAAATATTAACATGGTTGACCATTTACTGAGGTCTGGTCGAGCTGTCAATTACCGTGGACATGGCTATTCGAATAGGTTTGACACTCTGCACAGGTTGCACACTTTTCCCACACTATGGAGCACTGACCTCGTAATCCTATTTGGGTGGACCCGCATTACTCCAATGGGACATGCCTGACCCATGACTCTCTTGTCGTACCACCGAAAATCACTCTCCTCCGGAGTCTTGCCGTCGGTGGCCCTGTGTCCTCATGACACCTGCCACCGTCGTGGCCAAACTGAACTGTCCCCACTAGGGACGGGCCCAACTCAACTCAACTGGGCTCACATTGTTATCACCGCCTACCGGGCCAAGGTAGCACGCGTGCATAACCCCCCCCTCTTTGGATGTATCGGTGAAAGATCACGCGATCAGCTCAAGTCACGGCCGTCCCATATCGGCAAGATGTGGTTGTACGGTTATGCCCGGACAGGCGACTCAAGATCAACCACTAAGTTATTGTAAACATAGTGATTTATAACAATAAGCACATATTTTTATTTGATAATTTATTAGGCATTTATTTTATAGCAGAGTAAGTGAACATAATGCATGAAAATAGGCTATGCTTATGCAATACTACACCACATGGATATATTGGCTTGCCTTGATCAGTGGGGTTGTTCAAACACTCTTGTTCTTCAAAGTTTCCTTCTGAAATATATTTGAAATAGCAAAAGAAAGGAAAAAGTCATATAACACCTTTTTATTAATCAGAAATTCTATGGGTGTAGGAAAAATACCAAACTTTACCAGAAAATAGAGGGGATCAGTATCAACTCAATGCAAAAAAGAATCAAGTGATTTGGACTTAAGAATAAAAAGATACAAATGGTCAAAGTTGCTGGTCAATTCTGAAAATAAATAAAAAGAAAAAGAACCTGATAGACGCCACGTCGAAGGCGTAAAATGGAGGGGGCGTCTCCACTTACCGCTTCGGCCGCGGGCCTCAGCCACTGGCAGGTGAGCCCTGCCTCTTTTAAACAGAGAGAGGGAGGAGGAGACAGGGACGCGGCGGCTCTCCGGCGACAGTCGTCGGTGCTAGAGACGGCGGCGATGCCTGGGAAAAGGCGAAATGGAACGGTTGGTCTACAACGAGCACGCACGTACCCCCGGCGCAACGAGAGATGGACTGACAGTTTCGTCCCCTTCTTCTCCAAGGGCAGCGGCTTTGGGTGGTCGTCGGAGATGGTGTTTCTGGCGGCGATTGGCTCGGGCGAGGGGTCGAGGAGCACCAGGGGGATGCCCTGAGCTCGATGGAGTGGTGGAGAGGGCTCTGGGAGGGTGGTTGGAGCTGGCGACGGTGGGGCTGCAAGCGGCAGAGCTCCGGCGATGATTCGAGGCCAGAGGGCCTCTTGTCCTTGGCTCGTTCTTTGGGGGGCCAATTGGAGGCTGCAGGAGGGGGATGGTGAGCTCGAAGGGGTCGGGGCGACCCTTAAATAGGCCAGCGACGAGCGTAGATGATCTCTCCCGAAGCGACGAGGATAAGCTCGGCCTCTGGAGCAGGGGGTGAGCTGGCCATCGCGGAGCGGCCTGAGGTGATGGAGGAGGGCAGAGCCTCGATGGGACTCCTCCTACGCCATTAAGGGCTCGTGGACGACCAAAGTGGCCGGAGCCGACTGTTCGGTCCGTGGAGGCGCTTGGCAGGGATCGGCGACGACCTTCTCTGGCGACCCAGGGCCTTCTGGAGGTGCCACGCGGCTGCCAGGAACGCCCTCGACACCACGGACAAGGAGGGGATAGCGAATGATGGCACGAGTGGCTCGGCTACCACAGGGGACGCACAGAGCGCGCTGTGGCATGCCAGTACCGTGGTCACTGATACGTCTCCATCGTATCTACTTTTCCGAACTCTTTTGCCCTTGTTTTGGACTCTAATTCGCATGATTTGAATGGAACTAACCTGGACTGACGATGTTTCTAGCAGAATTGCCTTGGTGTTATTTTTGTGCAGAAATCAAAGTTCTCCAAACGTCCTGAAAATTTACGGGGAGCATTTTTGGCAAATATGAAAAATATCTGTGCGAAGTTCCACCTGAGGGGGTGGGCCAATGGGCCAGAAGCCCTGGCTCTGCCGCCACCCCCTCGTGGCGGTGGGCAGGCTTGTGGGGCCCACACGGCTCTGCCGCCCCAACCTCAGGTCTATAAGTTCACTTTCGTCCTAGAAAAAATAAAGAGAGAAGTTTTCATGGCGTTTGCAATATGGAGGCGCCACCACCACCTGTTCTTCATCTGGAGGGCAGATCTGGAGTCCGTCTAGGGCTCCGGATAGGGGAAATCGTCGCCATCGTCATCATCAACCTTCTTCCCTCTCCAATTCCATGAAGCTCTTCATCGTTCGTGAGTAATCTATTCATAGGCTCGCTGGGCGGTGATGAGTAGGATGAGATCTATCATGTAATCGAGTTAGTTTTGATGGGGATTGATCCCTAGTATCAACTATGTTCTGAGATTGATGTTGCTACTACTTCGCCATGCTTAATGCTTGTCTCTAGGGCCCGAGTGCCATGATTTCAGATCTGAAATTAATATGTTGTCACCAATATATGTCTCTAGGGCCCTACTACGTGTTATGATCCGGCAACCCCGGAGTGACAATAACCGGAACCACTCCCGGTGATGACCATAGTTTGAGGAGTTCATGTGTTCAGCAAGTGCTAATGCGTTGGTCCGGTTCGTTATTAAAAGGAGAACCTTAATATCCCGTAGTTTCCTTTTGGACCCCGCTGCCACGGGAGGGATGGACAATAGATGTCATGCAAGTTCTTTTGCCTAAGCACGTATGACGACACACGGAATGCATGCCTACATCACATTGACGAACGGGAGCTAGCCACATATCTCTCCGTGTTATAACTGTTGCATGATGAATATCATCCAAACAAATCACCGACCCATTGCCTACGAGTTTGTCCTACCGCTCCTGTGGTTGAATCTGACACATTCAGCTGCTAATACTTGAGAGTATCCTCTCACCTCCTATAGGCGTACCAACAAATTTGGGTCGAATACTCAACCCTCGAAAACTGCTGCGATCCCACGCGCTGGTGGGCCGTCAACAACATTCTTCTAGTTTCGATTGCCGGAGAGTGCTAGCAGCATTCTTCTGGTGCCGTTGCAAGGGGAAGAACAGTTGACATCAAGCATTTTTCTGGCACCGTTGCCGGGGAGGTATTGCTATATTCTCTGAGTTACTTGGGATTTATATCTGCTGATCACAATGAAGAATCTGAAGGATCCGAAGACCAAAGTCTTGCCCTCAACTACGAGGGGAGGTAAGGAATTGCCATCTAGCTCTGCACTTGATTCACCTTCAGTTATGAGTAAGTTTGCGACATCACCTCCTGCTAGAAATCTTGATACGTCGCCTGTGCTTGATGATGCTTATGATGCTACTGCTAGAGATGCTATGCTAGATACTATGCCTGATGATACTTTGCTTGATACTATGCTTGATGATGCTATGCTTGATAGTGCTAGAGATGCTATGCTTGATACTTGTTTTCCTGATGATGCTAGAGATGCTATTTTGCCTGATGATGCTATGCTTGATACTGCTAGAGATACTACTTTGCCTGATGTTCCACTAGGAGTTTTCCTTGATGCCCATATTGCTAGAGTTTGTGCCAATGCTCATGATGCTTCTGATACTGCCGATACTATTGAGATAGAACCTGCTTTTGCTCCAGCTAGATCTAGCTCTCCTAGATATGAATTGCTTGATATACCTGAGGGTTACGTTATGGAGGGAGAGATAGCTGAGGATTTTCTTGCGTGTAAGGATGCCTATGACGCTGAGAAATTACTTCTCAAGTGGAAGGAAAAATTTGGGGAAGCTAGGATGAAATACGACCCAAAGGTTTCCACTTCACCTATCTTTATCACCGATAAGGATAATGAATTCGCTGTCGATCCTGAGATAATCTCTCTAGTCGAATCTGATCCTTTTCACGGTTATGATTCTGAGACGGTCGTAGCCCGTCTTGCCAAACTACACGATATAGCCACCCTTTTCACTAATGAGGAGAAGATCCGTCACTACTATATCCTTAAGTTGCTCCCTTTCTCTCTAAATGATGATGCTAAAGCCTGGTTCACCTCTCTTGCTCCTGGATGTTTGAGTAGTCCCCAGGAGATGGTCTATTACTTCCGTGAGAAATATTTCCCTGCCCATAAGAAGCAAGCTGCCTTGCAGGAAATATACAACTTTGCTCAACTCCAAGAAGAGAGGTATTCTATTGCTCAGTCCCGAAGATATGCAAGAAGCCAAGAAATCTATGCAAGAGAAACGCATTAGATCTGAAGATATCAAAAATCTACCACCTATCGAAGAGATCCATGGTCTCGATAACCCGATACAGGTAGTAGAAGTGAATTCTCTGCGTAGGTTTGATGAGAGTGATATTCCTTTTGACAAACCTGCTAGCCTTTGCTTTGATGAATTTGACAACTTTGTTGCCAAACAACAGAGTTTCAATGATTATGTTAGCAGACATTTCGAACAAAGTACTCGTATGCTTAGCCATCTAAGTGCTTGTGTAGACAGAAATGTCAATGATCTGTAGCTTCTGAGTAAACATGCCTCTATGATTACTACTCAGGTATAACAAGTACTTAAAGCTGAGAATGACTTGGTCAATGAATTAAATGACAACTCTGTCAGAGTCATTACTAGAGGAGGCAAAATGACTCAGGAACCTTTGTATCCTGAAGGCCACCCTAAGAGAATTGATCAAGATTCTCAAGGAATCAATGCTGATACACCCAATCATACTAAGGATAAGAAGAAGGATGATAGAAACCTACATGTAAGTTCACCAAATACTGTCACACCTGAAGAACCTAATGATATTTCTGCGTCTGATGCAGAAACACAATCTGGTGATGCACATGAACCTGGTGACAATATGGACAGTGATGTTCATAATAATGCTCAACCTAGCAATGATGAGGATGTGGAGATGGAACCTACGGTTAATCATTATAACCCACAACCTAAGAAATACGATAAGAATGACTTCACTGCTAGGAAGCATGGTAAAGAAAGGGAGCCATGAGTTCAGACACCTATGCCCTTCCCTCCTAAGCCAACCAAGAAAAAGGATGATGAGGATTTGGAGCGCTTCATTGAGATGGTAAGACCCATCTTTCTGCAGATGCGATTAACTGATATGCTCAAGATGTCTCCGTATGCCAAGTACATGAAAGATATCGTGACTAATAAACGAAAGATACCAGATCTTGAGATCTCCACCATGCTTGCCAATTACACTTTCAAAGGTGGAACTCCTAAGAAACTTGGTGATCCCGGAGTGCCCACTATACCTTCCTCTATTAAAGGAAACTATGTAAGAACTGCCTTATGTGACCTTGGAGCCAGTGTTAGTGTTATGCTGCTCTCTCTTTATCGTAGACTTGAATTGGATAAGTTGACACCCACTGAAATTTCTCAACAAATGGCCGACAAATCAACTGCTTTCCCTATCGGCATTTGCGAGGATGTGCCTGTTGTGGTTGCTAACACCACTATCTTAATACACTTTGTTATCTTGGATATTCCCGAGGACGATGCCATGGCTGTCATCCTCGGAAGACCCTTTTTAAACACTGCAGGGGCTGTTATAGATTGCAACAAAGGCAATGTCACTTTCCATGTCAACGGTAATGAGCACACAGTGCAGTTTCTGAAGAAACGATATCAAGTACATTGCATCAATGCTATCGAAAAGACTTCATCCATTCTCATTGGGAGCTTTGAATGCCCTATTTCTCGTTTCAAGATGAAGTATGATTTTCTTGTTGGAGAGATACATATCCCCATTGAGGTGACTTAGTGGCTATTCGAAAATTCTCCGTTGTCTCTTGCGATTCGAGAAGGTTTTGTCATAAGGACTTGATCAATCCCATTGACGAATTTCTTTCGATGACCATGAAACGGATGAATGAAAGGGTCACATACCTCTATTTTAAAGCTTTCATTTTCTTTTGCTTAGAAGAAAAATGATAGAATTAGTTTAGTTTTTCCTGTTTTTTGTTTTAGCGTACCGGAGAAAATACCTCGAAAATAAAAGTTCTCCGATGGTCCTGAAAATTGACTATGATTTTTTCTGGAATTTTTGAAAATTACTGGGCCTGAGAGCTGGCCTGGGGGCCAGACCAGTGGGCCACAAGCCCTGCCGCCGCCACCCACCCCCTGGTGGCAGAGTGCAAGCTTGTGGGGTCCACAGGGACCCCCTCCACTCATTCCAGCTCCCAGCCTCTTCTTCCACCTCCAGAAAAAATTGTTTCGCAGCTCAAACCCATGTTCTTGCTCATTTGGCTGTGATTTTCGATCTCCTTGCTCAAAGCACCATTCTCCGAACCATTTTGGGGAAATTACTCCTTGGTAAGTGACTCCTCCATTGGTCAAATTAGTTTTTACTCTAGTGCTTTATCCTTTGCGTATTCTTGCTACCTTGGTGACCCTGTTCTTGAGCTAGAAATGTTGATTTTAGCTGGTCCCAAGTAGTTTTAGCGCGTGATACGGTCTCTAGGCACTTGTAGGAGTAGTTGCTACAAGGTGTGGTTGGTCTTCATTCACTTTTCTCTTGAACTTCAAAAAATTCATCAAAAGGAAATTATGTTCAGGAGGAAGTTTCATGGTGGTTCCTCATGTAAGAAGGGTCCTCGTCTTTCTTTTCGGGATCCCAAACGTTTTCAACTAAGGGACGCACCGGTACAACCATGTGAATGGCCTTCCGATGAGTTCATGAACGAAGCAGGTTTCAAGGATGAGTTTGATACACTTGTCCACAATGCCGGGTTACAAGAATTCCTCTTAGATAAATTTGAACAGTATGCTATGCCCACTGCCTCTTTGATGCGTAGATTTAAATTTTCAGTTGGCCGTGATTCATCCAGACTGTTTGATCTGTACGATAAATCCTATACCGTGGATTTGGAGGATTTCAATAGGATTTGCAAGATACCAGATCGGGGTAGTATTAATGATCCTTCTAAGTCTTCGGTCAGAGACTTCGTCTCCAGTATAAGTATTGGAGAAACCAGAGATATCATGCAAGATACCATAGGAAGAATCCATTTCCCTGCCTTGCACTACCTTGCCCTCTTCATGGGTAGGTGCATTAACGGCAAGGTTGCACATTGTCACCTATGCGCTTCCGACCTTAATATCCTTAAGAGCGCAGTAACGGGTGACATCAGCTTCAATATGGGAGCTATAATAGCAAGGAGGCTGAATAAAAATGCCAGTGAGGGGGATTTCTTTGATGGATTTTATGCTACACGCTTAGCAAAATTTTCTTGGAGTATCCATCCGTCCAGAAGACCCTCCTCTCTGTACAGCCTACCTTGATCGTGTCGCTCTAACACGCTACCAGTTCCTTGAGAGAGATCATGGATCCTTCCTATACTGCTTGATATTTAACCGGCAGCGTGTTTTCCATATTACCCTTCCTGCTCCTCCTTTCTTTGAATTTCAGGTAAAACGAAGATACTACATAACCATAGGAGAGGCAGAGGAGTATGTGAGGAAGGCGACCACTGCTCGACTTCGTGAGGCAGCTATTCAGGAAGTGGCTGCAGCACTCCCATATAACACCCATTATGACTTTGGGCTTCGCCAGGGCCATCCATGGGAGTAGACCAAGCTAGGCCACAAGCCTCAGCTTGGGGGAGTACGTGTTCTCACCGACTTTACATTCATGCTTATGCTTTCGCTTTGTTAGCCGGTGTTCACACTTTGGCATTGTATTATCCATGCTAGTTTATTTCCGTTTTCTTGTTTTTTTGTTTTGTGTCCTTTTGAGAAAACCCAAAAATATTTTTCTTTCTTCTTTTGCTTGTTGGGAGCTTTCCCGTGTAAATAGTTTTCTTTTTCTTTGTGTCAAGGTAGAAGATATTGGTTACAATGTTTAGTGGCTCTTGCATGCTTACTTGTTTAGATTTCAAAGAGCTATAAAACTTTGTCTTCTCCTTTGTGTTTGCATGCAGATTCATCTTAGTCCAATGCACGAGCACTCTTATTATCATTCACATCGTTTGATCGTGCAAATGAAAGGCAACAATGATGATATATGATGAAGTGACTGGGACTGAAAAGCTGCAATGAACTCTATCTATTTTGTCTTTGTTGTGAGAGAACCATGTTTGCAATGACAACTTAGAGATCATAGTTTCTGATGCCATGCTTATTTAGCTGAGAGTTTATAATGGTTTGTCTTGAATGCCAACATAGATTTTGAGATGACTATGATGTAGTATGATAGGATGGTATTCTCCTTTGAATGTTTCAAGTGGCTTGACTTGGCGCATGTTCATGCATGTAGTTGAAACAAAATCAACATAGCATCTATGATGTTCGTGTTCATGGTGATTTGTATCATGTTCATGCTTGCATTCAATGTTAGTCAAACTCATTGCATCTTGATAACTGTTGTCGCTCTCTAGTTGGTCTCTTCCCAGTCTTTTGCTAGCCTTCACTTGTACTAAGCGGAATACTGCTTGTGCATCCACTTCCATAAACCCAATTTTTTTTCATGAGAGTCCACCATACCTACCTATTTGTGGTATCTACCTGCTGTTCCATGTAAATTTGCATGTGCCACTCTCTAAACCATCAAGAAATAATCTGTTTTGCATGCCCGAACTGCTCAGGTGGTGATAGGGGGCTATTGGTATCTTCCATGGTAGGAGTGTTATCCTCGGCATGTGTTTATTCACTGTCATTCACGAGAAAGGGGCCGGTAATTGGAATGCCCAGTTCCACGCTTAAATCGAAAACATAACTATAAAACATGACTCCCCCTGGATTGATTTTAGTATGGACGGTACCCGAGGATTCGGCTAGCCGTGGAGTGTGATTGATTGGTGGTGGGGGAATTAAATCTTTACTTTTCTGTTTGGGAACCTCCTATAACATGAATAGCATGGTAGATATTGAGAACTCTTGGTCATTGCGTTGACAATGCAAGCATGCCACCCAAAATTATTATCTCTCTTTTCAAAGCTTTAGCTCTGGCACCTGTGCAAATCAATGCTTCCCTCTGCGAAGGGCCTATCTATTTATTTTCTTGTTGAGTCATCCTCTTCTTGTACAAGGACCAATTAGAGAGCACCTCTGTCATTTTTATGCTTTGCTTTTGATTAATATTGAGTATGACTATGACTGGATCTGCGTTGCTATGAATTACAATGTTTAGTCAGCCCTTGATCTTTGAAAGTGCTCTGCATTTATGTTTTGCGGTCTTAGAAAGAGCTAGCGAGATGCCACCTATTCATATTGCTTCATGCTTGTTTTGATTGAAGTGTTGGTATTTGAAACTCATTATTATTTGCTCGTTAGCTGATTATGCCATTGATATTAGTTTACCATGAGACCTTTTGTCATTTGCTTATGTGGTTAACTTGTGATCTTGCTGAAATTTTGGTTATGAGTTAGACAGAGTTGCAACAACAAGATCAAACAGAGTTTGTCAATGTCTTTCTTTCTCTCTCAGTTTGTCAACTGAGTTGCTTGAGGACAAGCAAGGTTTCAAGCTTGGGGGAGTTGATACGTCTCCATTGTATCTACTTTTGCAAACTCTTTTGCCCTTGTTTTGGACTCTAATTTGCATGATTTGAATGGAACTACCCTGGACTGACGCTGTTTTCAGCAGAATTGCCTTGGTGTTATGTTTGTTCAGAAATCAAAGTTCTCCAAAGGTCCTGAAAATTTACGGGGAGCATTTTTGGAAAATACGAAAAATATCTGCGCCAAGTTCCACCTGAGGGGGTGGGCCAGTGGGCCACAAGCCCTGGCTCCGCCACCACCCCCCTGGTGGCAGTGGGCAGGCCTGTGGGGCCCACACGGCTCTGCCGCTCCCAACCTCAGGTCTACAAGTTCACTTTTGTCCTAGAAAAAATAAAGACAGAAGTTTTCGTCGCGTTTGTGATACGGAGGCGCCGCCAGCACCTGTTCTTCATCTGGAGGGCAGATCTGGAGTCCGTCTTGGGCTCCGGATAGGGGAAATCGTCGCCATCGTTATCTTCAACCTTCTTCCCACTCCAATTCCATGAAGCTCTTCGTCGTTCGTGAGTAATCTATTCGTAGGCTCGCTGGGCGGTGATGAGTAGGATGAGATCTATCATGTAATCGAGTTAGTTTTGATGGGGATTGATGCCTAGTATCCACTATTTTCTGAGATTGATGTTGCTACTACTTTGCCATGCTTAATGCCTGTTACTAGGGCCCGAGTGCCATGATTTCAGATCTGAAATTATTATGTTGTCACCAATATATGTGTGTTTTAGATCCGATGTTGCAAGTTGTAGTTACCTACTATGTGTTATGATCCGGCAACCCTGGAGTGACAATAACTGGAACCACTCCCGGTGATGACCATAGTTCGAGGAGTTCACGTATTCACCAAGTGCTAATGCGTTGGTCTGGTTCTTTATTAAAAGGAGAACCTTAATATCCCATAGTTTCCTTTTGGGCCCCGCTGCCAGGGGAGGGATGGACAATAGATGTCATGCAAGTTCTTTTCCCTAATCACGTATGACGACACACGGAATGCATGCCTACATCACATTGACGAACGGGAGCTAGCCACATATCTCACCGGGTTATAAGTATTGCATGATGAATATCATACAAACAAATCACCGACCGATTGCCTACGAGTTTGTCCTACTGCTGTTGTTACTTGTCTTGCTCTACTGCTACTGTTGCTACTACCGTCGCTTGCTACTGTTGCTTCTTGCTACTGTTGTCACTACTGTTGTTCCTTGCCACTTCTATTACTCGTTACACTTCTGTTACCTGCTAGAATCTTGATCGCTGGTCGTTGAGGGGAACTGATAATTTCCGTCAACGAGGCAACTTGGCGCCATTGATACAATCGTTAGAAATAGTCTGCCGTGTTAACAGATCGTTTCTGACACCGTTGTCATCATACTACTTTGTTGTTACTGCTTTGCTTGCAGATAGTTATCTTTCAGGTGTGGTTGAATCTGACAAATTCAGCTGCTAATACTTGAGAGTATCCTCTCACCTCCTATAGGCGTGCCAACAAATTTGGGTCGAATACTCTACCCTCGAAAACTGATGCGATCCCACGGGCTGGTGGGCCGTCAACAACATTCTTCTAGTTACGATTGCCGGAGAGTGCTAGCAACATTCTTCTGGTGCCGTTGCAAGGGGAAGAACAATTCACATCAGTCACCACGGTTACGGCTGCCACAAGACCACGCAAGCCCGGGGATCATGTCCATTGCATCGACCGTACTCTTACCACTCACCATCCATCATTAGTTCGACCAGTCACACACTACTGCGATACATCTTCTGCCTGCAAATTTGGGGAGGATCTAGACCTGAAATGGGTAAGGGTTAGGGCAAGCTAGCATGTCCGGGTTAATCGCTATAGGAAAGACTACAGACTCACAAAGTTTGAAAAGATTTGAAGATCAAATGAATATAGTTCCTTTGTAAATCATCGTTCTGGTCCAGAATGCAAATGAGCTCATGGCACTCACGTGCAAGCCGTGCTAATGGTGAAACTTGGTGGCGGAGTGTTATTTAGAACTGCACACCTGTCCAAAATAATTCAGATCATTGGTGTACCCCTAGCTAGCACTTCCTTCACAAACGTTCAGTTTTAACAGAAACTTAGCAGAGTTTTCCTGCTCAAAAATTGTACTGGACCATCAGATTTTTTTTACATATTTGAACTAAATATGATCCCTTGGAGTCAAGGGAATTTATTAGGAATTTTCGAAAATAGGAAAAATAGGGTTGCTTCACAAAGTGACAATTCTGGTCAGAAAAGAAATAATTATTCTAGCCAAAATTTTACATTGGGCAATGAAATGGTTTTGAAGATTTTGAAATCATATGATATTGAGAACATGTGGAAAATTTTTTGGGGTCAATAGCTTATCCCAACTATAGGTTGCTTCACAACCCAGGGTGATGCCATTATTCCCTAAAATAGAAAAATAATTATTTAAAAGATTTAAATATTGCAAATTGTTCCAAGGAAGGTTTTGGCAAGAGGCGAAAGGTTTTGGGTTGCTTGGGACAAGAAATCAGAGACTCACAATCCAACTTGCTTGAGAAAATTTGAAAATCCACCAATTTGCAAGTGAAACTTCAAAATATTTTGAAAAGAAAAAGTTTGAAAAATCAGGGTGTTACAGCTGCGCGTCGTCGTCGACGTCATGCCGTCGTCCTCGCCGATGCCGGACCTCCTCCCTGCTCGTCGCAGCACTGCCACGCCTCCTGCGCCACCCGACCCACATTCAACCCCGTGCCGCCTCTAGCCCCTCCGCCGCCCGAGCCCTCCTTTCGGTCGCCTCGCCCCACCGCCACGACTGTGCTTTTCGCAGGCCCCGCCGGTGAGAACCCACTGCTCCAGCCCCTCCGAGCATTTGTTTTCTTTTTCTTAATAAATTAATTTGCAATATGTATATGTAGGATGAATATATGATGATATGCATGTTCTATTATGTTGTTAAATGTTGTATGATGATATGTTGTTTATATATATAAATTGATTAATTTTGCAATATGTTGTTTATATGTATGATGATAAATTAATTTGCAATATGTATGACAATCAATTAACTTATAATATGTATGATAAACATATGTATATGATGATAAATTAATTTGCAATATGTTGTTTATATGTATAAATTAATTTGCAATATGTTTATATGCAATGTTGTTAAAAGTTGTTCATTATTTCACATATAATCAATATATGTTGCATGTATGATCGCCGGAAGACTCCTCGACGATCGCAGGTGAGTACGGGACGACTGCCGGAGGAGTCCCCGACGATCGCCAGTGAGGTGTCTCAACGATCGCTAATGAGGTGTCCCTGACGACGAGATTTAGAAATTTATATAAAACTAGCAAGTCAAAACATGTTAATTGCTTAGTCCAATATTTAAGTTTCAGGTTGATTGCTTAGTCCAATATTTAGTTTCAGGTTGATTTCTTAGTCCAATATTTTATATAAAACTAGCAAGTCAAAACAACACATTCAATATTTTATAATTGTATTATTTCCAACTTCAATTCTTGTATTATTAATCCAAATATGAATGTTCATAACATATTAAATAGTAGGAATTTAAATACTTGTAGAATTTGTTCCCGACGTCGATGATGCCCGACCCGCATCCTTGGTGACCACCTGCTTGATAGGCGCTAGCATGTGCGGGACTGGGCTCTGTCGGGCTGGCAGTGGGAGGAGTTACCTTCCGAGGGTGCGCAACTTGGTGAGGAACCGGGCTCCCGTCGTTGACCAGGAGCTTCTCCGGTGGCGGTCACGGCGGCCACTTTCGGTGCCGAGGGTACCGGCCCCCGAGGAGGAGGTACGTCGCCGTGTCACCAAGGAGGACGAGCACGTCCGTCGCTACATGGAGGCGTTGGATGCCAGGTCCTCCAATACCTGGCAGGTTCTTGAGGATCTCACCCGAGCCATGATCCGGTGATGGTCCCTGCTCTTTGGGTGTCGACCGCCCGCGCCTCAGTACAACGACAACTCTTTGTTGGTTGATCAGTTATACATTATTCGAGAGATGTATTATTGTATTCGAGCGATGTATTATTGATGTATTCGAGATTATGTATTCAATAATATTAAGTGGATTATTCGATGATGCATTAATTAAGTGGATTATTCGATGTATATATAAGAGGGAGTTTTAGTTGTTAGTTAATTTAGGTTTTTATGTTTAACTAATTTGCAAATACTATGGATCCAATTCATGGCAGAGACGAATATCAGGAAGACGTGATGCATGGTGTCATCTGCGCGGATGATTTTATTGTTGGCGATGTCACCAATCAGTTTCTGAACGAGTCCAGCGAGGGAGATGAGTCTCTCAACACACGAGGTAGAAGCTCCGGTCAGGTAGACGCCCATGCCTCGGGCGAGGGAGGACTCGGCGGCTCCAATGAGGAAGAAGCCGACAAGGGAGAATCCGACGGCTCTGTCGAGGTGCATATATAATAATAAATTAATCATCTGTTGTCTATATACATATATTAACGCTCTTTCTTTTTGCCCTCATGATCGAGCAAAACTTCAGTACGGACGAAACGAGGCCCAACCAAGAAGATGGATGACGGTGAGAGGTACATGATCGAAAGAGTCTAAAATGTCGGCAACTAATTGCTCCCTGATACGTCTCCATCGTATCTACTTTTCCAAACTCTTTTGCCCTTATTTTGGACTCTAATTTGCATGAATTGAATGGAACTAACCCGGACTAACGCTGTTTTCAGCAGAATTACCATGGTGTTATTTTTGCGCAGAAATAAAAGTTTTCGGAATGACCTGGAAATTTACGAGGGTGTCACACCCCAATTTTTTGGCTTTCTTGACTAACTTATTTCAAAATTTAGGACCAATTAAAATTTTTGTGAATGCTTGTGATGCCTAGAGTGACTATTGTTTCTCTGGTTGTTTTGCACGTGATTGATCCCCATTAATTCTTGCCATTCCCTTAATCATCTTCTCATCCCATGATCTCCTGCCTAATGATCATGCCATGTGTTTAGGAAAAATATCTGTTTTTACCAAATATTATTTTCACCAAAAAGCTTTTCTTTGAATTAAACCTTCAAACCCCTGAAATGAGGTTTGTACTACAAGTCCTCAAATTAGGGAGTTTCTTTTGCACCAATTGTTTTATCTAAAACCTATTATCAAAATGACTTCCAAAAACCATCTTATTTTCATTTTAAAGTTTATTTTATTATTTTATTTAAAAGCCCTTCTGTGAGGCCAAAAATGGTCTCCTATGAAGGAAAGTTATTTTTATTGCCTTCAAAATATTTAAGAAAATTTAGGGAAACTCAGTGGATATAATTATTCCATATTTATGAGTTTCAACACATGGTCATGTTCAAAATATTGGGCAAACCCCTCCAAAACCATTTCTGCCAATTTCAAGCTTTTGGACTATTTCTATAAGGAATATTCTCAATAAATTCCAGTAACATTCTAGCATGTCATATATGATATTCTTGATGATCTTGCCAAGTTTCATTTCAATCCAAGTTGATTTGGCTCCCCTAATCACTCTAAAACCATGTGTGTCCAGAATCAAATTTGAGCAACTCTACATTGTGAAGTGTCTCCAATTGTGCTCAAATTTGGTAGACATGTTACAGTACTCCAATGAGGCATCCACACCAAGTGGTACACCAAGGAGAATAGAGGAACTTGTCCCAAAACACTCAAAACCCTCTCTGTTGATTTCTGACTTTGACAAACTTTACATTATAAAGTTTGTCCAATTGACCTCCAACTTTTTGTGCATGCCATAATGCTCAAATAATGCCCCTACACCAAATATTGGATTTGTGGGAATTTATTTGAATAGGGTTCTAAGCAGAAACCCATTTCTGCCCCTTTGTAGGGTTTTTAAAGTCTACATTGAAAAACTTCTCCAGCAAATCCCAAATTTGGTGTGCAAGCCTATTTTCATCTATTATTTGATCCTGTTAAGTTTCATAGCCATTGGAATCCATCTGATAGCCTAACCACCGATCAAACACCTTGTGTGCACTCACTAATTTGGCTTCTATTGCCCCTTCCACTTTATTCCTTGAGCTAAACTTTCTACCACAGCCTCACATAGTTATATTTCACCTCCAGTAACATTCCTATGGCCACTGGTAAATTATTGGAGAAGGTCCCTTTGTAACCCTCTCTCATTTTTACCCTTGGCAGCACTGTTTTACCCTTCTTTCCATTCTTCTGCTTAAGCTATCACCCCCAATTCTTTCCAGAGCCTCTCTAGTGTCTCAATGCATCATTTCAAATCAATTAATGGCATGCTCATGTAGGAAAAATGAGCAACACCTCTTCAAGTTCATTTTTGGCTGAAATGCGGCTTTGTACAGCAAGTGCTAGCTACACTTCTTTTCTCGAGCTCAATTTTTGCACACGTGTACTCCTTCCATACCAGATGCTCCAGGACATGGTTTCACCTCCCCTCTGTGCCTGTGAAAACCATTTGAAGAAGCCCCTAGTTTCCTGCTGAAATGTTCACAGCAGTCAAACTCCATTCAAACCTTCTCCACTTGGCTTCAAACTTCACCAATGCATCGTGGCAAGCATGCCTTGCATGGTTGACACCTTGGCCTGGCTAAGGGGTGCCCCAGGACACCAGGTGGGGTGGTGACCACCACTCTGGCCTGCAGTATGGGTGCTCTGCGCCATGTCCTCTTGCTGCAGCCTGTTTTCAACCGTTCCCTCACGTCTGAGAGCACCGGGGTATCTCATTTGACTGGTCCAACGACTCCCCGACGCCAGCTTGCCTCCAAAACCCTTCTGGCATGCTTGTCCACCACGTGCTCTCAGAGCTCCAGAGAGCTCCTCAGCTCTCTCCTCTTCCCCCTCTCCATATGGCTCCCCCCCCCCCCGAGCGCCCAGAGCCTCCAAACCCTCTCGCTCTCTCCCTGGAGCCACCCTCGAGCTCCATCTCCCCTCCAGTTCTCTTTCCCTCCTCTTCTTCCATGGCTGCCGTGGCCGATGCGACCAAGCTCGCGTCCGAGCTTGCGCAGCTTCCCCTTCCCAGCTAGCCACCCCAGGGGCATCCCAGACCGCAGCAAATTGCCCCTCCTTCGCCTCCCCTTCAGGTGGCCGGAGCGCCCCTCCCCGCGGCCGCCATCACCAGTCTCCACCTTGGCCGCGGGCATGCTTGTGCCGGCCTCCCCAGCGCCATGGACCTGCCCAGGTGGGTGCGGGAGGACTCCCCGAGGATGCTGGTGCCGGCGGTGTCGTCAGCGGTGGCCGGAGCCACTAGGGGCGAGCACCGGCAGCGCCCTGATCTGCCTCCCGCCCCTCCCAGCTTGAGCGGGAGGTGGGAGAAGGAGCTGACAGCCAGGCCCCACGCGTCGGACGGTGAGTGCAGCCGCCAGGTGGGCCGCGCCACTTAAGTGGCAGCGCCCCCACCCTTGCCGTCTCCCTGCGTGGAAGGCGCATTTCGGCTAGGGCGCCTCCTGCGTGGTTCGGCTGGCCAAGCCAAGCCAGTGGGCCGGCCTGGAGGCCTATCCAACGCCGTGGGGGCAGGCTAACCCCCACAGGCTAAGTCTTTTTCCGTTTTCTATTTGATTAAACTTCATAAATCCATCCAAAATTCATACTAACTCCAAATTTATTGATTCAAATTTCTGCAGGTTTCTAAAATCCTGTTCTATCCAGATCTGGGCATTGCAACTTTTTCCAAAATACTTTTCCTGTGATAATAATATCTAAATGCCCATTTGGACATACTAATCACCACCTTTGCAAATTCCTAGAGGATCCATTTCAACTCCAAATGGAGTGATTCAAACTTCCAGAGACTTCTAAAATCATTCTCCATTTTTAGAACCCTCGTCAACATTTTTGTGTGTCTTATTTCTATTGCAATAAATAAATGGCTCCTATTGCTATTAATTCCTCATTGTAAAATCTCTAGAATATTCATTTCAACTCCAAATCCAGTGAAACCACTTCCTAAATATTTCTAAAATCCTCCTCTGTTAAATGAGTGCCTCCACTCATTTTTAACAGAAATGTTTCTGTTGCCTTATTCAATGGCCACCTATTGCTCCTTTCACCTATTCAAAAATCCTTGATGATTCAAATCTCCTGTGAGAAGCTTCAGGTATTTTTCTTATGACTAGAGAGGTCCAAGAAAAATAAAACATCTATTTATAGAACACTTTTATTCTGCTTGATGTGTGGCTTACTATAGTTGTTTCCGACGATAGTTGACGGTACACGGAGTATTCGGGGACGGAGCGGAAGACCTCGAAGACCCGGAGGACTTACGCGAGCAAGGCAAGCAGCCCTTTGACCATGACTTAAGCATATGTAACGCTGCACGCTAGTATAGCAAGTACTTTCGTTGCATGAGATCACAGTGCCGGTTCATCATTGATGTGATGGTACCGAAGGCTTCATCGAAGCACTTGCATGATAGTAATGATATTCACATGGCTCCTCGGAGCACAAACATGATGAGCTGACCCTACTGTCTACGAGGATCATGCTACTGTCATGTTGACTAGTAAAGTAAGATCATTGCATTGAGGCTGACCCTACCCCGTGAGGGTCATGTTATACCATGTTGACAAGTAATGATAGAGCATATTATCACAAGCATAATGATGAGTTAAATAAAGAGTTTATGAAAACCCCGTCGGATGCCACTACTGCCCGAGGGTGATGATGAGTTGGTGATCACTTTTGGTGAAGTGATGCACCGGTGTTTTGTTGTGAGTATGGTTTCGGAAATGGGATTAGATATATGATGTGTCGACCGTCCCAACCTTACCAGTACGACCACGATACCCCTTTATGGGACGGGGATTTGTTGATTACTCTGGTCGGTACTAGCAAAGAGCCACATTACTAGTGGCGGGAGTGATCGGTGTCACTCTCGTGATGGGGTCGTGCCAGGTAGGACGACTATGCCATTATTATGAGTTCCAGGAACACCGTTGGTCCCTGCATGGTTGATACGGTCCAGAGTTGGTGCTCGTAAGACGTACAACATGTGGGCTGGGTACCAATCGAGTGGACCTCTTTGTCTAGTATCGTCAGGGGAAAGATGATGATCGGGTACTTACCTCGGGTATATGTGATATACCGCGAGTCGTGGATGACACGGAAGTTTCCCGTTTCTCGTGGGTCCTGCGTACTACCTCTGCAAAGTGTAAACTATTCGAATAGCCGTGTCCACGGTCAAGGACAGTTGGGTGGTGCTGCTTAAACTACGTCCAGCGTTTCCGCATAAACCAAAAGTGTGTGTGTGTGTGTGTGGTGTTAAAAAGGTGTTGTTATAATCATGATAAAATATGACCAAGTTCGGTGACTTGGCATATAGGGTTAACCCGGATGGTTCAGCCCTTAGCAGATATGTTGATATCTGTAACCTGTTCTTCAAAAGTTATTCTTTAACCTCATGCATATACATGATCATTCCACCCAGATGAGTTACACTAAAGATGCATGATACTGTTATCCTACACTTTCATTGTTCGTATCATGGACTGTTTGCGAGTACATTCAAAGTACTCATTGGCTTGCCACTGGTTATTTCATTGACCAGGTGTGAAAGACAGGATATGGTGAAGATTAACTCGGTGACATTCTTGCGAGCTAGGATGCTTCCTAGTCAGAATGCCTGTAGATTAAGGCTGATGGCATGGGTTCACGCTTTCAACCAATAATTCCACTATTGGTCTAGTTTGGTGCTTTGGCCGATAAGGCCCTATGTATGTAAGACTCCACCGAAGTGGTCATTTATTGTATCAAACGGTATGTATGGATGTAAGACTCTAGTATTCAGTATCTGTGTTCAGTGAGAATTGATCCTTGGGATCACTGGGCACAGCGATCTCGACTTACCAGTTGGGGTCCCCATAGATGGTGTTTGTGGAATATATAAAAAATACTGGCGCAAGAATCAACAGAAGAAGTGGAGCATGGAGCCCACAAGCCCACCAGGCGCGGGCCCTCCTGGCTATGCCTGGCAGACTTGTGGGCCCCATGTTGCTCCACCGCCTCAAATTCCAGCTCTATTTAGTCCCTTTCGTCCGAAAAAAAATCAAGGAGAAGAGTTCATCGCGTTTTACGATACGGAAGCGCCGCCACCTCCTTTGCTTCCTCTGGAGGGCAGATCTGGAGTCCGTTCTGGGCTATGGAGAGGGGAGATCATCGCCATCGTCATCATCAACCTTCCTTCATCGCCAATTCCACGTTGCTCTTCACCGTTCGTGAGTAATCTCATCGTAGGCTTGCTGGACGGGAATGGGTTGGATGAGATCTATCATGTAATCGAGTTAGTTTTGACGGGGATTGATCCCTAGTATCCACTATGTTCTGAGATTGATGTTGCTACTACTTTGCCATGCTTAATGCTTGTCACTAGGGCCCGAGTGTCATGATTTCAGATATGAACCTATTATGTTCTCGCCAATATATGTGTGTTCTTGATCCTATATTGCAAGTTGTAGTCACCTACTATATGTTATGACCCGGCAACCCCGGAGTGACAATAGCCGGAACCACTCCCGGAGATGACCATTGTATGAGGAGTTCATGTATTCACTAAGTGTTAATGCGTTGGTCCGGTTCTCTATTAAAAGAAGAACCTTAATATCCCGTAGTTTCCATTAGGACCCCGCTGCCACGGGAGGGATGGACAATAGATGTCATGCAAGTTCTTTTCCCTAAGCACGTATGACTACATACACAATACATGTCTACATTACATTGACGAACTGGAGCTAGTTACATATCTCTCCGTGTTATAACTGTTGGATGATGAATACCATCCGGCATAATCATCCATCACCGACCCAATGCCTACTTGTTTTCCTACCGGTCCTTTCTACGTTACTTTGCCGCTACTTCTGTCACTGCTGCTAGTGTTACTCTGCTACTGCTGCTGTCACTTTGCTGCTACTGGTTACTATTGCTACTATTGCTATCACACTACTCTGCTACTGATACTTTGCTGCAGATACTAAGTCTTTCAGGTGTGGTTGAATTGGCAACTCAACTGCTAATACTCGAGAATATTCTTTGGCTTCCCCTTTTGTCGAATCAACAAATTTGGGTTGAATACTCTACCCTCGAAAACTGTTGTGATCCCCTATACTTGTGGGTTATCAAGACCTTTTTCTCGTGCCGTTGCCGGGGAAGCATAGCTATATTCTCTGAGTCACTTGGGATTTACGTCTACTGGTCACTATGAGGAATCCGAAATATCCAAGAACTGAAGTCTTGCCCTCAACTACGAGGACAGGTAAGGAACTGCCATCTAGCTTTGCACTTGATTCACCTTCAGTTATGAGTAAGTTTGCGACACCACCTCCTGCTATAAATTTTGATGTGTCGCCTGTTCTTGATTATGCTACTTCTGCTGTTCATGATGCTTGTGATGATGCTTTGCTTGATACTGCTTTGCCACTAGGTGCATTCCTTGATGCACAAATTGCTAGAGTTGCTGCTAGATGTGATGATACTTCTGAAACTGCTGAGATTATTGAAGTAGAACCTACTATTTAGCCTGTTAGAACTAGCTCTCCTAGATATGAATTGCATGAGGGTTATATTATGGAGGGAGAGATAGCTGAGGACTTTCTTGCTTGTCAGGATAGCTATGATGTTGAGAAATTACTGCGCAAGTGGAAAGAAAAATCTCTGAACGCTAGGATGAAATACGATCCAAAGTTTGCTACTTCGCCTATCTTTGTGACCGATAAGGATTATGGATTCTCTGTCGACCCTGAGTTAACCACTTTGGTCGAATCTGATCCATTTAACGGTTATGAGTCTGAAACGGTTGTAGCCCATCTTACCGAACTACACGATATAGCCACCCTATTCACGAGTGAGGAAAAGATCCGCCACTACTATATCCTTAACCCGTTTCCTTTCTCGCTAAAGGATGATGCTAAGACTTGGTTTACTTCTCTTGCTCCTGGTTGTGTGCGTAGTCCCCAGGATATGATCTACTACTTCTCTGAGAAATATTTCCCTGCCCATAAGAAGCAAGCTGCCTTGCAAGAAATATACAACTTTGTGCAAGTTGAAGAAGAGAGTCTCCGACAAGCTTGGGGGAGGCTCGTCTAGCTGCTGAATGCTTTGCCTCATCACCCTCTTGAGAAGAATGAAATACTTGATATCTTCTATAATGGACTAACCGATGCTTCTAAGGACCACCTAGATAGTTGTGCGGGTTGTGTTTTTAGGGAACGGACTATAGAACAAGTTGAGATCCTATTGAATAATATGTTGTGTAATGAGAATGCTTGGACTATTCCCGAACCACTTCCAAGCCAACTCCTAAGAAAATAGGTATTCTATTCCTCAGTCCTGAAGATATGCAAGAAGCTAAGAAATCTATGAAAGAGAAAGGCATTAAATCTGAAGATGTCAAAAACCTACCACCTATCGAAGAGATCCATGGTCTTGATAACCCGATACAGGTAGTAGAGGTAAATTCTATTTGTAGATTCAATGAGAGTTATATTCCTTTTTATAAACCTGCTACCTTATGCCTGGATGAATTTGATAACTTTGTTGCCAAACAACAAAGTTTCAATGATTATGTTAGCACACAATTGGAACAAAATGCTCGTATGCTTAGTCATTTAAGTGCTTGTGTGGACAGAAACGTCAATGATCTTAAGCTGTTGAGTAAACATGCCTCTATGGTTACCACTCAGGTAGAACAAGTACTTAAGGCTCAAAATGACTTGCTCAATGAGTTGAATGAAAATTCTGTCAGAGTCGTCACTAGAGGCGGTAGAATCACCCAGGAACCTTTGTATCCTTAGGGTCATCCTAAGAGAATTGAACAAGATTCTCAAGGAGTTAGCACTGATGCACCTAGTCATCCTAGGAAGAAATAGAAAGATGATAGGAACTTGCACGCTAGAAACCCTGTTGCTGTTACACCCAAGAGTCCAAACGATGTCTCTGTTTCTGATGTTGAAACGCAATCTGGTGATGAACATGAGCCTAATGATAATATCGATAGTGATTTTCATGTTGATGCTCAACCTAGCAATGATAAGGATGTGGAGATTGAACCTGTTGATCTTGATAACCCACAGCCTAAGAATAAGAGATACGATAAGAATGACTTCCCTGCTAGGAAGGATGGTAAAGAAAGGGAACCATGGGTTCAGAAACCCATGCCCTTTCCTCCCAAACCATCCAAGAAAAAGGATGATGAAGATTTTGAGGGATTTATTGAAATGATTACACCTGTCTTTTTGCAAATGCGTTTGACAAACATGCTCAAAATATCTCCGTATGCTAAGTACATGAAGGATATTGTGACTAATGACAGGAGGATACCTGAGGTTGAGATTTCCACCATGCTCGCTAATTATACCTTCAAGGGTGGAACTCCTAAGAAACTAGGTGATCCCAGAGTGCCCACTTTACCCTGCTCCATTAAAGGAAACTACATTAGAACTGCTTTATGTGACCCTGGAGCCGATGTTAGTGTCATGCCTCTTTCTCTTTATCGTAGACTTGAATTGGATAAGTTGACACCCACTAAAATCTCTCTACAAATGGCCGACAAATCAACTGCTTTCCCTATCGGCATTTGCGAGGATGTGCCTGTTGTGGTTGCTGACGTCACTATCTTAACAGACTTTGTTATTCTGGATATTCCCGAGGATGATGCCATGGCGGTCATCCTTGGAAGACCTGTTTTAAACACTACAGGGGCTGTTATTGTTTGCAACAAAGGCAATGTCACTTTCCATCTCAATGGTAATAAGCATACGGTGCACTTTCGAAGAAATAATATCGAGTAAATTGCGTCAATGCTATTGAAACAACTTCATCGATTCTTATTGGGAGCTTTGAATGCCCTATACCTATTGTTAAGATGAAGTATGATTTGCTTGTTGGGGATATGCACATCCCCATTGAGCTAACCTAGTGACTATTCGAAAACTCTCCATTCTTCTTTATGTGATTCGAAAAAGTTTGTCAAGGAGACTTGATCAACCTCATTGACGGATTTCTTTCGATGATCATGAGATGGATGAATCGAGGAGTCACAAACCTCTGTTCCAAGCTTTCACCTTCGGTAGCTTAGAAGAAAATAGATAGATTTAGCTTTAGATTTTCCTGTTTTCTGCTTTTTGTGTCCCGTAGAAAAGTACCCCGAAAATAAAAGTTCTTCGAATGCCGTGAAAATCAAGAATGATTTTTTATGGAATTTTTGAATAATTCGGAGACGGAGAGCTAGTTAGGGGGCTTCACTAGTGGGCCACAAGCCCAGGAGGCGCGGGCACCCCCCTGGCTGCGCCTACCAGGCTTGTGGGGCCCACGTGTACCCCCTCCACTTATTCTAGCTCCCATCTGCTTCTCCTACCTCCAGAAAAAAATCATTTCGCAGCTCAAACCCGTTTTCTTTCTCTTCTTGCTGCGATTTTCGATCTCCTTGTGCAAAGCCCCATTCACCAAACTTTTTTGGGGAAATTGCTCCTTGGTATGTGACTCCTCCATTGGTCCAATTAGTTTTTGCTCTAGTGCCTTATTCGTCGCGTATTTTTCCTGCCTTGGTGACCCTGTTCTTGAGCTTTGCGTGCTAATTTTAGCTGGTCCCAAGTAGTTTTGATGCATGATATGGCCTCTAGGCACAGGTTGGAGTAGGTTCTATGAGTTTCCTTGAGCCTTGTTCGCTTTTCCTTTGATGTTGCTACTACTTTGCCATGCTTAATGCTTGTCACTAGGGCCCGAGTGTCATGATTTCAGATATGAACCTATTATGTTCTCGCATCAACCTTCCTTCATCGCCAATTCCACGTTGCTCTTCACCGTTCGTGAGTAATCTCATCGTAGGCTTGCTGGACGGGAATGGGTTGGATGAGATCTATCATGTAATCGAGTTAGTTTTGACGGGGATTGATCCCTAGTATCCACTATGTTCTGAGATTGATGTTGCTACTACTTTGCCATGCTTAATGCTTGTCACTAGGGCCCGAGTGTCATGATTTCAGATATGAACCTATTATGTTCTCGCCAATATATGTGTGTTCTTGATCCTATATTGCAAGTTGTAGTCACCTACTATATGTCACCTAATATATGTGAAGAGCAACGTGAATACCATCCGGCATAATCATCCATCACCGATCCAATGCCTGTGAGTTTTTCCTACTGGTCCTTGCTATGTTACTTTGCCACTACTGTTGTCACTCCTGCTACTGTTACTCTGCTGCTACTGTTATCACTTTGCTGCTACTGGTTACTGTTGCTATTGTTGCTATCACACTACGCTGCTACTGATACTTTGTTGCAGATACTAAGTCTTTGAGGTGTGGTTGAATTGACAGGTCAACTGCTAGTACTCAAGAATATTCTTTGGCTTCCCCTTGTGTCGAATCAACAAATTTGGGTTGAATTCTCTACCCCTCGAAAACTGTTGCGATCCCCTATATTTGTGGGTTATCACTCCCCCAAATGTAAAGCAGAAGTTTGTGAAGGCATGCAGAGTTGTTGTTAGGGACCACATCCCTATCACCATTCGAGAATGGATTAAGCAAAGGGAGGAAGGAGTCTCATATGTCGGCATAGTAGCCAAAGAAAACCTTTGGAGAAAGCTCATAATTCATTTCACCCTGTCGGCGCCAGAGGTAGATCCAGATGAGGAGTAGCCAAATGAGGAGGAAATGAAGAGGCGAAAAGAGGCCTTAGAGGAAAAGGTCAAGGAGTAGGCTCTTAAGAAAATGACCGATCTATTCACGGGCTGGAAGAAAAGATTGCACCTGGAATTTATCTTGCTTGATAAGACTCCATCTTTCGATAACGGCTATGAGAAGATTAAAGACTACTGGGCCGAATTTGTGGCGTATAAGAAATCGGAGGACGCCTTGAAATATGCTGCAACAAATAAGAGGAATGCACGTATGGAGAAGTACCACCATGTTATGGGGCCTGCTGGCTACGCCGATCACTTGGCTAAGTGGGAAGTACTTGAGGCACCATTTGTGGCTAACAATATCACTCCAGAGCCCTTAAGATGGATCGAACGGGCAAGAAACTGGTTTGACGGGCATCGGGGCTTGTTGGACGCAGAAGGGATGGCAATATATAACCAAAGTCACAAAGATAATCCCCTAACCATCGAGAACATTAGACGTGTAGTAAAGGATGTTGAAGAGGGACGGTTCATTCCTGATAGAGAGAACGACGATCTCGCACGCGCCCTTGGGAATGATGAACACAAAGGGCGAGCACGAGGCTTACTAGGCTCCCCATCGTGGATGCTTGCGTTTTCTGAGGAAAGGAAGAGATTTCCCGATAGAAGCCATCAGAGGAGAAAGTAAAAGGAGGCAGCTGAGAAAGTGTCTGCTGTAGAACGGTTGCGTAATGTAGAAGAAGCAGTAGAGCGGCTGCAGCGGGATCAAATCGACAGACAACAAGGTAGCGGCCAATCTCAGTGGCTCATGATAGAACCTGTATCGAATCGGAAAAGCAGTGTCACTTCCATGCAGCTCCAGGATGATGGTGATGATGATGCACTAACGATGACTCCTCCTTATCGCTACCAAGTGGATAATATCACAGAGGGCACACCTTGTGAGCTAAAGGTGAAACTTCCTAACTTAAGGTTGATGGTGGCGGTCGGCGTGGCCGTACCAATTGGACATAATCCAACTTGGCATTGATCTCCGGTTCCAAAAGGGTACATTGTCGTCGCGGTGGATGAAGTTATGAAAGATTATGAGGAGCTGAAGCTGGAATACCCTGCACGTGAAGATAGGGATTTGACTAAACTTGGAGAAGTTAAGAAACAAACCATTGTATGGCCAAAGGAGGACAGCTTGCTTCCAAATTGGCCACCAAGGCCACCGACTCCTCAGAGGAGCAATCCTTCTTCGCCTCCACCAAACCAGTCTCCAGCGCAACCGTCGTCTTCACCGTCTCACAGTCACCAGCGCAACCGTCCTCTTCGCTGTCTCACCAGTCTCCAGCGCAGCCATCTCCACTGTCGCATCAACCGTCTCCACCGCCCCGTATGGCGTCTGCGTCCACTGAGGATCAGAGCAAAAAGCGGAAGCGTACCACCACTAATAGTGGAGGCACAAAGGGGTTCCGATCACCGAAGCGTAAGTTGTCGCCCCTCCCAAAAGTACCTCATAAGGATATGGAGATGAGATCTTGGGACTATAGTGAAGAGCAAAATGTTAAAAGGGAAGACGCCTAGCATCAATAGTGGATGGCTGACAAGGCTAACAAGAAGAAGCTGAAAGAGTCAGAGTTCCCGGTCACCCCAGAAGATCATGCCGCGTGTGTGAAAATGTTGAAAACCCTTGCAGATCCCACGCCACCGTTGCCAGCAAACTATGAATGTTCTATTCTCAAGTCGGCTGAGGCAAAAAAGCAGCGGTTGAAGAGTAGTACGTCCAGCGGGAAATCAGTTGCCCAGCTCGGACAACAGAAAAACGAATTGTGCCGCCCTATCAAAGTGTATTCCGATACAAAGGTGTGCTTCAGCGGAGCTGTGGTCGAGCAGAAGAATGATGAAACAACTGGTATTGATCCAGAGTTTGTTGCACTATTAGGAGAAGCAGCCAAGGCTCATGGCATGTCTATTGATGAGTAGTTAAACCATATACACGAATTCGTTGACCTAACATACGTCTACTGGCACGGGTCTCCTCTCGTCAACCCTGAGTTAGTCGACGAGTTACCAACAAATATGCGAAGATTGCATGACTGGTACATGCGAGCATGTGTTGAACAGCAAAGCTGGATCTACTGTGCATATAAAAACGAGCATTACGGGCATGGAGATGGCGTGCTAATGATTGAATTCAACAAATTATTTCAGTTATACAAACTAGATGCCCTCGACAAATCTATCATCGGTGCTTATTGTTTGCAAGTATTATTAATTTATGTCATTAAGTCTTACTCAGCTCGTTCATTGCATGTATAATCTTACTCATCACTATATTAATTTTGGAGAATGAAGATTCTCGAATGCAAAAGAGGACGAATCTTTGACATTGGGTTCCTTGACCCATATTTCGTTCATGACAAAAGTCTCGCACTGGATCCCCACGAGACAGAGAATAACTTGTTACAAGGGTTAAGCTTTTCCGCTACCATAAGGGAAATACTATTTCTTTACAACTTCAAGTGTGCGTTACTATACACACATTCTATTTTCGCTTACTCGATGTTATTTAAGTGTATAATTGACTCGTTATGCATGCGCAGGTTCCACTTTATTCTGTTAATCATTGTACCTAACGAGGAACTAGTAAAAGTCATGGACCCGAAACACACACCCCTCGCTGATTGGGCGAACATGCAGGAATGCCTCCAAAGGTAATTTCAATCATTATAACACTATATCAACAACTTTTCGTTCATTTCCTGATATCAAGTAATTAATATAGAACTCCTTCATTCATTTCGTTTTCTTGGTAGGGCTTGGAAACGGTTCACCGCCAAGTGTCGGGGTGTTTGAAAGCCAGAGCTTACATTTAGACAAATGGATGTAAGTAACTACTAGCTAGATGCGCGCATCTATTTATTCTAGTTTAAATACCATTATCATTCTTGATTATGTTTTTGATTGCAATCTATTCTCGTAAAGTGCTTGAGGCAGAAACATGGGAAAAATTTATGTGGATACTATGTTTGCGAGTTTATTCGCCAAACGACCCATGAGACGGGCAAAAACCGGGACATAAAAAAAATTGAAGTACGATAAACAATACTCACAACTTTATTTTATTACTATCAATTGTGTTCGGTTTCATTGATATACATTGACGCCTTCTTTAAATTAGATCAAACTGTTGCGGGACAGTCTTCTACCACAGAAATGTGTACGAGCAATTCAAGAGGAAGTGGTCGGACACTTAGATGAAGAGGTCCTATATGTGAAGGGAGAATATTATTGCCCGTCGATGCAATTCAGATGAAATGTTAAAGTGTAAAAGAGATTCATATGTGCATTTAACTCGTGTCTACAGTTTGTAATATGTTCGACAAAGCACGACGGATGAGATGGTTTAATATATTCGTGACGATGATGTGCAATATAGTTGTTCCTTTATTGCCGTGTCTGTACCATCCAATTTAGTGCAAAACAAGAATTAAAAGTGCCCAAAACAAATAAATGGGAAAATAGGGATTAGCAAAATAGCCCATCCAATTTAGTGCAAAACCCTAAACCCTAAAAAGTGCTAAAAAGGCAGCGAAGCAATAGACACGATTCGTAATAAGAACCAGGACTAATACCCCTTCCCCCTCGCTCCCAGCCATGTCACGTGGAGGACTATTAGCCCCGGTTCGGGGCCGAACCTTGGCTAGCATTAGTCCCTCTACCGGGGCTAATGGTCCAAATGAACCGGGCCTAAAGCCCCTTTTCTAGTAGTGCATATTAAGTAGGGGAAACGCTTTCTAGCAGGCATCTTACAGCATACGTTTATCATACTGGTCCCACATCGTCGATGCTTCTTTCATCTAATGGCTGAGATTGCTTCCGAAATTGTATCATTAGTTTCCAAAACAGCCTGATTTTCCACCCATAACTGCTCTCGTGTTAACCTCACTTGCCAAATCCATCACATACGTCCCTAGCTAAAAAAACATGAGTCCCCATCCTCATCACCTGCTCCGCTGCTTCGGACCATGCCAATCTCATCACGGCCTGGTTCTCGCCACCATGACCCAGGCTCCCTTTTTCCCGTGAGACTCACCACGCAGGTGCGCCGTCCCATCCAGTTGTTGCAACCGATAATAGCCACGATGCGCATGACGAGCGAACTCGCAGTCTATGGTCGTCCCGGCCATCTACACTCTATTCAGACCCCCGGCGTCCAGGCCACTGGGGTGGAACCTTGCTGGAGTCCATCACGTGAACGAATCCTTCACGCAAGGAACCTTGCTAGACTCGCCCCCCACCTCCTCTGATGTAGCATCCTCATCTGACTTAGGTAATTCTGCGAAATTTTCATATAGCCCTCTCTGATTTCTAACATATTTGTATGTCACGAGTGTCATTTGATGAATTTTGTCTACCTCCCTTGTGTTTTTCTTCAACTGATTCATTATTTCGCCCACGTTATTGCGTATTATATGACTTATTAATTAGAGTATTATCTCTGAATTTGGTATGTACATGACATACATGTGCTTCCTAATTTTGGCTGTAATATGAGTGAGAAGTGAGAAGATCTTTGTTGTGTTTCCCCCTCTTTGTTGTCTATGTTTCAAGGTTGAAGGGAGCACACATTGTTGGTCGCGCGAGAATACGCCATGCCATCCTTATCATGGCCATCGTCGTTATATAGAAAGTATATTGAGATTGCATCAGTGCAATGCTTCTAGCTTTTCGTGTTTCATACATACATATAGTACTACTACACCATTGCTGCTTGAACTCTGGTTCATATTTACCATGTCGCTTCTACACCGAGTCCACTTTGCTTCGTACATATCAACCCTGTGCTTCTACATTTGTGTTCAGTTATGCTTCAAGGTAAGATGAGTTATACTAAGATAGCACATTGTCATGCTTCATACTGATGGTGGTTCCAAATTATAATTCAGATGCTCCTTTGGTTTATATAAAATGCTTCTAATACCTCATGCCTCTTTGGTCTTATGTTATCAATTGTTCTAACAATTCTCATATTTATCTTTGCTAATGTCTGAAATTTATAGATGTCAGTGCACTAGTGCTAACGAAAGCAATTCATCGATGTTTCAGTTGGTGTTGTGCTGGCGGGTGTGCTTTCCATGGTCTTGCTGGCTCGTCACGTACGTCCTCAACATCCTCGCCAAGGTGTATTTCGATAGTTCCTCTCTTCATTGTGCCATCGTCATCAAGATGAACCACCAGTCCAGTAGAGTGTAAAAAACTCTTCGACCATCTGGACGTGGAAATATGCGCGACCACTGGTAGTTGGGTTTGTATTGCGTCAGTGGAATTTGAAGCAACTTATATGGAAGCAAATTTGTAAATCTTTTGAAGCTAACTGTATTTTCTTGGGAAGCAAGTACTACTTTTTGTGCATTGTTTGATGGAAATATTTTTGTTGTTGTTGGAGTCAAGACTGATGATACATTCAAAACAATTGTGTGGTTGCATGAAAGATATTTTCTCTGCTCAAACAATACATTGAACACACTTCGTAACTACGGCCCTGTTTGGATCCTGGGGCTAGAGCTAGTTTGAGCTAGTTGGGGCTCAACTAACCCTTAAAGCATCCAACACATGGGTTAATTTCCAACGATTCACTACTGAAATTCAGAAATTTGCCATCTGCCAAGGCGGACGGCAAAGGGGGCAACCACGGACGGCAAAGGCTTTGCCATCTGCCCCCTCATGGCAAAGTAGACGGTAAAAAAAAATCCGGTGAAGAGGCTCTTTGCCGTCTGCTTTCACAAAGCGGACGGCAAAGAATCTTTGCCATGAGGGGGCAGACGACAAAATAAGTGGGACGGCATATATTGCAACGTCCCCGTTAAGTGTTAACGGCATGCCTCCTCTCTTTGCCGTCTGCCTCCCCCCCTTTGCCATGTGGGGGCAGACGACAAAGAGGGGAGAGAGAGGGGGCAGATTCTCTCTTTGCCGTCTCCCTCCCCCCTTTGCCATGTGGGGGCAGACGGCAAAGAGGGGAGAGAGAGGGGGCAGATTCTCTCTTTGCGGTCTGCCTCCCCCCTTTGCCATGTGGTGGCAGACGACAAAGAGGGGAGAGAGAGGGGGCAGATTCCCTCTTTGCCGTCTGCCTCCCCCCCCTTTGCCATGTGGGGGCAGACGGCAAAGAGGGGAGAGAGAGGGGGCAGATTCTCTCTTTGCCGTCTGCCTCCCCCCCTTTGCCATGTGGGGGCAGACGGCAAAGAGGGGAGAGAGAGGGGGCAGATTCCCCCTTTGCCGTCTGCCTCCACCCCTTTGCCATGTGTTGGCAGACGGCAAAGAGGGGAACCAGCCCCTTTTTTATTTATTTTTTGTTATATCCAGCATTTTTAACAATAATCAGGATATATATATATATTTGACATAAATAAATTTCTTTCCATACTCATAACCATATTAAAATAACTCTCATCCATAGTGCATACATATTATGGAAGTTACATCCGTACCAAACCATATATTACACCAGTTTCATCCACGTGCATACAAAGTTTCATATATTCATATAAAACAATAGTTTCAATACAACCCATGGTACAAGAAATCATCTTCAAGCATTCCATCAACCAAGCTTCCCGTGAAGTGAAGGTAATCTGCAAAATGACAAATAAGAAAGTTAGAAAAATAATACTAGATGAAGTAGTGTATATATAGGTTATTTCAGAGAGAAATTAGCTAAGTATAGACCATTTAGGAGCTAACTAAGCTAATTATGTCATTTAGGTGGAACCCTAGCTAACTATAGGAGAAGAGAAAGAGAAGAAGAAGTAAAAGAAGGAGGAGGAGGAGGAGAAGGAGAAGGAAGAGGAGAAGAAGAAGAAAAAGGAGGAGGAGGAGGAGGAGGAGAAGGAGAAGGAAGAGGAGAAGAAGAAGAAGGAGAAGAAGGAGAAGAAGAAGGAGAAGAAGGAGAAGAAGAAGGAGAAGGTTGTTCCTCAGGGATAAAGCCACGCAACATCACCGGCATTACCCGCTCAATCCATATGTGCCAATCATGACTCTTGAGCCCAAATATTTTCAATTTCTGAAGACTCGCTCCCCTCTTTAGATTCGCAGCATACCCATCGGGGAACATCAACCGCATTTTCACCCACAATAGCATTTCCCTCATAGCTGGCCTTTCAAGATTGAACCATGCCTTTGGCTTCGCTATGCTTTGCTTTCCTTTCCGTTGTCGCAAGTTTTGCAACGGTCTATCACATAGAGCCTCCAGGTCGATTCTAGCCTTAGGATTATCTTTTGACTTCCCCTCTATGCCGAACAATGTACCCAAAATGGCCTCCGCAATATTCTTTTCAGTGTGCATCACGTCAATGTTGTGTGGGCAAAGGAGGTCTTTGAAGTAAGGGAGATCCCATAAGCATGACTTGTGAGTCCAGGCGTGTTCCGTATTATACCCTTTGAAGTATCCTGGACGCAAAGGATCGGGCTCGAGAGCGTTTAACTGATCAAGGGTCTGTTGGCCTGTCAACGCAGCTGGTGCAGTGTTTTTGACAACTCTACCGTTGATGAAATTCTTCTTGTCTTTTCTGAACTTATGGTCAGCATCCAGGAATTGTCTATGCATTTCGAAGCAAGAATACTTGCGACCAGCCTGCAGCCAACGGAACTGAAGAGCTGCCTTGCATGTGGTGCACGGGAACCTTCCATGCACACACCAGCCAGCGAATAGCGCAAACGCCGGATAATCATGCGTCGAGTACATGTACCACACATGCATTTTGAAATTTGTTTTGGTAGCCGCGTCGTAGGTCTTGATCCCATTATCCCAGGCTTCTTGCAACTCATCCTTAAGCGGCTGCATGTACACATTCATATTCTTCCCCGGATAGTTGGGCCCTGGAATTATCAACGTCAGGAAAATGTTCTTTCTTTTCATAATCTCTCCGGGTGGCAAATTTAGTGGAATGACAAATACAGGCCAACAACTGTATTGTGCTGCCGTCATACCATACACATTGAACCCATCCGTGCTGATGGCAACTCTAGGTTGCCTTGGATCTTCCGATTTATCCTTATGTAATGCATTGAAGTGCCTCCACGCAAAACCATCTGAAGTGTGTACCAGCATCTTGTTCCCATCCGCATCTAGTTCGGTTCTTTTGCCCAATTTGTGCCATGTCATCTGTCTGGCCGTCTCTTCGACCATGAAAAGACGTTGAAGTCTTGGTACGATTGGCAGATATCGAAGAACACTAATGGGGATTTTGGTCTTATTCTTCTCACCCATGCCGTTGTCTACCACAATATACCTGGAAGAATTGCAAATTGGGCAATAGTTCAAGGCCGCATACTCAAGCCTAAATAAGGCACATCCATTCTCACAGGCATGTATCTTCTCATAGGGCATCTTAAGTACACGGAGGATTTTCTCTGACTGGTACAGGTTTGCAGGCAGTACATGGCCTTTGGGTAGAAAGCGTCCAAATATCGTCATCATCGCGTCGTAGCATTCTCTGCCTAGGTTGAATTGAGCCTTCAGAGCCATTACTTGCGCGATGGCATCCAGCTGACAAAGCTCAATCTGCTCGTGGAGAGGACATTTTGAAGACTCCAGCATTTCATAGAAGGCCTTTGTAGATTCCTCCATCTCATCGTCCGAATCCCGAGCATCATCAAAGTCTTGCACCATGTCTTCAATCCCGGTACCATGCTCGTCGGTGCGACGACGAATCACCTCAGCTCTGGCACGTTGGTCATACTAACCATGAAAAGTCCACACCGTATAATTAGGCGTAAAACCCCACTTCTGCAAGTGTTTACCCATTTGAAACTCTGTCTGCTTTTTCCAGTTGTCGCAGTTGGGACAGGGGCACCATGTTTTTTGCTGGCCATTTGCAAATGCGGCTCTCACAAACCCCCTGGTTTTTGTTAACCATTCATGGGTCATGTCTTTCTGACTAGGGTGACCAGTGTACATCCAAGCACGATCACTCATGTTGCCTAGCTACCTATGGGGGCACAAGAAATAAATACATAATTCATCATCTATATTCATACGCTAATCAAGTTTGTCAGTTTTATTACGTCCATGCAACCTACACGCTAATAGGTAAAGATAGGTCCTAATCCCACCCGAGTATGTGTAGACTGGGTTCGTTTTCCCATGCTCTGCTCGAGATGCGATGCATAATTTCGGCAGCACCTCCCCGCTGTTCTCCTGATACACGTCTCGGCAATAAGCAGAGAGGATGGATACCCGGAGAACAACAGGGGAGGCACTGACGAAATTCCGCATCGGATTCGGAGCACAGCATAAGGGAAAACAAACCCAATCTACACATACTCGGGCTGTCCATGGATAATGTTGGATAATTCGAAAGGATGGCGGTTATAAATATGCAAAGAAATGCATATTTATAGATTTCGCCCTTTCGAACGGGAGACGCATACTGGTCACGCATACTCATGATTGAAGAAACCTATAGCTAGCAAGTTTCATCGGCACGAAGACCGGGACAGAGCAAATTAAGGGGGTAGGAGGAGAAGTCATTTGTGCTCACCAACAAACGCAAGGGCGGAGCTCGTCCAACGCACGTGGAGGTCGTCGAACAACTGCACATTGAAATTCACCCAATCAACACAAATACGATGTTTTTATAATTAACATGATCGGAAAATATGTGACCTAACTCATAATTTACAAAACTATGACCCCATGGGCCTCTGGAAGGCCGAAAAGCACCTTCTCGTTCAAAAGAAGGCAGAAGAGGTGTCGGGGGTCGGGGCTTAGTGGCGTCGAGAGTCAGTGCCGTCGAGGGTCGGTGGCATCGGGGGTCGGGGGGTTAGTGGCGTCGGTTGTGGGGGGTCAGTGGCGTCGGGGGTCCAGGGTCAGTGGCGTCGGGGGTCCAGGGTCAGTGACGTCGGGTGTCAGTGGCGTCGGGGGTCGGGGGTTGGTGGCGTCGAGCGTCGGGGGTCGGGAGTCATGGGCCGAGGGTCTGGGTCGGGGGCAGTGGCGTCGGGGGTCGAGGGTTAGTGGCGTCGGGGGTCGGGGGTCGGGGGTCAGTGGCGTCGGAGGTCGATGGTCGGGGGTCAGTGGCGTCGGGCGTTAGGGGTCGGGGGTCGAGGGTCAGTTTCGGGGTGCCGGGGTTCCCTTTTCCTCTTCTTTCTTCTTCTCCTCTCTCCTCTTTTTCTTCGTCTTCTTCTTCTTCTTCTTCTTCTTTTTTCTCCTCCTACTCCCCCTCCTCCTTTTCTCCTTCTATTCTTTTTCTTCTTCTTCTTCTTTTTCTTCTTCTTCTTCTTATTCTTCTTTCTCCTCCTCTTTCTCCTCCTCCTCCTCTCCTCTTCTTCTTCTTCTTCTTCTTCTTTTTTCTCCTCCTCCTCCTCCTCTTCTTCTTCTTCTTCTTCTCCTGCTTTTTTTCCTTCTGCTTTTTTTCTTCTAACCTAACTAACTAACCTAATTAGCCTAATAATCTAACCAAATAAACTAACTAAATTACCCTATATATAATAAAAAAAACTAACCTAATAAACTAACTAAAGTAATTAACTTTTTTAAAAAGAAAAACAGGAAAAACTCACCGGCAGGGGGCGGAGGCAGGGGGCGGCGGCGGCAGGGGGCGCGCGGCTAGGGGCTCGCCGCAGGGGGCGTTGGCGGCAGGGGGCGGCGACGACAGGGGGCGCAATGCAGGTGGCGCGCAGCAGGGGGCGGCGGCGGCACGGGGCGCAATGCAGGTGGCGCGGGCGCGCGGCAGGGGGCGGCGGCGGCAGGGGGCGCGCCGCAGGGGAGGTGCTCACCGTGGGGGTGGGTCGCCGCGGGGAGGTGCCCTCGCAGGGAGGGGATCCCACGGGGAGGGGGTCGCCGGGGGGGGGGGGGGGGGGGTGGGCTCGTCGGGGGGGGTGGGTTCGCCGCGGGGAGGGGATCTCGCGGGCAGGGGGTCGCCGCCGTGGAGAGAGAGTGGTCGGGGTGAGAGAGAGAGAGAGACAGTGAGCGAGGGGGGGGGTAACGGCCGTTATAGGGCTGCCCCTTTGCCGTCCGCCCCCCGACGGCAAAGGGCCGTATGGCAGACGGCAAAGGCCCGCGGACGGCAAAGGCCCCCGGATTTCGGACACGGCAGGCATGGGACCCACGCGTCCCCTTTGCCGTCTGCCGTGGGGCTCTTTGCCGTCTGCTGGCAGACGGCAAAGGACCCACACATGGCAAATAGTATTTTTGCCATGTGTCAGTTCTTTGCCGTCTGTATTGTGTCAACTGATGGCAAAGAGGTTCTTTGCCGTCAGCTAGCAGACGGTAAAGAACTGGCTGACGGCAAATTTCTGGATTCCAGTAGTGATTGTAACAAGTGAGAAGCAATCTTCAGTTTCGATGCAAATCTGACCGTATGGAAGCAATTTAATTGAGAAAAATAAAAATATAGTCCAAAACAATAAAGGTTACTCTTCAGAAGCAAACCAAACTTAAGTATCAAAAGTGAGGACCATCACGATTGAAAACAACATGGGCTATATAGGAAGCAAACAAAAATCATCCTTATGATTGAAAACTTCGAATGGAATAATTTTTTAGGAAGCAATGATTCTCTTTGGAAGCAATTTGTTTGAAGCAAGGGTTTTCGTGATTGGAAACAAACAAAATGAGGAAGTAAGGTCCTCATTTTAGGAAGCAACGATGCCTTGATTTCAGGGAGAAATTGTCAGGAAATATATTAATCCTAATTACTGCCAAATCTGCATGCAAATTAACACAAGCGGGGGAGTTTATTGGTGGATCCAACGATTTGCATGCTTTCAATTGAATGGCCACGGACTAGTCTGATACATAGCAAAAATTTGTAGTCTGATGCCTAGTAGTTCCCATCTAGCTATTTGCTAATAATCTGCCCTAGTCCTACTCATAATAGTCTTTGACTGGCCGTGCACGTATCCTACAGCCAAAATAGGCTCTGAATTGCCTATGCATGTAAGCTATAGCATGCCTTATTTTATCTCTGGCGGACTCCTTTTAACCTACTATTTTTGTGTCCTTACCAATCTTAACAGCTTCATTTACCTCTCCTATCCATCACGTTTGGCCTCGGTTGGAAAATATAGCTATTTGTACTTGACATGTTTAATTATTTGTACATAACAATAATTTGTGCGTATGTTTACATCATTGAATCTCAGCCCTTAATACATACACTAGTAGAAAAAGGGTCTTTCGGCCGAGGGACGAAATACCATAAGTCCCGGTTCAAACGAAAACCGAGACCAATGCCAGGCATTGGTCCTGGTTCGGTTTGCCGGGGCATTGGTCCCGCTTCAGTTCACCTCATTAGTCCCGGTTTGGGGCAACACCCAGGACTAAAGATCTAGCGACTGGCACGTGGCGTGCCGCGGAGCATTAGTCCCAGTTTGTGGCACGACACGGGACTGAAGGGCAGTCTATTAGTCCCGGTTTTAGACAAAAACGGGGACTAAAGTGCTGCCTATATATACAGTCGCCCCTGCCCACCCTCTCCTTTGTTTTTTGGCTGTTGAGTGTGCCCATGCCATGCCCTTGCCACTCTAGTTCATGCACATGACGTGTTCGATGAAATGCCCGAGCCATAGTACTTAAGCTTTCTCCCCTCCAAACTCGACCTCCAAACTCCATTTTCCTCAATATTTGTCTAGGTTTGGCCATGCACCAACTACACAAGTGTTTTAAAAGGTTAGCTACTTCATCCTTTCATCTGTCACTCCTAGTTTAGCTCATTTCAAATGCTCAAATTAACTTCTTAGAGTCTGCACATGTGTAGGGTGCCGTCCCGTGCCCGTCCTCGCCATTGTCGATCGCCCCGCGCCGATCTCATCGCGAGCACCACTGTGGTGAGCCTCTTGTTCTTATCTTCTTTTTAAAAGAAAAAAAATCTTACTTGTATGATTTAGATACATACTTGTATTAATTACTTACTTTCATTATTTTTTGTTATTATATAGTGCGATGGTTTTGGTATCCGCCTCCGTCGGCACTCGTCTTGTCTATGATTCGGATGTGGTATATGTTAACTTTTATAACTATTTGTTTTATTTAGTGTTTATGACAATTATGACGACCAACGTGACATATATTTTTTAATCTAGAAGGTATGTGAGCCGGAAATTCCAACCCACATAGAAATTATTGTCGAGAAGTTAAATTTGGTTGAAAAAGAAAACAAATACTTGAAGGAAAAATTGAAAATAATCGAGGATAAGAATATGGAACTCGAGTTGCATGTCGCCGATGTCATCGATGATCCCAAGATGAAGATCGATGCGACGAGGTTGAAGATGGATGCAATGTACATGAAGATGGATGAAATGCGCTTGAAGATTAGGAATATTAGAAAATATGCCATTGATAAAGAGGCTTGGTATCATTACGTTGTTGGATCAGTTTTGACCTTAGTTGCGATTTTGATTGCATTTGTTGTTGCATTTAAATGTTTTACATAGTTGTATGTTGTTTTATGAGAGAACTATATGTATTTATTTTTTGCAATAATAACATTTGATCACTAATTTCCTTTGGTTTTAATGTGATGATGAACTTGTATTGATTTGGTCATATGTTCTGCAATGGTTTTTTGATATACTTAATTTCATAATAGAGATGAACCGTCAATGGATGTATGATGACCGACGCACTGCGGAGTACATTACGAACCGTGACTAATGATCGAGCGGGACTTAAGTTCACACAAAATGGTATCCTCGACCGAGGTTAGTAACCTTATCCTTTTCATCTGTAATTGATACAAAAATATTGCTTGTGTCAATGTACGGTGGTCATTTGACAATTCATATATGATGCCAGATCATTGCACCGAAGCGATGGATGTACGGCGAACGACGTTGTTCCGGATTTATAAAAGGCCTGCATAAATTTATCGATGTGGCTGAGGAAAACAAAGTGGATAATTTTATGCCTTGTCCATGTGTTTTGTGTCGAAACGTGAAGGAGTACTCTAGCTCGAAAAACATTCATCTCCACTTGCTTCAGAGAGGTTTCATGCCCACATATTATTGTTGGACCATGCACGGAGAAATAGGGGTTAGGATGGAAGACAATGAAGAAGAAGATGATGATGACAACTATCCTATGTTCATTGAAGAATACGGTGATACTACAATGGAAGACAATTAAGTAGAAGGAGGTGAAGAACAACCGGCATCAGATGAGCCCACTGATGGTGTTGGTCGGGTCATTTATGATGCAAAGAGAGAATGCGATACAGAAAAGGAGAAGCTGAAATTGGAGGCCATGCTAAAGGATCATAAAACGTTGGTGTACCCAAATTGCGAAGATCGGAGCACAAAGCTCGGTACCACACTCGAACTGTTGAAATGGAAGGCAGAAACCGGTTTATCTGACAAGGGATTTGAGAAGTTACTGAAAATATTGAAGCCAAAGCTTCCAGAGGATAAAGAATTGCCCGAGACTACGTACGAAGAAAATAAGGCTATCTGCCCTCCTGGATTAGATGTGCAGAAGATACATATGCATGTACTAATGACTGCATCCTGTACCGTGGTGAGAAGTACGAAAATATGGATAAATGCCCGGTATGCACTGCATGTCGGTACAAGATCAGACAGGATGAACCTAGTGATGTTCGGGGCGATGACGAGCCCCCCAAGAAGATGGTTCCTGCTAAGGTTATGTGGTATGCTCCTATAATACCACGGTTGAAATGTCTGTTTAGAAACAATGAGCATGCCAAGTTGATGCGATGGCACAAAGATGAGCGTAAGAAAGACAGGAAAAAGTTGAGACACCTCGCAAATGGGTCGCAGTGGAGGAAAATCGAGAGGGAGTGGCCGTACTTTGCAGATGACCGAAGGAACATATGGCTTGGTCTAAGTACAGACGGCGTGAATCCTTTTGGGGAGCAGAGCTGCAGTCACAGCACCTGGTCCATGACTCTATGTATCTACTGTTGGAAATATGCCCTAGAGGCAATAATAAATTAGTTATTATTATATTTCTTAGTTCATGATAATCGTTTATTATCCATGCTATAATTGTATTGAGTGGAAACACAGTGCATGTGTGGATACATAGACAAAACACTGCCCCTAGTAAGCCTCTAGTTGACTAGCTCGTTGATCAAAGATGGTCAAGGTTTCCTGACCATAGGCAAGTGTTGTCACTTGATAACGGGATCACATCATTAGGAGAATCATGTGATGGCCTACACCCAAACTAATAGACGTAGCATGTTGATCGTGTCATTTTGTTGCTACTGTTTTCTGCGTGTCAGGTATTTGTTCCTATGACCATGAGGTCATATAACTCACTGACACCGGAGGAATGCTTTGTGTGTATCAAACATCGCAACGTAACTGGGTGACTATAAAGATGCTCTACAGGTATCTCCGAAGGTGTTCATTGAGTTAGTATGGATCGAGACTGGGATTTGTCGCTACATGTGACGGATAGGTATCTCGGGGCCCAGTCGGTAATACAACATCACACACAAGCCTTGCAAGCATTGTGACTTAGTGTAAGTTGCGGGATCTTTTATTACGGAACGAGTAAAGAGACTTGCCGGTAAACGAGATTGAAATAGGTATGCGGATACTAACGATCGAATCTCGGGCAAGTAACATACCGAAGGACAAAGGGAATGACATACGGGATTATATGAATCCTTGGCACTGAGGTTAAAACGATAAGATCTTCATAGAATATGTGGGATCCAATATGGGCATCCAGGTCCCGCTATTGGATATTGACAGAGGAGTAACTCGGGTCATGTCTGCATAGTTCTTGAACCCGCAGGGTCTGCACACTTAAAGTTCGACGTTGTTTTATGCGTATTTGAGTTATATGGTTGGTTACCGAATGTTGTTCGGAGTCCCGGATGAGATCACGAACGTCACGAGGGTTTCCGGAATGGTCCGGAAACGAAGATTGATATATACGATGACCTCATTTGATTGCCGGAAGGTTTTCGGAGTTACCGGGAATGTGCCGGGAATGACGAATGGGTTCCGGGTGTTCACCGGGGGGGGGGGGGGGGCAACCCACCCCGGGGAAGCCCATAGGCCTTGGGGTTGGCGCACCAGCCCTTGGTGGGCTGGTGGGACAGCCCAAGAAGGCCCTATGCACCAAAGGATAAGAAATCAAAGAGAAAGAAAAAAAGGGGAGGTGGGAAAGGAGAGAAGGACTCCACCTGCCAATCCAAGTTAGATTCGGTTTGGAAGGGGAGGACTTCCCCCCTTTGGTTCGACCGACCCCCTTGGGGCTCCTTGAGCCTCAAGGCAAGGCCCCTCCCATCCCACCTATATATACAGAGGTATTAGGGCTGATTTGAGACAAAATTTTCAAAGGCAGCCTTCCACATACCTCCACGGTTTTACCTCTAGATCGCGTTTCTGCGGAGCTCGGGCGGAGCCCTGCCGAGATCAGATTACCACCAACCTCCGAAGCGCCGTCGCGCTGCCGGAGAACTCGTCTACCTCTGTGTCTCTCTTGCTGGATCAAGAAGGCCGAGATCATCATCGAACTGTACGTGTGCTGAACGCGGACGTGTCGTCCGTTCGGCACTAGATCGTGGGACGGATCGCGGGACGCTTCGTGGGACGGTTCGCGGGCGGATCGAGGGACGTGAGGACGTTCCACTACATCAACCGCGTTCACTAACGCTTCAGCTGTGCAATCTACAAGGGTACGTAGATCGGAAATCCCCTCTCGTAGATGGACATCACCATGATAGGTCTTCGTGCGCGTAGGAAATTTTTTGTTTCCCATGCGACATTCCCCAACATCTACAACCTTCCTCCTTGGTTGTGCATGAAGCGGAAGTTCATTATGATGCTAGTGGTCATCCAAGGAACGAAGCAACCCGGCAACAACATTGATGTGTATCTAAGTCCATTAGTTGATGAACTTTTGCAGTTGTGGTCCACACCAGGTGTACATGTGTGGGATGAGCACAAACAACAGGAATTTGACCTACGAGCATTATTATTCGTAACCATCAATGATTGGCCTGCTCTTAGTAACATTTCAGGACAGTCAAACAAGGTATACAATGCATGCACGCACTGTTTAGATAAGACTAAAGGTACATATTTCGAAAAATCTAAGAATGTTTTCTACCTGGGGTGTCATCAATTTCTTCTGACCAATCATACCGTAAGAAAGAAAGGCAAGCATTTCAACGGTGAGGCAGATCACCGGAAGAAGCCAAACCTCCCTACTTGTGATGAGTTATTGGCTACGGTCAAGCCTTTGGATCAAATAGTAATCTTTGGAAAGGGTCCTGGCAGTCAATCTATTCCAAAAGACGACGTTACCGGACACGTGCCCATGTGGAAAAAGAAATCTTTATTTTGGGAGCTACCCTATTGGAAACACCTAGAGGTCCTGTCTTCAATCGACGTTATGCACGTGACGAAGAATCTTTGCGTGAACCTGCTAGGCTTCCTGGGAGTGTATGGAAAGACAAAAGATACAACAGAAGCATGGGAGGAGAAGCAACGTATGAAAGACCCAAACGACAAGAAGACTGATAAAGTGCATCAATACTTAAGCAGCTATGCTCTTACCAAAGCAGAGAAGGAAATATTTTTTGAATGACTGAGTAGTATGAAGGTCCCCGCTGCCTTCTCGTCTAATATAAAGGGAATAATAAATATGGCAGAGAAAAAATTCCAGAACCTGAAGTCTCATGATTGCCACGTGATTACGACGCAGGTGCTTCCGGTTGCATTGAGGGGGCTTCTACCGGAAAATGTTCGATTACTCATTGTGAAGCTATGTTCATTGCTCAATGCAATATCTCAGAAGGTAATCGATCAAGAACGTGTGGAAAGGCTACAGAAGGATGTGGTCAATGTATTGTCAGTTTTGAGTTGGTGTTCCCCCCCCCGTCCTTCTTCAATATTATGACGCATCTCCTTGTTCACCTAGTCGACGAGATTTCCATTCTCGGTCCTGTGTTCCTACACAATATGTTCCCCTTTGAGAGGTTCATGGGAGTCTTAAAGAAATATGTTCATAACCATGCTAGGCCAGAAGGAAGCATCTCCAAGGGCTATGGAACAGAGGAGGTCATTCGGTTCTGTGTAGACTTTCTTCCTGACCTTAAGCCGATTGGTGTTCCTGAATCACGGCATGACGGAAGACTAAGTGGAAAAGGTACACTAGGAAAGAAAGCAATGATATGTATGGACGGGCATTCTTTCACTCAAGCACACTACACAGTTCCAAAAAGTCCCACCTTCATGGCTTCGTATATCGAGGAGCACAAGAATTTTGTACGCTCCGAGTTCTCGGGGAAGGCTATCTCCTGGATTGAAGAAAAACACATGGATACTTTCGGCAGTTCGTTCCGAGCACGTCTCATGAATGAAAACACTGTTCGAGATCAACTCTACTTGTTGGCCGCGTCACCTTCTTCGACTATATTACATTTCCAAGGGTATGAGATAAACGGGAATACATTTTACACGCCAAGATAAAAAAGAGCACCAACCAAAACAGTGGTGTCCACTACGATGCAACAAACGAGAATGGGAAAAAGGACACATACTATGGTTACATAGAGGAGATATGGGAACTTTACTACGGATCTACTTTTAAGGTCCCTTTGTTTCGGTGTAGTTGGGTGAACATGACTGAAGAAGGGGTAAAGGTAGACCAGTTATACGGAATGACAACAGTTGATCTCAAGAATCTTCGTTACAGAGACGAGCCATTCGTCCTAGCCAATGATGTGGCTCAGGTTTTCTACGTGAAATACATGTCCTCCAGACCGAAAAAAATAAAAAAAATAAGCAAATGAATACATCGAACGATGAGCGAAAGCATCACATAGTTCTTTGAGGGAAAAGAAACATCATGGGGATCGAGCACAAGACAAACATGTCAGCAGATTATAATAAGTTTGATGAAATTCCACCCTTCATAGTGAGAATTGACCCAAGCATCCGTTAAATAATGAAGATGCTCCATGGTTACGGCCAAACCAATCATAGGCAAGGGATCGAAATATAAATCTATGTAATGTATTAAACTTTATGTGATGTGTACTAATGTATTAAACTTTATGTGATGTATTAAATTTCACTACTGGAATCCAGAAATTTGCCGTCAGCCAGTTCTTTACCGTCTGCTGGCTGACGGCAAAGAACCTCTTTGCCATCAGTTGACACAATACAGACAGCAAAGAACTGACACATGGCAAAAATACTATTTGCCATGTGTGGGTCCTTTGCCGTCTGCCAGCATACGGCAAAGAGCCCCAGGGCAGACGGCAAAGGGGACGCGTGGGTCCCATGCCTGCCGTGTCCGAAATCCGGGGGCCTTTGCCGTCCGCGGGCCTTTGCCGTCTGCCATACGGCCCTTTGCCGTCGGGGGGCGGACGGCAAAGGGGCAGCCCTATAACGGCCGTTACCCCCCCTCGCTCACTGTCTCTCTCTCTCTCTCACCCCGACCACTCTCTCTCTCCACGGTGGTGACCCCCTCCCCGCGAGATCCCCTCCCTGCGGCGAGCCCACCCCCCCCCCCCCCCCGGCGAGCCCACCCCCCCCGGCGACCCCCTCCCCATGGGATCCCCTCCCCGCGAGGGAACCTCCCCGCGGCGACCCACCCCCACGGTGAGCACCTCCCCTATGGCGCGCCCCCTGCCGCCGCCCCCTGCCGCGCGCCCGCGCCACCTGCATTGCGCCCCCTGCCGTCGCCGCCGCCGCCCCCTGCTGCGCGCCACCTGCATTGCGCCCCTTGCCGTCGCCGCCTCCTGCCGCCGACGCCCCCTGCGGCGAGCCCCCAGCCGCGCGCCCCCTGCCGCCGCCGCCCCCTGCCGCCGCCCCCTGCCGCCGCCCCCTGCCGGTGAGTTTTTCCTGTTTTTATTTTTAAAAAAGTTAATTACTTTAGTTAGTTTATTAGGTTAGTTTTTTTTATTATATATAGGGTAATTTAGTTAGTTTATTTGGTTAGATTATTAGGCTAATTAGGTTAGTTAGTTAGGTTAGAAGAAAAAAAGCAGAAGGAAAAAAAGCAGGAGAAGAAGAAGAAGAAGAAGAAGAAGAGGAGGAGGAGGAGGAGAAAAAAGAAGAAGAAGAAGAAGAAGAAGAAGAAGAAGAAGAAGAGGAGAGGAGGAGGAGGAGAAAGAGGAGGAGAAATAAGAAGAAGAAGAAGAAGAAGAAGAAGAAGAAGAAGAAGAAAAAGAATAGAAGGAGAAAAAGAGGAGGGGGAGTAGGAGGAGAAAAAAGAAGAAGAAGAAGAAGAAGAAGAAGAAAAAGAGGAGAGAGGAGAAGAAGAAAGAAGAGGAAAAGGGAACCCCGGCACCCCGAAACTGACCCTCAACCCCCGACCCCTGACGCCCGACGCCACTAACCCCCGACCATCGACCTCCGACGCCACTGACCCCCGACCCCCGACCCCCGACGCCACTGACCCCCGACGCCACTAACCCTCGACCCCCGACGCCACTGCCCCCGACCCAGACCCTCGGCCCATGACTCCCGACCCCCGACGCTCGACGCCACCAACCCCCGACCCCTGACACCACTGACACCCGACGTCACTGACCCTGGACCCCCGACGCCACTGACCCTGGACCCCCGACGCCACTGACCCCCCACAACCGACGCCACTAACCCCCCGACCCCCGATGCCACCGACCCTCGACGGTACTGACTCCCGACGCCACTAAGCCCCGACCCCCGACACCTCTTCTGCCTTCTTTTGAACGAGAAGGTGCTTTTCGGCCTTCCAGAGGCCCACGGGGTCATAGTTTTGTAAATTATGAGTTAGGTCACATATTTTCCGATCATGTTAATTATAAAAACATCGTATTTGTGTTGATCGGGTGAATTTCAATGTGCAGTTGTTCGACGACCTCCACGTGCGTTGGACGAGCTCCGCCCTTGCGTTTGTTGGTGAGCACAAATGACTTCTCCTCCTACCCCCTTAATTTGCTCTGTCCCGGTCTTCGTGCCGATGAAACTTGCTAGCTATAGGTTTCTTCAATCATGAGTATGCGTGACCAGTATGCGTCTCCCGTTCGAAAGGGCAACATCTATAAATATGCATTTCTTTGCATATTTATAACCGCCATCCTTTCGAATTGTCCAACATTATCCATGGACAGCCCGAGTATGTGTAGATTGGGTTTGTTTTCCCGTATGCTGTGCTCCGGATCCGATGCGGAATTTCGTCAGTGCCTCCCCTGTTGTTCTCCGGGTACACATCCTCTCTGCTTATTGTCGAGACGTGTATTAGGAGAACAGCGGGGAGGTGCTGCCGAAATTCTGCGTCGCATCTGGAGCAGAGCATGGGAAAACGAACCCAGTCTACACATACTCGGGTGGGATTAGGACCTATCTTTACCTATTAGCGTGTAGGTTGCATGGACGTAATAAAACTGACAAACTTGATTAGCGTATGAATATAGATGATGAATTATGTATTTATTTCTTGTGCCCCCATAGGTAGCTAGGCAACATGAGTGATCGTGCTTGGATGTACACTGGTCACCCTAGTCAAAAAGACATGACCCATGAATGGTTAACAAAAACCAGGGGGTTTGTGAGAGCCGCATTTGCAAATGGCCAGCAAAAAACATGGTGCCCCTGTCCCAACTGCGACAAATGGAAAAAGCAGACAGAGTTTGAAATGGGTAAACACTTGCAGAAGTGGGGTTTTACGCCTAATTATACGGTGTGGACTTTTCATGGTGAGTATGAGCAACGTGCCAGAGCTGAGGTGATTCGTCGTCGCACCGACGAGCATGGTACCGGGATTGAAGACATGGTGCAAGACATTGATGATGCTCGGGATTCGGACGATGAGATGGAGGAATCTGCAAAGGCCTTCTATGAAATGCTGGAGTCTTCAAAACGCCCTCTCCACGAGCAGACTGAGCTTTGTCAGCTGGATGCCATCGCGCAAGTAATGGCTCTGAAGGCTCAATTCAACCTAGGCAGAGAATGCTACGACGCGATGATGACGATATTTGGACGCTTTCTACCCAAAGGCCATGTACTGCCTGCAAACCTGTACCAGTCAGAGAAAATCCTCCGTGTACTTAAGATGCCCTATGAGAAGATACATGCCTATGAGAATGGATGTGCCTTATTTAGGCTTGAGTATGCGGCCATGAACTATTGCCCCATTTGCAATTCTTCCAGGTATATTGTGGTAGACAACGGCATGGGTGAGAAGAATCAGACCAAAATCCCCATTAGTGTTCTTCGATATCTGCCAATCGTACCAAGACTTCAACGTCTTTTCATGGTCGAAGAGACGGCCAGACAGATGACATGGCACAAATTGGGCAAAAGAACCGAACAAGATGCGGATGGGAACAAGATGCTGGTACACACTTCAGATGGTTTTGTGTGGAGGCACTTCGATGCATTACATAAGGATAAATCGGAAGATCCAAGGCAACCTAGAGTTGCCATCAGCACGGATGGGTTCAATGTGTATGGTATGACGGCAGCACAATACAGTTGTTGGCCTGTATTTGTCATTCCACTAAATTTGCCACCCGGAGAGATTATGAAAAGAAAGAACATTTTCCTGACGTTGATAATTCCAGGGCCCAACTATCCGGGGAAGAAAATGAATGTGTACATGCAGCCGCTTAAGGATGAGTTGCAAGAAGCCTGGGATAATGGGATCAAGACCTACGACACGGCTACCAAAACAAATTTCAAAATGCATGTGTGGTACATGTACTCGACGCATGATTATCCGGCGTTTGCGCTATTCGCTGGCTGGTGTGTGCATGGAAGGTTCCCGTGCACCACATGCAAGGCAGCTCTTCAGTTCCGTTGGCTGCAGGCTGGTCGCAAGTATTCTTGCTTCGACATGCATAGACAATTCCTGGATCCTGACCATAAGTTCAGAAAAGACAAGAAGAATTTCATCAAAGGTAGAGTTGTCAAAAACACTGCACCAGCTGCGTTGACAGGCCAACAGACCCTTGATCAGTTAAACGCTCTCGAGCCCGATCCTTTGCGTACAGGATACTTCAAAGGGTATAATACGGAACACGCCTGGACTCACAAGTCATGCTTATGGGATCTCCCTTACTTCAAAGACCTCCTTTGCCCACACAACATTGACGTGATGCACACTGAAAAGAATATTGCGGAGGCCATTTTTGGTACATTGTTCGGCATATAGGGGAAGTCAAAAGATAATCCTAAGGCTAGAATCGACCTGGAGGCTCTATGTGATAGACCGTTGCAAAACTTGCGACAACGGAAAGGAAAGCAAAGCATAGCGAAGCCAAAGGCATGGTTCAATCTTGAAAGGCCAGCTATGAGGGAAATGCTATTGTGGGTGAAAATGCGGTTGATGTTCCCCGATGGGTATGCTGCGAATCTAAAGAGGGGAGCGAGTCTTGAGAAATTGAAAATATTTGGGCTCAAGAGTCATGATTGGCACATATGGATTGAGCGGGTAATGCCGGTGATGTTGCGTGGCTTTATCCCTGAGGATGAATGGCTAGTACTGGCAGAGCTGAGCTATTTCTTCCGTTCTCTTGGTGCGAAAGAACTATCGCCTGGCGTGCTAGATGAAATGGAAGAGTTGGCGCCGGAGTTGGTCTACAAATTAGAAAAGATCTTTCCACCGGGCTTCTTTAATCCAATGCAACATTTGATTTTGCATCTCCCGACCGAGGCAAGAATGGGGGGGCCCGTTCAAAATCGATGGTGCTACTCAACTGAGAGGATGCAGAAGACGCTTCGAGCTAAGTGTAAAAATAAACGTAGAATTGAAGCATCGATGGCCGAGGCATTCATTACTGAGGAGACGGCAAACTTCGTGACAGCACACTACGAAGCCAAAAATTATCATTCGCATAACCCGAAGCCTCGGTACAATGATGGCGATCGAGAAAAAGTTCGATCCAACCTCAGCCTATTCAAAGGTAAGCTCGCACCATCCGGTGCTTCGAAAGGGAAATCGTTGGATGTCGAAGAATGGCGGACCATTTCATTGTATATCTTCACCAACCTAACAGAAGTGCGGCCGTACATCGAGTAAGTTCTCGGTAATTTATTGTTCCGCAACTTCTAATTGCTTTGAACCACTCTTATTCCCGGATATTTGATATAGTCGGTACGTCGCCGAATTCTCGGATGCAGCAGTCATCGAAAAGGATTCCGTCGAAGAGTATGAGCTTCTCGCAAAGCATGGAGGCGACTATCCTGGTTTCATCTCTTGGTTCAAACAAAGGGTAATTAATTACCATTAAGGGCCCATTTGACTTATTGGTCTAATTTGTGGCTAATGCATCCATTCTTTCGTATTAAACTTGTAGGCTGATGCAGAGTCTATGGACGCCTAGTTGAGACAAGTCGCTAATGGTTTTGACTATAAGGTCCGTTCATTTGACAAATACAACATCAACGGGTATCACTTTCGTACCTTTGGCAAAGAGCTATCTATGCCCGACCTAAAGACTACAAATTGTTCTGTCTCTGCTATCGGCGAAGGAGACGCCGAGTATTATGGAAGGGTTGAAGCAATTTATGAACTTCTATTCTATGGTGAAAACCCACCGACCGTCGTAGTCTTCAAATGTTATTGGTTTGAGCCGAGGGAGACTAGAAGGACTCATGAACATATAGGACTAGTCGAAATCAACCAAAACACCCACTTAGATGTTCCCGATGTCTATATTACGGCTCAACAGGCGACACAAGTTTTCTATCTACCGTGGGCCTGCCAAACTGATCCAAATCTCAAAGGTTGGGATGTCGTTTATGAAGTGCCACCACATTTTAGACCACCTACCCTCAATGAAGAGGATTACGAACCTCACATTAACCCAGACACATATGAAGGAGAATTCTTCCAAGAAACACGTATGTCCAAGAAACGTTTCAAGAACCGCTCTACTTCACCCCAGAACATTGAAGTAGACAGCGATAGTGAATCCGTCTTAACCCCTGAGCCCGAAGAGGAAGAGCTGGAAGAAGAAGAGGTTACTGCTGCGGATGACCTGTCACTTCTTGACCGATTACATAATGGTGGCCTTCCACATGTTCTTCTAGATAGTGATGATGATGATGCATTTATTGATGATAGTGATGATCATGATGCATTTATTGACCCCGAAGCATATATAGACGAGGACGATTGTTATTAGTTCATGTCAGGTATTCAACTATTATACTATATATAAATTTTGAGTTCATGTTAGGTATTCAATTTTTATTAGTCATGTTGGTATTTATGTTGTACTAATTTCATGTACTCTTTGTCATGACAGGTGTTGAAAGATGGTGGGAAAGGGTCGAAAGCATGTCGCGGCTGCTTCTTCGTCGGCGGGTGATGGAATGGGTACTTCCATTCCTGCCTCGCCTCTTCAGAGAGTGTTGCTCTCTACTATGCAAGGAGCGGCCCCCGTGAGAGGAGGTCGACCACCCGCGAAGCCGAGAGGCACTAAAGGTACACGTTGTATTCATGTTGGTATTTATGTTGTACTCATGTTGTATGCATATTGGTATTTATATACATTTTATTACTCATGTTGGTATTTATGTTGTACTAAAGGTACACGTGGCCGCGGGAGAGGTAGGGCTACACGGTCTCCGCCACCACCCCAAGCTGATTCACCTGAGCACAGGAGGACTTCTAGGGTGGATTCGTCTGAGGTGGAGGCTACACGGTCTCCGGTTCACGAGCCTCGGGTCGACGAGCCTCAGGTCGACGATCCTTTGACCCACGAGACTCGTGTCCCAGAGGCTTCCTTCCACACGACTGCGGAGCACAGCAGGGATGAGGGTACGTCCCAAGAGACCCAGTGGGATCCCTGGCCAGAGCCAACTGGCCATGCTGGTAGCGACGAGGAGCTGGGTGAGGGGGATACCGTCTACCAGCGTGGTAGTTCGGGGCTCCCGCTCGTGCCAGCGACCCCCGAGCAGAGGTGCTCGATTAGGCCAAATGGGGACAAGTAAGTTAATTTACTCTTATTTAACCTTTTGCCTTCGCGTTTTCTCAAATATCTAATGTTTTGGCTTTAATTTGTCATACTGTAGGGGTTGGATTGTTGCCAAGGGTGTCCGCAAGCCCAACAGCGTCCTCGGTGTTCTTTGCCGTCAAAACTACCCAGGGTTTGTTACGTTGCCCGGTCGGGAGCGAGAGGTAGGGATGACCTAGGAGCACTACTTGGGTGCCCCGGCCCCGCCGGAGGTGGAGATCGACGGTGTTTTGTGTGACACGAGGGCGGACATGGTGATCCGAAAGTTCTGGGTAATTTCTCTTTCACACAATTATAAATTAACCATAGCTATTTATTCTACTAATCGGTGTTGTCTTGTTTGCAAACCTTCTACAGGTGTGAGGAGGGATACGAGGACGACGCGGCAAAGGTTATCGAAACCGAATTTCGCCGCCTACTTCAAAACTTTCGGCACGAGGCTCGGGTGCAGGCTGTTCGAGACTACTTTGCCACACGGCGTATTAGGATTGATAAGGCGAAGTGCCGTGATGCTAAGATGGAGAAGGAGCATTACATGACGGTAATTACATATTATTAAGGCTTTGTAGTTAGTTTCCTTGATTTGGTTCTTACGCACTCAAATTTCTCTTTATTAACTTAGGTGCCCCCTAGATGGTGTGTGGATAAGATGGATTGTTGGGAGGCCTTGGTGGACCAGTGGTGCTCCGAAACGTGGGAGACCAGCCACAAGAACGCCAAGGAGAGGCGTGGCAAAATGGTTGGCGTGCCACACCATCAAGGGAGCGTCAACTTAATCCAATTTGGCGAGAACTGGGTATGTGGTTTGCTTCATGCCTCATGCAATTCATTCTTAATGCTATCTTGAGCCCTTTACCAATACAATTTTCTGCTCTCTCTCTTTTAGGCGCGTCACAATAAGACGGAGGCGCCACAGATGTACGACCTGTATGCGCTGGCCCATACTGCCTCGTACAAGAAGGTCAAGGCATTCTGTGAGTCTGACCTCGAGCATCCAGAAAACTTCACCAACATCTCCTCCCACGACAAGCTCGTGAAGTACAGAGATCACGGGAAGGCGAGGAAAGGGGAGGACTTTAACCCGAGCGAGGGGCCTATTGATCCAGAGCTGGTGATGATAGCTGGCAACGGGAGGCCCCATGGCTCGATCTCCATTGGGGACGGCCTTATACGTTGTCCTAGCACTCTCCGGCAGATAAAGGCACGCCAAACGAGCTCTTGTCCGGATATAACACGTCGTCCACGGCCAGTCGAGCTCGCCATCGAGGTTAGTTTAATGGACTCAACTATCTTTCCGCAGTATGTTGTGTGTTGGAACCAATATGATTACATTGCTAACAATGAGTTGTGTTGCAGGCTGCTATTCAGAAAGAGAGAGCGGCAATGTAGGCGGCTATGGTGGAGAAGGATAAGGAAATTAGGGAGCTGGAGGAGAGGACGACTGCATTGGTGGAGGCGGAGAGGGCACGGAATGAAGCGTCTACCAGGGCCATATACGAGCTCTTCATGGTAAGTTTCTTCTTCATGTTATTTCAAATCTTGCATTTGAATGTCCGTTTCATTAATAAATAAAAAGTTTAACTTGTCGAAACCAAATTTACAGTCTATGTGCGAGAAGAACGGCCAAGTCCCTCCACCGATGCCAGTCATTAACGTGGCGGGGACGGTGAGTTTCATTTCAGTGGAGTGATCTTAAGAGTGTCCTCATGCTAACTACACATTGCAAACGATGTTTGGTGCAGAATATGTCCCGAAACGCATGGCACGACCCTTCTACAGTCGAGCCTTCTCCAGGGCAGCCTTCTCTAGGTGAAACAAGCCAGAGCCACCGTGCTTCACCTAACTTAGGTATGTTATTTCTAGTGTTTTAATAAAAAATAGCTAGACTTCCATCTAATGACATAATTAGCTTAGTTAGCTCCAAAATGGCCTATTTAATAAAAAATGACCTATACTTAGCTAATTATCCTCGAAATGACATAATTAGCTCCAAAAAGTCATTCTTAGCCAATTTAGTCGGAAGAAGGGGACAAGAAGAGAAAAAGAGGAAAAATGAGGAGAAGAAGGAGGAGAGGGAGGAGGATAAGAAGAAGGAGAAGAAGGAGAAGAAGGAGGAGAAGGAGAAGGAGCTCCTCCTACTCCTTCTTCTTCCTCCTTCTCCTTCTCCTTCTTCTTCTCCTTCTCCTTCTTCTTTTCTTCTTCTTCTCCTCTTCCTTCTTCTTCTCCTCCTCCTCCTCCTCCTCCTTATTTTACTTCTTCTTCTCTATCTCTTCTTCTACGTAGCTTAGACTCATCCAAGAAAGCCTAAATTAGCCAATTGTCCTACGAAATGACATAATTAGCTTAGTTAGCTCCAAAATGTCCTATTTAATAAAAAATGACCTATACTTAGCTAATTATCCTCGAAATGACATAATTAGCTCCAAAAAGGCATTCTTAGCCTATTTAGCCCGAAGAAGGGGACAAGAAGAGAAAAAGAGGAAAAATGAAAGGAAGGAAGAGGAAAAATGAGGAGAAGAAGGAGGAGAGGGAGGAGGAGAAGAAGAAGGAGAAGAAGGAGGAGAAGGAGAAGGAGCTCCTCCTTCCCCTTCTTCTTCCTCCTTCTTCCTCCTTCTCCTTCTCCTTCTCCTTCTCCTTCTTCTTTTCTTCTTCTTCTCCTCTTCCTTCTTCTTCTCCTCCTCCTCCTCCTCCTCCTCCTCCTTATTTTACTTCTTCTTCTCTATCTCTTCTTCTACGTAGCTTAGACTCATCAAAGAAAGGCTAAATTGGATAATTATCCTACGAAATGACATAATTAGCTTAGTTAGCTCCAAAATGGCCTATTTAATAA